>NC_058406.1:104244991-104298294 GCF_002201575.2 Neomonachus schauinslandi | reverse complement strand
TCAAAATGGATGAAAGACCTAAATGTGAGACAGGAGTCCATGAAAATCCTTGAAGAGAACACAGGCAGCAACTTCTTTGACCTCAGCTGCAGCAACCTCTTCCTAGAAACATCGCCAAAGGCAAGGGAAGCAAGGGCAAAAATGAACTATTGGGACTTCATCAAGATAAATAGCTTTTGCACAGCAAAAGAAACAGTCAACAAAACCAAAAAACAACTGACAGAATGGGAGAAGATATTTGCAAACGACATATCAGATAAAGGGCTAGTATCCAAAAACTATGAAGAACTTATCAAACTCAATTCCCAGAGAACAACTAATCCGATCAAGAAGTGGGCAGAAGACATGAACAGACATTTTCCCAAAGAAGACATCCAAATGGCCAACAGACACATTAAAAAATGTTCATCATTGCTCGGCATCAGGGAAATCCAAATCAAAACCTCAATGAGATACCACCTCACACTAGTCAGAATGGCTAGAATTAACAAGTCAGGAAACAACAGATTTTGGCAGGGATGCAGAGAAAGGGGAACCCTCCTACACTGTTGGTGGGAATGCAAGCTGGTGCAGCTACTCTGGGAAACAGTATGGAGGTTCCTCAAAAAGTTGAAAATAGAGCTATCATACGATCCAGCAATTGCACTACTGGGTATTTATCCCAGGGATACAAATGTAGTGATCCAATGTTTAAAGCCACAATGCCCATAATAGCCAAACTGGGAAAGAGCCAAGATGTCCATCAACAGATGAATGGATAAAGAAGATGTGGTGTATATACATATACAGTGGAATATTATGTAGCCATCAAAAGGAATGAAATCTTGCCATTTGCAATGACATGGATGGAACTGGAGGGTATTATGCTGAGTTAAATAAGTCAATCAGAGAAAGACATGTATCATATGACCTCACTGATATGAGGAATTCTTAATCTCAGGAAATAAACTGAGGGTTTCTGGAATGGTGGGGGATGGGGGGATGGGGTTGCTGAGTGATAGACATTGGGGAGGGTATATGCTATAGTGAACGCTGTGAATTGTGTAAGATTGTTGAGTCACAGTCCTGTACCTCTAAAACAAAAAATAAATTATATGTTTAAAAAAAAGAAGATAGTAGGAAGGGTAAAATGAAGACAGGGAAATCGGAGGGGGAGACAAACCATGAGAGACTGTGGACTCTGAGAAACAAACTGTGGGTTCTATAGGAGAAGGGGGTGGGGGAATGTGTTAGTTTGGTGATGGGTATTAAAGAGGGCACGTATTGAATGGAGCACTGGGTGTTATACGCATACATGAATCATGGAACACTACATCAAAAACTAATGATGTAATGTATGGTGATTAACATAAAATAATAAAATTAAAAAAAAAAAACAGTGTAAGAGGATTCCCCATTCTCCACATCCTCACCAACATCTGTAGCTTCCTGAGTTGTTCATTTTAGCCATTGTAACAGGTATGAGATGGTATTTCTTTGTGATTTTGATTTGTTTATCCCTGATTCCCGGGGATGTTGAGCATTTTTTCATGTGCCTATTAGGCATTTGTACGTCCTCTTTGGAGAAGTGTCTGTTCGTGTCTTCTGCCCATTTCTTGACTGGATTTTTTGTTTTTTGGATTTTCAGTTTCATAAGTTCTTTCTAGCTTTTGGATACTAGCGCTTTATCTAATATGCCATTTGCAAATATCTTCTCCCATTCCATAGGTTGCCTTTTAGTTAGGAAAGAACTAACGAGTTCTTTCCTTTGCTAGCAAAAGCTTATTATGCTGATGACCTCCCAACAGTTCATTTTTGCTTTTGCTTCCTTTATCTTTGGAGACATGTCTAGCAAGAAGTTACCATGGCTGAGGTCAAAGAGGTTTCTGCCTATGTTCTCCTCTGGATTTTGATGGATTCCTGTCTCACATTGAGGTCTTTCATCCATTTTGAGTTTATTTTTGTGTATGGTGTGAGAAAGTGGTCCAGTTTCATTCTTCTGCACGTGGCTGTCCAGTTTTCCCAACACCATTTGTTGAAGAGACTGTCTTTTTTCCATTGGATATTCTTTACTGCTTTGTCAAAGATTAGTTGACCATAGAACTGAGGTTCCATTTCTGGTAATTGATCTATGAGTCTGTTTTTATGTCAGTACCATACTGTCTTGATGATTATAGCTTTGTAATATAGCTTGAATTCCAAAATTGTGATGCTTCCAGCTTTGGTTTTCTTTTTCAACATTACTTTGGCTATTTGGGGTTTTCTGGTGCCATACAAATTGTAGAATTGTTTGTTCTAGCTCTGTGAAAAATGTTGATGTTAATTTGATTGGGATTGCATTGAATGTGTAGATTGCTTTGGGCAGCATAGACATTTTAAAAATATTTGTTCTTCCAATCCGTTAGCATGGAACGTTCTTTCATTTCTTTGTGTCTTCCTCAATGTCTTTCATAAGTGTTCTATAATTTTCAGAGTACAGATCATTTACCTCTTTGGTTGGGTTTATTCCTAGGTATCTTATGATTTTTGGTTCAATTGGAAATGGGATCAATTCCTTGATTTCTCTTTCTTCTGCTTCATTCTTAGTGTATAGAAATGTACCCCTGAAACAAATAATACATTATATGTTAATTTAAAAATTAAAGAAAAAAATTAATAAATAAATAAATAAAAAGAAAATCCAGATATTTGGTTGGAAAAGGGAAGATTTTTTTTTATTTTGTTTCTTTATTTATTTGACAGAGAGAGAGACAGTGAGAGAGAGAACACAAGCAGGGGGAGGGGGAGAGGAAGACAGTAGGAAGGTTTCCCGCTGAGCAGGGAGCCCAACACGGGGCTCAATCCCAGGACCCTGGGATCATGACCTGAGCCGAAGGCAGATGCTTAATGACTGAGCCACCCAGGCACCCCTGGAAAAGGGAATATTATTTTAATAGATTATTTTAATTCCATTAAATTAAGGTTCTTTCAATTTATTTAATAAAATTATCTTTTCACATAAAAAAAGAAAAGAAATGCAACTGACTTCTGCTCATTGATTTTATATCCTGCAACTTTGCTGAATTCCTGTATCAGTTCTAGCAAGTTTTGGATGGAGTCTTGAGTTTTCTACATAGAGTATTATGTCATCTGCAAAGAGTGAGAGTTTGACTTCTTCTTTGCTGATTTGGATGCCTTTTATTTCTTTGTTTTGTCTGATTGCTGAGGCTAGGACTTCCAGTACTATGTTGAACAACAATGGTGAGAGTGGACATCCCTGTTGTGTTCCTGACTGTAGAGGAAAAGCTCTCATTTTTTCCCTGTTGAGGATGATGTTAGCTGTGGGTCTTCTGTATATGGCCTTTATGATGTTGAGATGTGTTCCATATATCCCTACTTTGTGTAGGGTTTTTTCAAGAATGGTTGCAGAACTTTGTCAAATGCTTTTTCTGTATCTATTGAGAGAATCATATGGCTCTTATCCTTCTTTTTATTAATGTGGTGTATCACATTGATTGATTTGTAGATGTTGAACCACCTCCATAGCCCAGGAATAAATCCCACTTGGTTGTGATGAATAATCCTTTTAATGTACTGTTAGATCTTATTAGCTAGTATCTTGGTCAGAATTTTTGCATCCATGTTCATCATGGATATTGGTCTGTAAGTCTCCTTTTTAATGGGGTCTTTGTCTAGTTTGGGGATCAAGGTAATGCTGGCCTCATAGAATGAGTTTGGAAGTTTTCCTTCCATTTCTATTTTTGGAAACAGCTTCAGAAGACTAGGTATTAATTCTTCTTTAAATGATTGGTAAAATTCTCCTGGGAATCCATCCAGCCCCGGACTCTTGTTTTTGAGGAGATTTTTTTATTACTGCTTTAATTTCCTTGCTGGTTAGGGGTCTGTTCAGGTTTTCTATTTCTTCCTGTTTCAATTTTGGTAGATTATACATCTCTACAAAAGCACCCATTTCTTCCAGATTGCCTAATTTGTTGGCATATAGTTGCTCATAATATGTTCTTATAATTGGTTGTATTTCCTTGGTTTTGGTTGTGATCTCTCCTTTTTCATTCATTATTTTATTTATTTGGGTCCTTTCTCTTTTCTTTTTGATAAGTATGGCTAGGGGTTTATCGATCTTATTAATTCTTTCAAAGAAAGAGCTCCTAGTTTTGTTGATCTGCTCTACTCTTCTTTTGGTTTCTGTTTCATTGATTTCTGCTCTAATCTTTACTATTTCTTTTCTCCTGCTGGGTTTAGTCTATATTTGCAGTTCCTTCTCCAGCTTCTTTAGCTTCAAGGTTAGGTTGTGTATTTGAGACCTTTGTGTTTCCAGAGAAAGGCTTGTATTGCTATTTACTTCCCTCTTAGGACTGCCTTTGCTGCATCTCAAATGTTTTGAACATTTGTGTTTTCATTTTCATTTGTTTCCATGAATTTTTAAAAACTTTTTCTTAATTTCCTCGTTGACCCATTTATTCTTTAGTAGGATGCTTTTTAGCCTCCATGTTTTTGAGTTCTTTCCAAATTTCCTCTTGTGATTGAGTTCCAGTTTCAAAGCACTGTGGTCTGAAAATATGCAGGGAATGATCCCAATCTTTTGGTGCCAGTTGGCTACTGATTTGTGATTCAGTATATGATCTATTCAGGAGAATGTTCCATGTGCCCTTGAGAAGAATGTGTATTCTGTTGCTTTAGGATGGAATGCTCTGAATAGCTCTGTAAAGTCCATCTAGTCCAGTGTATCATTCAAAGCCCTTGTTTCCTTGTTGATCTTCTGCTTAGATGATCTGTCCATTGCAGTGAGTGGGGTGTTAAAGTCCCCTACTATTATTATATTACTATTGATGTGTTTCTTTAATTTCATTATTAATTGGTTTATATAACTGGCTGCTCCCATGTTAGGAGCATAAATATTTACAATTGTTAGATCTTCTTGTTGGATAGGCCCTTTGATTATGATATACTGTCCTTCCTCATCTTTTATTACAGTCTTTGGTTTAAAATTGAATTTGTCTGATATAAGTATTGCCACCCCAGCTTTCTTTTGATGTCCATTAGCATGATAAATGGCTTTCCACCCCCTCTCATTTTTTTTTCTTTATTTGACAAAAATACTGCCTCTTTTTGAAGTGAGTTTTTCTGTCTTGTCATTCTGTCCAGAGAAGAATAGGTGAATGACAGAACAAAATACCAAAATGGCAAAAACAACCCCAGAGAAATATATACTAAACAAATCAGAAGAGACCTAAATCCAAAAAAAATAAAAAATAAGAAATAGAATATAATCAGACAGGTGGACAGAACAAGTGTAATACACTGGATCCTGTGTGTATTTTGGTCTGTTCATTAGAAAACTAGATCCCAAAATTGCAAAGAAAGAAAAATGTATATATGTACAAAAATAAAATTAAGTGCAATGAAAGTAAGAATGTAACTGTAAAAATGAAAACTAAAAGATAAAGAAAAAGGAACATAAGCAGACAGGTGAACAGAACAGAGCAATCCACTAAATACACTTTGTTAGAAGAAACTACATCTCAAAATTGTATAGAAAGAAAACTTATATACATACAAAATAAAATTAAATATATTGAAAGGATAGAATATAACTGTAAAGATAAAAAATAAAAAAGACTCTAACAAAAAAGAGAGAGAATATGATCAGACAGGTGAAGAGAACAGAGCCATACACTAGATTCTGGGCTTATTTTGGTCTGTTTCTTAGAAGAAACTATATCCCAAAATTGTAAAGAAAGAAAAACCTATAATATATAGAAAAATAAAATTAAATACAATGAGAGGATAGAATGTAACTGTAAAAATGAAAATTAAAAAAGATTAAAAAAAGGAGTTGATAAAATAAGGAATTCATTGAGAAAAAGGAAGGAGAAAAAAATTAAAATTGAAAGACTGAAGAATTGTGGGAGGAAAAAACATGAATTCTATATACTATTTTCCCCTAGCTCTGGAATTTTGCATTTCTCTGTATCGGTAAACTTGGTCTTAGCTGATGTTCTTACTGATTTTCTGGGGAGGGGCCTGTTGTGCTGATTCTCAGGTGCCTTTGCCCCAGATGGAACTGCACCACCCTTGCCAGGAGGCCAGACTAAGTAATCTGCTCTGGATTGTTCTATGTGGCTTTTGTTCCCTGAAGGCCTTCTGCACAGCTTAGAGGATGAGAATGAAAATGGCGGCCTCCTAATCTCCAGCCCCAGAGCATCCTGTCTCCCTGGTCTCTATCCACACCCCATGTCCACCCAGCCTGTGACTGAGCATTTCTATCTCAGGCACATGACCCTATTTCGAGTCTCCAAACCTTGTAGACTCCTGTGGCTCACACCCATGCTGCTCCTCCCCCGGGGGAAGGAGGGGCAGTGTCATGGTCCTTCTGCAGTTTTCCAGGCCTGCTCAGGGAGCAGTTGCCCCACCATGCAATGGTTCAAGGTTTATGGCAACCCTGAGCTGAGAGCCCACTCCTGGACTCACTCTTTGCAGCCGGCTTCCCTGCTCCAATGCCTGGGAGCTTCTGCAGCACTCAGGCACTCCTGGTCTTCCTGTGACCCTGAGGATCCTGAGACCACACTGTCCCACCTAGGATTCTGCCCAACTTTGCCACCTGAGCACCTTTCAGGAAGTCCCTCACTGGAGCAGACTTCTAAATGTTCTGATTTTACACTCCACTGCTATATCACTCTCTGGTGCCGATTAATGGAGGGTCCCTCTCCCATGGTCTATCTTCTCATATATTGCCTCAGAGTCACTTCTCCACACCTCCTACCTTGCAGAAAGTGGTCACTTTTCTATTTGTAGAGTTGCAAGTATTCTTTTCTTAGATCTCTGGTTGAGTTTGCAGGTGTTCAGGATGATTTGAGAGCTGTCTAGCTGAATTCCTGGGACCAGATGAAACTAAGATCTCCTACTCCTCTGCCTTCTTGGACCAATATCTGAGGCAGTTTTTTTGGTGCCTGAAATGTTCTTTACCTTGATCCAGGCAGTTTTTATAATGGTGTATACATATGTAAAAATGAATTGAGTTCTACACTGAAGGTTTGTGTAACCTGCTTTTTTAAAGTTATACCTCAATAAAAAAATAATGGGGAAAAGATAGAGTACTCAATTATTGTTGTTGAGATACTTAGCCATAGAGTAAAAAATAGTTTTTAAGCTTCTTTTGTTTTTAATTTGCTGGTTCTCCACAAGAGGGCACCCCTGCACAAGAGCAAGTCCTGATTTGTTCAGCACAGATAGATGGCCATTGGCCACCTGCCCCAGTCTGGCTTTCAAGCTCATCACTAGCCGTTTCCCTGCATGTCATTATGCCCTTTTTAAGTATTTGTGGGAGGCATACATGTAGCCAGATGATCACAATAATATGTGATAAGTGCTGTGACAAAATCATTTTTCAACAATTAGATAAGAATTTCTGGTAAGGAATCTGTGTGGCTAGATCAGAGGATGAGCGCAAATTAGCAAAATCTAAAATACATGCAATCTGTCTCTGTTTCAAAGTCAAAATCTTAATATCTGGGAATGTTTTGTGAATTTTGACCCCTACAAGTTTTTAAAAGGGATGTTCTTGAGTTGCCAGTATCAAGAAGGGGACATTCTTCCTCCATTTAAATAAACTCCACACAATTCTACAGATCAAAGTGCAGTCTGTTTTCTATGTATTGTTGTCTGTTACTATTTATTTTTTCATTCTGTCAAGTTACTGAACACCTTACCATACTCCAGGTCCTGTGCTGCCACTTGGAATCAAAGAAAAATGATGCTAATTCCCTGTCCTCCGGTGGTTCACACAATGGAGGAAACAGACACAATAACCACAAAGTCAGTAGAAGTAGTAAGGGGCCACAAAAGGCTGGGGATGGGGGATTAAGAGATGGTTTCTGGGAATAGGTGATTTTCAAAGTTGTGATAGTTGAATGGGAGATGGAAACCTTAAGTGTAGAGAATACTGTTCCTAATAAATACCAGCACAAGCAATGTCAAAGGACATGATGCTACCATGAAGGTACCAGATACGTAAAGTGCTTTGGGAAGGCTGAAAAGGGGAGAATTAATTTGCTCAGTCACAACTAGAAAGGCTTCCTGCACCATTTCCACCTTCACCTGGAAAAGATTGAGTGAAGCTACTGAGTGAAAATGTGGTTTGCACAGGCAACCAACAGGTGGCGCACACCCTTCCTCCAAGCACACAGCCTAGTTGGATCCCTCCTAAAGTTTACCACCCAGGAAGGAACCAAATACAGATGCCTGCCTGGGCCAAACCCACCTACTCACCTACACACACGCACGCACGCACGCACGCAGTATATACCCTAACAATTCTGTACCCACTACCCAGAGAAACAAGAGGAAACAGCCATGGTGAACAAAATACCGCATTTGCTTTCATTTTATAGAAGAATGTAACTTCTGCACTTTCTCTTTCAGAGAATTAAAAAAAAATGTCTACTGAATGCCAAGAAAACAAAAAACTAAAAACAGTAATGGATTTCAGAATACTAAGGAAAGTGGACCTATAACTAGGCGTACAGGAAGCAGCCTAGGTGGGTGAAAAAATCGGCACTGGGAGCTTGATACTCCTGAGGGCTCTTGAGTGACCACGAGCCTGCCCACCCACCCCACACCCACGGAGCCTGGAACACGGTGGCCGCTACAAGCAGGGACTGCTCACCCGCAAAAGAAACACGCATAAAGAAAGGCAGTAGGGTGTAGAGGAGAGAATAGGGGCTCTGGAGCCAAAACACCTGACTTGCTAGCCCTGTAACCAGGTACAAGTCACGCAATCTCACTGAGCCCCCATTTCTCAACTTATAAATGGGTTCATAGCACCCTCCCACAGGGAGTGACAAGATTAGCATGGGGTAGTGCCCAATTGTGCCCAGCAGGTAAGAGCTACTCATGATCCCCATGACGCTTCTCTTACACACTCTTCTAGCCACACAGTTCTCCTGGTTGTATATTTTTTTAAATAGGCTCTACTCCACCAGTTACTGAATTAAGTAAGTTTTTCATCTTTCTATGGCTCAATTTTTTCATCTATAAAAATGGTTATTAAAAGTTATTAATCTCTGGGGCGCCTGGGTGGCTCAGATGGTTGAGCGTCTGCCTTCGGCTCAGGTCAAGATCCCAGCGTCCTGGGATCGAGTCCCGCATCGGGCTCCCTGCTCCTTAGGAGCCTGCTTCTCCCTCTGCCTCTCTCTCTCTCTCTCTGTCTCTCATGAATAAATAAATAAAATCTTTAAAATATATATATGTTTAAAAAAAGTTATTAATCTCTAAAAGTTAGTGTGAGGCTTGAAGAAATTAATACAAAACTTGGAAGAATGCCTGGTTCAGGGCACCTGGGTGGCTCAGTCGTCAAGCATCTGCCTTTGGCTCAGGTCATGATCCCAGGGTCCTGGGATCAAGCCCCCCATCGGGCTGTCTGCTCAGCGGGAAACCTGCTTCTCCCTCTCCCGCTCCCCCTGCTTCTGTTCCCTCTCTCGCTGTCTCTCTCTCTGTCAAATAAATAAGTAAAATCTTTAAAAAAAAAAAAAAAAAGAATGCTTGTTTCATGTAAACTCTCAATAGGACAACTAGCCCATGTGATACCTTTGTGGCAATTAGAGAAAAATGTCCCTTTCCTACAATGCTACTTCCACATCCAAAAGTTGTATATTTTACTAGTTTATTAGAAAAAGACACTTTACTCCCACTTCCTGGAAAATTGTTATAATAAACACAAATACATGATGTCTGCACTGGAAATTGCATCCTCTTAGACACAGGGCCTTTGCACAGTGCACAACCTACACATCTGTACAAAAAGTCCCTGACACTCAGGAATGTCAACTATAATTAAAAGGGCTACGCTGGCTACTTTACAGAGCCTGCCTTGTGTAACCTCATTTAATAAACAATGGAATCACTGGATTCATTCTCCAAGTGGCTTGCTTTGGGCTCTTTCTCAAAGAAGGTGCATCCATCTACAAATGGTGGGTCCTTGTTATATTTTGCATGGATGAAGCACACTCATCCCAGGGCATTTGCACTAGCTGGAATGTTTTTACCCAAGATATCACCTTGTCTCACTGCCTAACCCCATTCAAGTATTTGTGAAAAAATAGACTTCTTAATAAAGCAGATCTGACCAGTCCATTTAAATTGCAACTTAGCCTCTATCTCCACCACATACATTCCCAATCCTCTCAAATTCTGCCTATTTTTATAGCCATTATCACCTTCTAACATTTTATATAATTTACTTATATATTAAGTTTATTGTTTACTGCCTACTCCCCACCCCCTAGTTTTACACCACTGCTTTTATCTATTCTGTTCACTGCTATATCACTAGTGCCAATAACATTGACAGGGACATAGTAGAGGCTCCATAAATATTTACTGGTTTCATGAATGAATGCATACATGAATGACCTTCCATCTCTGAGAATCAAGTCTCATTTCTCAAACAAGGCTGAGCTGGTGTTAAGATGAAAGGTGGTCCCTTATAGGAAAGGGCCAGTAGGAGGAGAAGCCCTGCACCATGTTTTCCAAATGGCTGTCAAAAGCATTCAGAGGGGAGGGGTAAACGACTGCCCCAAACACATTTTGGGCCCAAGGTTTGTCCCCTGTACAGAGGGGCACAAACGTGCTGGAGAGGAGCATAACACCGTGGGGGTAAAGCAGGACCCGTGTCTTTGGGGATTGGCACCTATTGCACCCCACTATACTCTGAGTACTCAGAAATCAATAAAGACTGCTCCTTGCCCTGGAGGTGCCCATAGTCAGACTTTGTCTTTTGGAGAGGTGCAGACCTGGATTTAAATTCCAGCACAACCACCACTGAGTTATGATCTTGGACAAATCACATAATTTCTCTGAATCCCATCAGGGCGCCTGGGTGGTTCACTCAGTTGAGTGGTCAATTCTTCATTTTGGCTCAGGTCATGATCTCAGCGCAGACTGTTTTCCTGGGCTTGAGCCCCTAGTAGAGCTCCACACTCAGCAGGGAGTCTGCTTGAGGATTTGTTTCTCTCTCTCTGCCCCTCCCCCTGCTCTCTCCCTCTCTCTCTCAAGTAAATAAATAAATCTTTAAAAATATATATATGCCTAAGAATCTCAATAAACCCCAAGCACAAGAAATATAAAGAACACTACACCAAGGAACTTCATAATCAAATTGCTTAAAACCACTGATGAAGAAAAAAAAAATATCTTCAAAGAAGCCAGAGAAAAAGTACGTTTACAGAGGAAGAAAGAGAAGAGTGATAGCAAGCTTCTTGCCAGAAATGATCCAAGCCAGAAGATGGTGGAGGAATATCTTTAAATTACTAAGAGAATAATTTTCAACCTAGAACTCTACACCCAGTATAGATGTCTTTCAAAAATGAAGACGAATTAAGGACATTTTAAGATATTCAAATTTTGAAAGAATTTATCAACAGCAAACTTGAACTAGAAGACATGTTAAAGGAAGTCTTCTGGCAGAAGGAAAATGATAAACAGAAATCTGGAGCTACATAACAGAATGAAGAGCACATGAAATGGTAATTATGTGGGATCATAGGAAAACACTTTTTTAATTTTTTTTATTTTTATTTTTTTAAAGATTTTATTTATTTGACAGAGAGAGAGAGACAGTGAGAGAGGGAACACAAGCAGGGGGAGTGACAGAGGGAGAAGCAGGCTTCCCATGGAGCAGGGAGCCTGATGCGGGGCTCGATCCCAGGACCCTGGGATCATGAACTGAGCCGAAGGCAGACGCTTAATGACTGAGCCACCCAGGCACCCCAACACATTTTTTATTATTTGAATCTCCTTTTTAATTTAAATTTTGTTAGTTAATATACAGTGCAATACAGTAGAATTTAGTCATTCATCACTTACATACAATACACAGTGCTCATCACAACAAATGCCCTCTTGAATCTCTTTTAAAGTGGCACAATGATGTGGAATACTGAAAACCTAAAAACCTATCACCCGGGAAGTGCCCATGAGCCGGTTAAGGCATCTGCCCGGCAGGGGGAGCCTGTGGACTTCAGGAAAGACTGCTAGCCACCAGCCTGTCCTTCCAGAATTAGACTACCATGGCAGAGTAGGATAGGGCTCTCCAACAGCAACAGAGGTGGAGTCCCTCAAGCATTGATTATAAAACCTGAATGGATGGCCTTCTGGGGACCTGGTATTCATCTAGGCTTTCCCACTAATTTTCTGTGAAGTGAAATTTTGGGCACCTACCTCTCTGAGTCTCAACTCTTCATTTGTAAAACGAAGGGTGAGACTAGGTAATATCTAAGGACCTTTCCATTTCCCACACTCTGAAATTCCTTGGCCAAGCACTTTGTGTAATTTTTTTTCACTTAATTCTTCATTCCAACCCCAAAGCAAGAGACAGAAATAATTATCTCAATTTCACAGATGAAGAAACTAAGACCCAAAGACGTTAGGAAACTTGCCTAACGTCAAACAGGTGGGGCTGGCATTTGAGCCAAAGGCCATGCTTGTCCTGACACATGCTGTCCTGTATCAGGGGCTCCCATGCAGGCCACATGTGCTCTGCAAGGATCCCCATCCCCACCTCCACCGAGAAACACCTCTGTCTGCTGTTTGCTCCTCAAAATCAAACTCTAACCTGGAAGGGCTCTTGCCCATCTGGTCCAACCCTCTCAATTCACTTATGAAGAAGTTAATTCAAAAGGGTTTTAAAATATTTACAACCTCTTATACCTGTCAGTTCAGTTCCTTTAACAGTCCACTCCAATGAGAGTCTGGCTTAATGATAGTTCTCTTCCTTATACCAGGACAGAACTTCAGGGTTTACACATAATTACCAGAGTATTATCTCAGCTCTTCATGACAAATGTAAATGCTCATAATAAGAATGAATTTTTTAAACACCCATTTTATAGATGGTAGATATGTCAGCACAACTTAAGTAAAGTGAACACATAACAGAGAGTCAACTAATAAGAACTGTAACCTTAATCCCCCAATTCCAATCTCCTGCTTTTCTGTTACTAAACCTGTTTTCTTCCAAGTCACTCTGCCTCCAAAACCTGTGATAAGCAATGTGTATGTGTGTGTGTGTATTTATCATGTTTATAATTAGAGGGAAATGACAAGAAAAAATGCTCAGAATGAGACCAGCTGGATGGAGCAGTGGCAAGTGGCACCACAAGCAAAGATCCTTCCTCTCCTGCTGAGAACAACACCCAGTGTCCAGGGCTTTCAGAGGGCCCTCCTCTGCTTGCATCCTCTCATGGTCTGAGCTAGGGCATTGCCTCTGTGCATGGCTTCACAGCAGAGCAGCAGTCTGCTCTGTGGACCAGGTCTTCTATTCAACCTCCCCCAGAACAGGCCAACTCCAGCCCCACTTCCCAGCCTTCTCTGGAAGTCAGGGAAGAGCCAAGGAGAAGCAGGGGGGGGCCTTACACTCTTCTCATCTTTAATAAAGGAAAGATGACCTAAAAAATTAGGTCCAGCTGCTTGGACCTAATTAACACTTGCCCAGAGTTTTGGTTGCTGATTAAGGGCACCCCTCCCTAGCCAAGGCTCCTATAGGAAAATCTGTTGCAACTTGCTAGAGGTGGGACAATGGGGCTAAGGTCAGTGCAGGGATGGGGGTCCCTCCTATTTGAGCTCTTCTAACATCTCAGCACTAGATCAGGAACAAGCCAGGCTCTAACTAAATGGCAGCCCTGTTTTGAAAACCCTGCCTTCCTGCATCGTGCTCAGAACAAGAAGGGAGAGAGGCCCAGGTGGCTCCCCCAGTTCTCATGGTCTCCAATCCAAATTGCTTCTCCAAACCCCTCTTCCATTAGTATACTTCCCTTCTCCCCAGTCAGGAGAATCTCGAAAGCAGGCACCAGGACTATCCACCTATGAATTCAATTTCCAAGTCTGTCAGAACCTTCTCAACTTGAACTTGGCACATGGAGTCATGACCTAGCTTTCACAACCCATCCCCATCTCCATTTCCTCTCCAAATTTACATCTTTTCGAATCTCACAAGAATTCATCTGAATCATTTGAAGAAGGAATAGACAGACAAATGAACAAGGTCATTGCAGAACACAACAAGCTCTAGGAAGAAAACAAAGAGGGTGATGTGTAAAGATTGCCCACAGGGATAGGACAGTGCCACGTAAGTGGCCAGAGGCCAAGAAAGGCCACTTCTTGGAGTGGTCCCATGCACAGTCTACAGCTGGCATACATACCACCTTTCCACACTCATCCACTCCCTCCACCCCACTCCAGCACTCCCTACCCATCATTCCTGCCCCTCCATAGCCCTTGTAACTCTTTGATATGTTTTATTTATTATTTTGCCTGTTGCTAGTCTACCCAACTGTAATGTAAGCTCCATGAAAGTAGGGTTTTGTAGGTTTTATTCACCGCTGTATAACCAGTGCCTGGACTAGGGTTTGGCACATAGCAAGAGCTTGATAAACATGTGTTGAATAAAGTGGCCTCCATTTATCCTGGCAAGATGACCATGAGCCAATGACTAAGATGAAGCTGACTTTCCAAGCCTCTGGCCCTTATCAGAGAAGGCATGGGCAGAGTCACCTCTGATCTTCCAGAGCCAAGAGGAGGACTAAGTTCCCCCACCACAGGCCATGCTGAAAGGGCAGTGACTCCCATCTGGAGAGATGTCCAGAACCTTTTACCCACTGCCATTGAGCTTTAGATACCTAGGTACACACACACACACACACACACTCATACTCACACACACACACTCATACTCACACACATCATACAGGAAGCCCTACCATGTTGGGTCTCCTTCATAGCCCTGAGGCAAGCTCTATCATTGAACTCTCCAGCCCTCTGCCTAGCCAGGTAGCATCAGTGTACAGACTTTATTATTTAAAGGGTCTCTGAAGAACCATTCTGACGCTCAAAATACTCATTATATACAACAGAAATAGGACATAGGTTCCTGCCTTATGCCAAGAAGACACAACCTGAGGAAATGACTACTCAAGACTCTTAGGGCTGGTGTTCTTTGGGATGCATCCTCTGAAACTAGGAAGAATAGGGCTCAAGGATGTTCTGCCTCCTCAGCATGTACAGTTTGATGTTAGAGAGTGATCCTAATGAGTACATCATTTCTATAAATGTGTAATCAGGTCACACAGCCACAAGACAACAACAAACCTTCTGAATTCAATGTGGCTACCAAGCACTTAGGACCACTCTCCTATGGCATTGTTCTTAAAACTACATGATAGCTGTGCATGGGTGACCTCAGGAAAAAGTCAGGCAGGTACAGTTCTAGGCTAACTACAGTTAGGGTCCTAAACTCCCACCCACAGCACATCATTTGTTGTCACATGTTTGCCCTAAGCTTGAATGGATGCTTCACTAAGTCTGAGTCCTTCATTAAAAGGTAAGGCAATACCTTACCCCCACCCAAATAAATGTCAAAAGCCAGTTGGCAAGATTTAAGGGAAAAAGTGCAAGCTTTGAAGTAAATCAGATCTGGGTTTAATCATGGCAGTCCCACCTGTGGACTTCATTCAGCAAATATTTATTGAAGGCATTCCATGTGCCAGACACTGTACCAGTCCCTGAAAAGAAAGAAGAAAACAGAACAAACATGGATGTTAAACAAATTACTTAAATGTGTGGGCTTCTGCTTTCTCATCAAAAATGGGGTAATGGCTACTCCTTAGAGATGTTGAGAGGATTTTATGAGATAACATGTGTAATTGTGGAGCTATTTATATTATCATCATGGTTATTAATAAAGCAACACGGCATCCATATGCATGAAAAGCCATATAATTATTTAAACTCTTGAACTAATATTTATCCTAAGAAATTTTTCCTAAGGAAAAGCCCAAATATGAAGATATATAAAGGAGAGAGATAGGAAGGAAATAAAGCACCTATTAAGTGTATACATTTTGGCAGGCACCAGGTGAAATACCTAACATTTGTTAATTCGTGAAAATGAGCAAAGGAAAAAAATACAAGAAACCTAAATATTCAACAGTAGCATAGAGAATGGAATATTTTACAGTCATTTAAAGTAATTATAAAGGCTATGTGGCAACATAGAAAAATGCTCATGACGTCATGTGAGGTGGAGAAAGTAGGGTACAGAGAGTAGTCATGAGCATGATGATTGCAGCCTCGTATGTTTCCTATGCAGAAGCACAGCCACACAAAACAACAAGGCTTGCTCTACAATGATGGGTTTATTAAGGTGATTCTTTTTTCTCCATTTGCCAAACTGTTTGCAGTGTTATTGTGTTACCTTATTTTTATAGGTGTACTTTTCTTAAGGTGTTCTATTTGCAGGTTATTTCACTTAGTCTTATTTGTCCTCCCTGTCAGTTGTGAGAGGGGAAGATGAAGATATCTTCAGGCTTGAAAGTCTTGGAAGGTAGTAAATCTTTGAAGATGCTTCGGCTGCATTCAATTTGTTGCTATTTCCTAAAAAATAAATTGGAAGAGTTATCCCTTTATATTTAGCTCTTCAACTATTCACAGCAAGCCTTCAGAAACTAAGGTACTACTGTGGCAGCATCTGCCAGCACTGCCACCAACAACTAGAGGACTTTATGTCCCTAGGGGGGCCATAAGCATGGGTTCACTTCCCACCCATCAATCCAATAATCCATCCACCTGCTCTATTATCTACATGTCTATCCATTTGGTGATTTACTGTTTATCTATATATCCCACCCTTCTGCTTATCCATTCATCCATCCACTCTTCCTTGGTAGTGCCTCATCACAAAACTCCCTTACAGGAAATATATTTATTATTATATTATATATATATATTTATTATTATTATTATGTATTATTATTATATCAATGTTCTGATGCTTCAATTGGCCATTAGTAGAAAAGTCAAGGTGCAGGTTCCCAAATGGGGTAAATGATGCAACAGGACAGGACCAAGGAGACGTGTTTTCATCTTCTCCCACTCCCGGGTGGGTTGTTTGACAGCCGGTTCGGCAACTGGTCAGGCTCCCAAGGCCCATCCTAGGAGCAAAGAGCTATAAGTAATCAAGTCACATTTGTCACCAGCATCCTCCCTATCCCAGTAGCACCCAGCTGGCTGGCTTGAGCAGGATCTTCAAGGCATTCTAAGAATTTGCCACCCAAATCTGTCACTTACCAGCCCTGTAGGTGGAGTGGGAGAGGCTGTGCAGTATGCACTTGTCAAGCTGCCAACTGAAAACCTGCTTTAATCAATGAAATAATGGGCTCTTGTTACATAAGCCTCAATTGTGACCTTCTCAATAAAGCACTAATTGAGGTTGATGAGGGCAATCTACTCTGAACCTTCTCACCCTGCAGCAGACTGCTGAGGGCCCTACCTTAATCCCTAATGAGGTTAGTTGGGGAAAATGAGCCAGGGTCCGATGAGTGACTGGCAGGTGTTCACAGAATAAGCTAAAGAACTAAAGATTTATTGAGTGTGTGTTTTTTGTGAGGTCTGATGCCAGATGCTAAGACTGCAGGGATGAACCAAGAACATTTCCTGCCTAAGGAGCACATAGTCCAGTAATGAAAACCAAACCCTAAAACAGAGACAATTGCTGTGTAAGGGGCCATGACAGCAGTAAGGACAGGGTACAGTGAGAGTCCAGAAGTGGGAGCAGTCACATCTGTCTCAACAATCCCAGAGGCTGCAGGGAAAGAGGCACTGAACCTGGGCCTGACAGTACAAGCAGACATGGCTGCTCCCTGCTAGGTCAACGCAAGGAAGAGCGTGGAGGAACAAGGGACAGGGTCCTCTGCAGTTCTAGGGCAGATCGCTGCTCACAAGGGGTCTCTGAGGCAGCAGCCACCCTTATTAATGGTGCAGCTCAGATTTGAAAATGAAAGCCACAGAAGGTCCTTAGCCTTCATACATCAGGTCACTGTTCTTATTCTTCATTTTGTCTAGAATAGCCTCCCTTCCTTTCACCTGGCCACAAAGTCCCCCAGGCAACTATACCCCAGTCACCCTTCAAGATCCAACTCTCATGCTGCCTCTTCCATGAAGCCCTCCTGGAGTGACTCATGCCCAGGGCCATTTCCCTTAGTCCCCCCAGAGTTTTGTATCTAACTCTAGGACCACATTTATCAGATCACTTTCCAATTAGCTTGTGGATCCTGTCCCTAACAACCTTCATCTTTATATCCCCTGTAGCCCACACAGTGCCTGGCACACAGTTGGCACCCACCATCTGACTGTGGAGATACCGACTCCTCCCAGGATCGACTCACATTCAGGTGATCCAGAAGCATCATCCAAACCCACTTCCTGCAGACCTGAGCTTGTTGTCATGGAAGAAAGCTACCAGTTAACCTGGAAAAAACAAGTCTATGTGGAATCTAGCCAGCTCCCCAGACAGTATGTCACAGACCAGCTACCACCACCAACACACACCATGGTTTCAAATGTTTACAGGATATGTGGAGCTCGCTGGGCATGCCAGTCAACAACGAGCCACCCCACAAATATTGACTGAGAACTCACTGTAGACAAGCCACCAGAGCACCAGGACCCTTTGGTGGCTGAGAAGAGAAGTGGGAAGAACTTACTAGTCATCAGAAGTGAGATAAAGTTGTTAATTTTAATTAATGAAAAAGCCTGATTGCCACTGTCCTCATTATGCTTTCCTGACTTTTCCAAAGTGGGCCTGTCTTACTTTATAGCCAGATTTTTATTAAAAAGAAAAATTTAAGGCAATCTGAGTGGGAATAGCAGATGTTGGGCATATAGTCACTGATTCACAGTTATTGATAGATTAGCAATAGGATCTAGTTTGCTACTCATTCATTTAGTCACTTTTGAATGGTTAAGCAAGGAGGTGTTGAGTGTGTGTGAGAAGAGGGGTTACTGAGACACAGGGAGGGTGAAGGGGCAGGATTACAGAGGCCTTTGAGGGGTGCTGCCAGGGCAGTGACATTGTCAGTAGGACAGATCCCACGTTGCCAGTCTTCTCTCCAAGTAGTCCCCGTCTGCCCATGTCAGCTCACTTCCCTTCCCACTCAGATCCTATGGCCTGGGCCCCTAGAGATGTTCTGTCCCTTTAGTTAACCTGCCCTGCATGGGGACAAATGATTCCACTTTCTTGTTAAGAGAAAATGGGAGTGGGGATATTTTTTCAAAGGGAACTTTATTTGAGAAACTGAGAGGAAAACAAAAATAGAAGAGAGTAATTAGGAAGTGGTAGAAGTGGGAAGCTGTGCCAGGCACAGAACCCATATCCTCCAGCATTGGGAGATGCAGATTGGTGTGGCTGGCAGGTGCCACCAAGACTCTGCCTTCTTACTCTTAGCAAGGATCAGCTACCTGACCCCAGCTGCTGCCCCCACACCTCTACCAACATGGTGCAGGCAGGTGGGAAGAAAATGCTTCTGTGTTTCTCACTAGGGACTCTGAACTGAAGGCAGTCCTGCCCACCCACCCCTGACCAGCATCCCCCAGAAGCCCCTTTGTCTCCCTTCCTAGCTGGTACCTGCCAGCAGGTAAGCTTGATGAATTGTTCTCTTCCCTGGTTTCAATTCCCCTGGTGTTACCTCTCTTAGGGCCCCATCCACTCACTGGTACATTTCTCCCATCCTGGGGCTTCTGTTCTAGCTGCTGATTAGCAGATCACATGCTCATTGGGCCTGTCATCAACTCTCCTATCAGCCACCACTTAGGTCTCCACCCAGAGGGTCCCTGACATATGGGGCCAACTTCTGTCTTGGCTCCTCTGCGGGACTTGCTGGGGCTTGTCCCCCTGGTAAACCTCTCCTCAAGCCCAGTGACAATTCATACTCATCCTGGGCAGGGATGGGCTTCTTATCTCCAAGCCTCACTCTCTACCTTAAGGCCAACAGGGCACAGGTCCCTATCATTTATTTTGCCCAGACCCTCCACACTCCATGCTTACATCTGCCCAGACTATTCCTATTGCTCCTGACATGAAATTCAGTGCCCGCCCCTACCCAGCCCCCTCTCAATGTCTGAAAACTCCTTTCAAATCCCAGTTCTGCCATTCAAAGGCCACTGATTTGGACAAACCTTTTAAACCTTCCAGGGATAAGCCCCATCCGTAAAATATGGAAAATGATAGTAACTAACTCAGAGAGTCTCATGGGAGACAGTACAGGTAACTGTGCACTGTTAGTTTTATTGGCCTCTGGCCTCAGACTATCTAGTAAATTCACTGTTCATCTTCACCACGTGAAATACACTCCCTCTCTGATTCAGGATGTGTGCCCCACCCTGAAGCCTGCCTTCCCTGCAGGTTTTCTGGTTTTTCCTCTTTTTTTTTTTAATTTCAAGTTTTTATTTAAATTCTAGTTAGTTAACATACCTGGTAAAATTGGTTTCAAGTGTAGAATTTAGTGATTCATCACTTACACACAACACCTAGTGCTCATGACAACAAGTGCCCTCCTTGATACCCATCACCCATTTAGCCCATCTCCCCACCCACCTCCCTCCATCAACCCTCAGTTCGTTCTGTATCATTAAGAGTCTCTTATGGTTTGTTTCCCTCTCTCTGTTTTCCCTCCCCTATGTTCATCTGTTTTCTTTCTTAAATTCCACATACGAGTGAAATTATATGGTATTTGTCTTTCTCTGACTGACTTCATTTAGCATAATACACTCTAGCTCCATCCACATAGTTACAAATGGCAAGATTTTATTCTTTCTGATGGCTGAATGATATCCCACTGTATATATATACACTCCACATCTTCTTTATCCATTCATCAGTCAATGGACGTTTCTTCTCTTTCCATAGTTTGGCTATTGTTGATAATTCTGCTATAAACATCGGGGTGATATATTTTTGTATCCTTTGGGTAAATATTTAGTAGTGCAATTGCTGGTCTTAGGGTAGTTCAATTTTCAACTTTTTGAGGAACCTCCATACTGTTTTCCAGAGTGGCTGCACCAGCTTGCAGTCTCACCAACAGTGTAAGAGGGTTTCCCTTTCTCTGCATCCTTGCCAACACCGTTGTTTCTTGTGTTGTTAATTTTAGCCATTCTGACAGGTGTGAGGTGGTATCTCATTGTTTTGATTTGTATTTCCTTGATGATGTTCAGCATCTTTTTGTGTGTCTGTTAGCCATCTGTGTGTCTTCTTTGGAAAAATGTCTGTTCATGTCTTCTGTCCATTTCTTAACTGGATTATTTATTCTTTGGGTGTTGAGTTTGAGAAGTTTTTTCTAGATTTTGTATACTAATTCTTTACAGATATGTCATTTACAAATATCTTTTCCCATTCCTTAGGTTGTCTTTTAGTTTTGTTGATTGTTGTGAGATGGACAGCAACAGGCAGAAGAATGAAACTGGACCACTTTCTTACCCCATACACAAAAATAAATTCAAAATGAATAGAAGACTTAAATGTGAGACAGGAAACCATCAAAATCCTAGAGAACACAGGCAGCAGCCTCTTTGACCTTGGTCATAGCAACTTATCAGACACATCTCTGGAAGCAAGGGAAACAAAAGCAAAAATGAGCTATTGGGACTTCATCAAAACAAAAAGCTTCTGAATGGTGAAAGTTTTTCCTCTTTCTTTATCCCCAGCTCAGGGCTGGTGCCTAGTAGAGGCCATCCTGCTGTGCATCCAGCTCTCGACACCAGGTGGCAGCCAGACCCTAGCCTAGTTAGCCCGGGCCCCTGCGTGGCTCAGAACCAAGGCCTGAGGCTTCTGCCCTACACTGTGCCAGGCTTGTCCCACCCTCCTCCACTGCTGGCAGCAAAGACCCAAAGAAAGCTTCGTGTTGCTCAGTGCAGGCTGAAGCCTTGAGGACAAGAGTAGGTTGGGCTGGATTCCAAGGCAGCTCTTCTGCCAGCTGGGGCCACCTTTGAGAGCAAAGACCCAACAGGATCTCTGCTGAAGTGTGAAGGGGCTGAGGCCTGGGTGGGGCACGGGGGGGGGCATGGCAGCCATTCCCCTGGAAGGCTGCCTTACCCACAGGACCTGGAGTGCCCTATGCCCTCAAGGCCCAGAGGCCCCTCTGGGACCCACTGAGCTGGAGACATAGTCTTTGTTCAACCTTTCTCTCTACTGACTTCCTCCCCACCCCCACAACCAGGCCTGAGCACATCAAGCCCTTCCCATTCTAAAACAATACTTCTTCACTGGTCTCTCCCTTTCCCTCCCCTCTCTCTCCTCGTTACCTTCTTAGCCAAACTTACTGCAAAAGATGCCTTCATGTTCTCTTTGACACCCACTTATTCCTCAACTCACTTCATTCTGACTTCTTCTGTTCTTCAAAATCTGCTATCCAGCCATGCCAACTCCAGGAACCCTTTCTCTCTACTTTGCTGCATGTCTTCGACACAGGCCTCAGTTGTGCCCTGTCCTTGATACAACTCTTTCTGGTCTTCTCCATTTCTCTTTAGAATCTACTTCATACATGCCACTCAAGTCCATTACTCTCTGCTTTTTACCTAGGACTTATGTCTGGAAGATTTCCAGATCTCTACCTTAGGACCCAATGAACCCTCAGTTCCAGCACCTTATCTCTGACTGATTCAACTCATCCCACACTGAACTCATCTCTGCCCCAGGCCTGCTGCTCTCCTGCTCCTCCTCCTGCTCTCTGTCCCAGTGAAGAGCATCACCAGCAACCAGCGACAAGTGATGGCCAAAGTCAGGCCACTATAAGTCATCATTGACTCTTCCATGTCCCTCCACACTTTCCTGACAGTGCTGACCCATTGTACCTGCTTACTACCTCCCAAACCTCTCCCCCTCTCTAGTCCCCTTCCCTGTCCCAGGCCAGGTCCTCATCTTCTCTTCCCTGAAAACTGCTTCCTCCAACACTGCATTCTCCTCACCACAGTGTTTTCTCTATAAAACAAGCCATTTCTTATGCTCAAAACCCTTCAGGACCCCAAGGGTAGCATCCAAATGCTATTGTATGGCCCCCAAGAACCTTCATGATCTGACTCTGTCTGCCTCCTCCAGCCACAAAGCTGTGTAGCCTCTGCCCCCAACTTTGTTACTACCACAGCAAAAGTGTCCTTGGACACCCCACACCTTTGCCTTCTACTACACCTCCTGCTTGCACCACCTCTTTTACCTTCTTTCTGCCCACTGAGACTGTTCAAGATTTGTCAACTCTCTAACCCCAGTTCTGGTTTGGGTACCCCTTCTCTTTGCTTCCTTCATCAGAGTACTCAGTATTATAAACATAAAATCACATGTCACTAGACTCTGAACTTGAGAGCAAGAGCTGGGGGGTTTTGGCCTTTGGATTCCCAACACAGAGAGGGGGCTAAACAAGTGTTTGTTGGATGGATGGATGGAAAAATGAAGTTACTGCCTGGGAAAAGTTCCCTGCTTATTCAGAGGTGGTCTACTGTTTAGATTCCTCACGTTAACCCCAAGCCTCTGGCACCTATTACATGAGATCTCAAACCTCAGAACCTAAAGCACCATAGCTGGATGCTTCCTCTGGGACCAAGGAGTGGGAACAGCCTCCCTGGGTGCACTGCCAGAGAGTGTAGGCATAGGGCTCCAGCTCTGCTCTCTCAGCCCAGAGAGGTGCTCCTGCCAGACCAGGGAAATGGGAGCAGTGTAGGCAAGCATGTGATCAGAAGACAGTTGGTCCCCTGCAGAAGAAGGGAGCTCTGAGTCATGTGTCAGCCTGGGGAAATCCAGAACAAGAGCACAGAGTTCAGAGTCTCCATTGATGATTTAACTGAGATGCAAACACTTGAAAAAGTTTCAAGAGCTCCTGCTCCTGTGAATAACAACCACAAAGGGGCTACCATAGCACCAACAATGTTGCCTCATCCTACTCTGATTGCTCTCCCACCATATTATACCTTTTAAACTCTTAGCCATCCTTTAAGACTTAGTTCAAATGCCACCGGAAGTCATCATTGACTCCTCCCTGGAGTCTGTGAAGCTGTCCAAAGCCATCAAGCCCAGTCTGAATTGACCATTATTTCCCCCACAATTCTGTAGTACATTGTTCATATTTCTTCTACAACACTGATCTCACTGTTTTATATCCATGTCTGCATGCCCTGTGGTTCTAGCCCTAAGTTCTAGGCATTTGATAAATGCCCATCAAATTGAATAATAATTTTAAAAGCATTACAAAGCACCATGCAGACAACTAGGTTCATAAGTTCAAAGTAGATGGAGAAAATAGGATGATCACATGGGTGGGACTCCTCTGGGAAGACTTCCTGAAGGAGGTGTGGCTGGAGGGGACTATGTGAGGAGGGGCTAAGAAGCATGAAGGAAGCCTGACTGTTGTCTTAACTGCTGGATGGGAAAGGCCAGGCTTTTCTCCTTCCTTACCCACCTTTTCTCCTCATCCCAATATAGGGTAGTGGCAGTATAGGACAGGGGTTAAAATGTGGACTCTCAAGGCAGACTGCCTGGCTGTATATCCTAGCTCAGCCACTTAACAGTGGTGTGACCTTGGGCTACCCACTTCTCCCATCTGATCGTGGTTTCCTCCCCAGTAGAGGAAGGAAAAATAGTACCTAACCTCACTGGATTGTGTGATGATTTAATGAGTTAATCTATGTAAAACTCTTATTAGGTGCCAACAGCTAATCTCAGTGCTCCAAGTAGATTAATTCATTTTATCCTCAGACAGCACAATGAAGTTGGTACTATTATTATGTTACTCTACAGAGGAGGAAACTGAGATCCAGACAGCATGGGTGGGGAGATCATCAACATAGCCTACCACAAAATGTCACACATTCTCCAAACATAACAAACTTCGACCTGCTTACCCCAAACCACCCAACTCTTTCTCTGAAGAACCAGAACCACAATCACAGCTCAAAATAGTAAGAACTTTATTTTGTTGTAATTCATAACCATCTGCAAAACACTTTCCTATTATATCTTCACTGCACCCTGTTGAAAGAGCCCTATCCATCCTGCTTTTCAGATGAGCACCTGATGTCTAAAGAGGCAAGAAGCTGCCTTCTCAAAGGAATGCATGTGTGCAAGAAGCAAGAAGCTTCCTTCTCAAAGGCAGGCACCATGGCTCCCGGTCAGATCCCCTTCTCTAGGTCAGAACAACCACCATCACGGAGGCCGGGCCACAGGGCATTAGCAGCCCTATGACCTCCTCTTCCTCACACCTCCTCCAGGGACTGAAAAACTTGTCCTGCCCCACTGTGGCTGCTGAGGGCCTGGCTCATACCATCAAGAAGGTCAGAGAACTTATAGCAAAACTACTGAGGCTCCAAGGACCACAAATAATAGAAAAAAGAAAATCAGAAGACATACAAATGGCTAACAGACACATGAAAAAATGTTCACCATCATTAGCCACCAGGGAAATTCAAACCAAAACCACACTGAGATACCATCTTACACCAGTTAGAATGGCAAAAATTGACAAGGCAAAAAAAGAACAAATGTTGGAGAGGTTGTGGAGAAAGGGGA
Source organism: Neomonachus schauinslandi (assembly GCF_002201575.2). Classification (NCBI taxonomy): domain Eukaryota; kingdom Metazoa; phylum Chordata; class Mammalia; order Carnivora; family Phocidae; genus Neomonachus; species Neomonachus schauinslandi. The sequence continues at coordinate 104,272,943 of NC_058406.1, read as the reverse complement.
ATCCTCTTACACTGTTGGTGGGAATGCAAGTTGGTACAGCCACTATGGAAACAGTGTGGAGGTTCCTCAAAAAATTAAAAATAGAGCTACCCTCTGACCCAGCAATTGCACTACTGGGTATTTATCCCAAGGACAGATGTAGTGAAAAGAAAGGCCACATGCAAAAGGAGGAGGAAGATGGTGGAGGAGTAGGAGACCTATATTTCATCTGGTCCAAGGTATTCAGCTAGATAGGGATCAAACCATTCTGAACACCTACAAACTCACAGGAGATCTAAGAAAAGAATAGCAGCAAATCTCTGAACAGAAAAGAGATGACTTTCTGGAAGGTAGGATGTGAGGAGAAGTGAATCCGAGGTGATATACAGGAAGGTAGATGGTGGTGGAGGTGGTAGGGGGCCTCCGACAGCCGCTACTGGGCAAGTAATAGAGCTGCAGAGACAAAATCAGAACTTTTAGAAGTCCGCTCCTCTGAGGGACATCACTCCAGTGGCTAAGCAGGGGTGGAACACTTGCTGGGACAGAGCGGTCTTAGGACCTTCAGGGTCACAGAAAGACCAGGGGTGCCTGAGTGCAACAGAGCTCCCAGGTATCGGAGCGGGGAAGCTGGCTGCAAAGACAGAGCTGAGGAGTGGGCTCTCAGCTGGGGTTTCCATAAACCATGATCCATGGCACAGTTGGGCCACTGCTCTTCAGGCAGGGACCCAACAAACGGCAGATCCTAGGAGACTCCCCTTCCTCCCCCAGGAGAAGTGGCATGGGAGTGCACTGCAGGAATCTGCTGGGTTTGGAGACTCCAAACAGGGTCGTGTGCCAGAGATAGACATGCTCGGTCACAGTCTGGGTGAGCATGGAGTGCGGCCAGAGACTGGGGAGACAGGAGTGATTGACTGCTTTTCTCTGGGGGCTCACCGAGGAGTGGGGCCCTGAGTTCTTGGCTCGTGGAGATTGAAGGTCTCCATTTTCTTTCTCATCCTCCAAAGCTGTACGGAAAGCTTGCAGGGCACAAAAGCTCACAAGAGCAAACCCAAGCAGATTACTTAGCATGGCCCCTGGCAAGGGCAGGGCAATTCCACCTCAGGCAAAGACATTTGAGAACCACAGCAACAGGCCCCTCCCCCAGAAGATCTGTAAGAACAGCCAGCCAAGAACAAGTTTACCGATCAATGAGAATGGCAGAACTCCAGCACTAGGGGAATACAGCTCATAGAATTCATGGTTTTTTCCCCCTGATTCTTTAGTCTTTCAAAGTTAATTTTTTTGATTTTCTTCTTTCTTTTTCTATTTTTAAAAAATTTTTCTTTTCCCCTTTTTCAACCAACATCTTATCAATCCCTTTTTAAAAAATCTCTTTTATTTTTCATTTTTAGAGTCATATTCTATCCCTTCATTGTAGTTAGCCTTAGTTTTGGTATATATATATAAGTTGTTCTCTCTTTAAAATTTTGGGATACAGTTTCTTCTAACAGACCAAAATATACTCCAAGTCTCTAGGGTATGACTTTGTTCTAGTCTCCTGCCTGATCACATTCTCTCCCCCTTTTTTTTTTAAATTTCCCTTCTTTCTTTTTTCAACGAACTTCTTATCAATTCCTTTTATAAAATCTTTTATAATTTTCATATTTACAGTCATATTCTATCCCTTCATCATATTTACCTTAATTTTTATACATATATAAGTTTTTCTTTCTTTAAAATTTTGGGAGGAAGTTTCTTCTAACAGACCAAAATACTCCCAAAATCTAGTGTGTGGCACTGATCTATTCACCAGCATGATCATATTTGATCATATTCTTTTTCTTTTTTTTTTCTTTTTTCTTTCTTTCCCTTTCTTTTCCCCCAGATTTGGGTCTCTTCTGATATTTAGTGTATATTTTTCTGGGGTCATTGTTACCCTGTTAGCATTTTGTTCTCTCATTCATCTGTTCTCCTCTGGACAAAATGACAAGATGGAAAAACTCACCTCAAAAAAAAAAAAAAAGAACAAGAGGGAGTACCACTGCCAGGGACCTAATCAATATGGACATCAGTAAGATGTTGGAACTAGAGTTCCAAGTGACGATTATAGAGATTCTAGCTGGGCTTGAAAAAAACATGGAAGATACTAGAGAAACCCTTTCTGGAGAAATAAAAGAACTCAAATCTAACCAAGTCAAAATTAAAAAGGCTATTAATGAGGTGTAGTCAAAAATGGAGGCTCCAACTGCTAGGATAAATGAGGCAGAAGAGAGAATTAGTGATCTAAAAGATCAAACAATGGAGAATATGGAGGTGAGAAAAAGAGAGGAAAACAACTACAGATCATGAGGGGAGAATTAGAGAGATAAGTGATACCATAAAGTGAAACAATAATAGAATAAATGGGATCCCAGAAAAGGAAAAATGGAGAGAGAGGGGCAGAAGGTATATTGGAGCAAATTATAGTGAAGAACCTCCCAAACCTGGGAAGGAAACAAGTATCCACATCGAAGAGGCACAGAGAACCCCCCTCAAAATCAGTATAAATAGGTCAACACCCCAACATCTAAAAGTGAAACTTGCAAATATCAAGACAAAGAGAAAATTCTGAAAGCAGCTCTGGACAAAAAGTGGTTTCTCCTACCAGGGTAGAAACAGAAGACTGGCAGCAGACTCATCCACAGAGATCTGGCAGGCCAGAAAGGACCAGCATGATATATTCAGGGTGCTAAATGAGAAAAATATGCAGCCAAGAATACTATATCCAGCTAGGCTGTCACTGAAAATAGAAGGAGAGGGAGGGGGGAAAGATGGCGGAGGAATAGGGGACCCTATTCCAACCGGTCCCCAGAATTGAGCTGGATATCTACCAGACCACTCTGAACACCCACAAAATTAGCCTGAGATGTAAGAAGGTAGATCTGGATCTCTACAAACAATATCTCAGGTGGTTAGTTTTGAGGTACATAGCAGGGAGCCGTGATTCTGCAGGCAGATATCAGAGGATAAATGGCAGCAGGAGGAAGCCTGGCTGTGGGGATCCTACTCTGCTGGGGAACGATAGCCTCCTGTGCTGGGGACTGTGCACAGACTCGCAGACAACTAGCGGCAGGGAAAGGAATTTAGGCAGCCCCCAGGACGGAAATGTGGAGCAGCGGGGCCTGCCTGTGAACTGGGGGTGGCTGGCGGTTTTAGAAGCACAAAGGGCAGAGATGAGCTCCAACCTGGGGGTGAGGACTGAGAGCGCTGTGGAGGGGCGCACAACCCAGGACGCTGCAGTTTATAGCAGCACAGACAGAAACAGAGATAGTGTGGCCTGGAGGGCTCACTGAAGAACAGATTGCGATCTCTCTGCTCTGACGCAGAGGGTTGGAAATGGTCTCTTCTGCTCTGACTCTTGGAAGAGATGCGGAAAGCCACCATGGAAAGCTAGCAGAAAACAAAAGCCCCCAAAAATCGGTTTTCACTAAGCCCATCCCCCACCACAGGGGGCAGGGCAACTGTGCCCAAACAGGGTTGACTGACTATCAGCAGGGCAGGCCCCTCCACTGAAGACAGGCTAGGAAAACAAGAGGCCAGCAACCCCAAGGTCCCTAGAAAACAGGTGCATCTTGCTTGGGTTCTGGTCAATAATTTGGACTCTATACATTCCCTCAACTGCCCCTAAAAGAATGACTAGGAGGAGAAACTGCCAAAATAGAAAGACTCAGAGATTATGACTTATGCTGCAGATTTACAAATGGATGCAGATATAACCAAGATGTCAGAGATGGAATTCAGGCTAGCAACTGTGAAGACAATAACTAGAATGGAGAAATCAATTAATGGCAACATAGAGTCTCTAAGGGCAGAAATGAAAGGTGAATTGGCAGAACTTAAAAATGCTATCAATGAGATCCAATCTAATCTAGATAATCTAACAGCTAGGGTAAGCGAGGCAGAAGAACGAATTAGTGACCTGGAAGACCATTTAATAGATAAAAAGGGAAAAGAGGAGTCCAGGAAAAAACAACTCAGAATCCATGAAAATAGAATCAGAGAAATAAGTGACACCATGAAATGTTCCAATGTCAGAATTATTGAGAACCCTGAGGGGGGTGGAGAAAGAGAGAGAGAGGACTAGAAGATATATATGAGCAAATTGTAGCTGAGAACTTCCCTAATCTGGGGAATGAAACAAACATTCATGTCCTAGAGGCAGAGAGGACCCCTCCCAAGATCAAGGAAAACAGGCCAACACCCCCGCATGTAATAGTAAAATTTGCAAATCTTAGAACCAAGGAAACCATCTTAAGGGCAGTTAGGGGGAAGAGATTCCTTACATACAGAGGGAGGAACATCAGAATAATGTCATACCTATCCACAGAGACCTGGCAAGCCAGAAAGGGTTGGAAAGACATATTCAGGGTACTAAACGAGAAGAACATGCAGCCAAGAATACTTTATCCGGCAAGGCTGTCATTTAGAATGGATGGAGAGATGCAGAGTTTCCAAGACCGGCAGAAGCTGAAAGAATATGTGACACTAAGCCAGCCCTGCAAGAAATATTAAGGGAGGTTCTATAAAAGAAGAAAGACCCCAAGAGTGATATACAACAGAAATTTACAGGGACAATTTATAAAAACAACATCCTCACAGGCAACATGATGACAATAAATTCAAATCTTTCAATGATCACTCTCAATGTGAATGGCCTAAATGCTTCCATGAAATGGCACAGGGTTGCAGATTGGATAAAAAGACAGGACCCATCCATATGCTGCCTACAAGAGACTCATTTTGAACCTAAAGGTACAACCAGACTGAAAGTGAAGGGATGGAGAGCCATCTTCCATGCCAACAGACCTCAAAAGAAACGTGGGGTAACAATTCTGATATAAGACAAATTAGATTTTAAGCTACAGACTGTAGTTAGAGACACAGAAGGACACTGTATCATTATTAAAGGGTCTATCCAACAAGAAGATCTAACAATTGTAAATACCTATGCCCCCTACAAGGGAGCAGCCATCTACATAAGCCAACTGTTAACCAAAATAAAGATTCATATTGATAACAATACGGTAATTGTAGGAGACCTCAATACCACACTCTCAGCAATAGACAGATCATCCAGACAGAAAATCAACAAAGAAACAAGCACTTTGAATGACACACTGGACGAGATGGACCTCATAGATATTTACAGAACATTCCACCCTAAAACAACACAATATCATTCTTCTCGAGCACACATGGAACTTTCTCCAGAATAGACCACATACTGGGTCACAAATCAGGTCTCAACTGATAACAAAAGATTGAGATTATTCCCTGCATATTCTCAGACCATAATGCTTTAAAACTGGAACTTAATCACAAGAAAAAATTTGGTAGGAATTCAAACACTTGGAAGCTAAAGACCACTCTGCTCAAGAATGTTTGGGTCAACCAGGAAATCAAAGAACTTAAACAATTCATGGAAACCAGTGAGAATGAAAACACATTGGTCAAAAACCTATGGGAAGGGCGCCTGGGTGGCTCAGTCGTTAAGCGTCTGCCTTTGGCTCAGGTCATGATCACAAGGTCCTGGGATCGAGCCCCGCATCGGGCTCCCTGCTCAGCCAGGAGCCTGCTTCTCCCTCTCCCACTCCCCCTGCTGTGTTCCCTCTCTCGCTGTCTCTCTCTCTCTCTCTGTCAAATAAATAAATAAGAATTAAAAAAAAAAAAAAGCCTATGGGATACTGCAAAGGCGGTCCTAAGGGGGAAATGCATAACTGCCCAAGCCTCACTCAAAAAAATAGAAAAATCCCAAATTCACCAACTAACTCTACACCTTAAAGAACTAGAGAAAAATCAACAAAGGATGCCTAAGCCACGCATTAGAAGAGAAATAATTAAGATTAGAGCAGAGATCAATGAATTAGAAACCAGAAACACAGTAGATCAGATCAACGAAACTAGAAGCTGGTTCTTTGAAAGAATTAATAAGATCGATAAAACACTGGCCACACTTATCCAAAAGAAAAGAGAAAGGACCCAAATTAATAAAATTATGAATGAAAAGGGAGAGATCATGACTAACACCGAGGAAATAGAAACAATTATTAGAAATTATTATCACCAACTATATGCCAATAAATTGAGCAATCTGGATGAAATGGAGGCCTTTCTAGAAACCTATAAGCTGCCAAGACTGAAACAGGAAGAAATTGACAACCTGAATAGGCCAATAACCAGTAACGAGATTGAAGCAGTGATCAAAATCCTCCCAAAAAACAAGAGTCCAGGGCCTGATGGATTCCCTGGGGCATTCTACCAAACATTCAAAGAAGAAATAATATCTATTCTCCTGAAGATGTTTTAAAAAATAGAAACAGAAGGAAAGCTTCCAGACTCATTCTATCAGGCCAGGATTACCTTGATCCCCAACCAGGCAAAGACCCCATCAAAAAAGAGAATTTCAGACCGATACCCCTGATAAATATGGATTCCAAAATCCCCAACAAAATCCTACCCAATAGGATCCAACAATACATTAAAAGGATCATCCACCATGACCAAGTGGGATTTATCCCCAGGATGCAAGGGTGGTTCAACCTTCACAAATCAATCAATGTGATAGAACACATTAATAAGAGGAGGGAGAAGAACCATATGGTCCTCTCAATTGATGCAGAAAAAGCTTTGGACAAAATACATCATTCTTTCCTGACTAAAACTCTTCAAAGTATAGGGATAGAGGAAACATTCCTCAAGTTCATAAAATCCATCTATGAAAAACCCACAGCGAATATCATCTTCAATGGGGAAAACCTGACAGACTTTCTCTTAAGATCAGGAACATGTCAAGTATGCCCACTCTTGCTACTATTGTTAAACATAGTACTAGAAGTCCTATCAACAGGAATCAGACAACAAAAAGAAATAAAAGGTATGCAAATTGGCAAAGAGAAAGTCAAATTCTCTCTTTTTATAGATGACATGATACTTTATGTAGAATACACAAAAAACTCCACACCCAAATTACTAGAACTCATACAGCAATTCAGTAATGTGACAGGATACAAAATCAATGCACAGAAATCAGTTGCTTTTTATACACTAACAACGCAACACTCATGAAAGAACTGAAGAAACTGAAGAAAACACAAAAAGAGGAAAAATATTCCATGCTCATGGATCAGAAGAATAAACATTGTTAAAATGTCTATGCAACCCAGAGAAATCTACACTTTCAATGCCGTCCCAATCAAAATTCCAATGACATTTTTCAAAGTGCTGGAACAAACAATCCTAAAATTTGTATGGAATCAGAAAAGACCCCGAATCACCAAGGAAATGTTGGAAAAGAAAAACAAGTTGGGGGCATCACGTTGCCCAATTTCAAGCTATATTACAAAGCAGTGATCAGGAAGACAGCATGGTACTGGCACAAAAACAAACATATATACCAATAGAATAGAATAGAGAGCTCAAATATGGACCCTCAACTCTATGGTCAAATAATCTTTGGAAAAGCAGGAAAAAATATGCAATGGAAAAAAGACAGTCTCTTCAATAAATGGTGCTGGGAAAATCGGACAGCCACATGCAGAAGAGGGAAACTCGATGATGCACAAAGATAAACTCAAAATGGATGAAAGACCTCCATGTGAGACAATAATCATCAAAATCCTAGAGGAGAACATAGGCAATAACTTCTTTGACATCAGCCACAGCAACTTCTTTCAAGATACATCTCCAAGGGCTAGTGAAACAAAAGCAAAAATGAACATTTGGGACTACATCAAGACAAAAAGCTTCTGCACAGCAAAGGAAACAGTCAACAAAACAAAGAGGCAACCCACAGAATGGGAGAAGATATTTGCAAATGACACTACAGATAAAGGGCTGGTACCCAAGATCTATAAAGGACTTCTCAAACTCAACACCCAAAAAACAAATAATCAAGTCAAAAAATGGGCAGAAGACATAATCAGACAGTTCTCTGAAGAAGACATACAAATGGCTAACAGACACATGAAAAAGTGTTCATCATCAATAGCCACCAGGGAAATTCAAATCAAAACCACATTGAGATAACACCTTACACCGGTTAGAATGGCAAAAATGGACAGGAAAAGAAACAACAAATGTTGGGGAGGTTGTGGAGAAAGGGGAACCCTCTTACACTGTTGGTGGGAATGCAAGTTGGTACAGCCATATTGGAAAACAGTGTGGAGGTGCCTCAGAAAATTAAAAATAGAGCTACCATCTGACCCAGCAATTGCAGTCCTGGGTATTTACCCCAAAGACACAGATGTAGTGAAGAGAAGGGCCATATGCACCCCAATGTTTGTAGCAGCAATGTCTGCAATAGCCAAACAGTGGAAAGAGTTGAGATGTCCTTCAACAGATGAATGGATAAAGAAGATGTGGTCCATATATACAATGGAATATAACTCAGCCATCAGAAAGGACGAATACCCAAATTTTACACCAATATGGATGGGACTGAAGGAGATTATGCTAAGTGAAATAAGTCAAGCAGAGAAAGTCAATTATGGTATGGTATCACTTATTTGTGGAATATAAGGAAGAGTATGGAGGACTTTAGGAGAAGGAAAGGAAAAATGAAGGGGGGTGGAAATTGGAAGGAAAGATGAACCATGATATACTGTGGACTGTGAGAAACAAACTAAGGGTTTTAGGGGCAGGTGGGTGTTGTGATGATTTAGCCCAGTGATGGATATTAAGGAGGGCACGTACTGCATGGAGTACTGGGTGTTGTATAAAAACAATGAATCATGGATCACCACTTCAAAAACTAATGATGTGGTGTATAGTGACTAACATAAAATAATAAAATAAAATTTACAAAAATAAATAAATAATTAAAAAAAGAAAATAGAAGGAGAGAGAAAAAGCTTCCAGGACAAACAAAAACTAAAGGAATTTGCAAACATGAAACCAGCCCTACAAGAAATACTGTAAGCGGTCCTCTAAGCAAAGAGAGAGCCTGAAAGTAACATAGACCAGAAAGGAACACAGACAATATACAGTAACAGTCACCTTACACGCAATAAAATGGCACTAAATTCCTATCTTTCAATAGTTACCCTGAATGTAAATGGGCTAAATGCCCCAATCAAAAGACACAAGATATCAGATTGGATAAAAAAAAAAAAAAAAACAAGACCCATCAATATGTTGTCTGCAAGAGACTCATTTTAGACCCAAAGACACCCCCAGATTGACACTGAGGGGGTGGAAAACCATTTACCATACTAATAGACACCAAAAGAAAGCTGGGGTGGCAATCCTTATATAAGACAAATGAGATTTTAAATCAAAGACTATAATAAGAGACGGGGAAGGACACTATATCCTATTTAAAAGGGTCTATGCAACAAGAAGATCTAACAACTGTAAATATCTATGCCCCTAACATGGGAGCAGCCAATTATATAAGCCAATTAATAACAAAAACAAAGAAACACATTGACAATACAATAACAGTAGGGGACTTTAACACCTCCCTCACTGAAATGGATAGGTCATCTAAGCATAAGGTCAACGAGGAAATAAAGACTTTAAATGACACACTGGACTAAATGGACTTCACAGATATATTCAGAACATTCCATCCCCAAACAACAGAATACACATTCTTCTCTCGTGCCCATAGAACATTCTCCAGAATAGATCACATCCTAGGTCACAAATCAGGTCTCAACTGGTAACAAAAGATTGGGATCATTCCCTGCATATTTTCGGAACACAATGCTTTGAAACTAGAACTCAATCACAAGAGGAAAGTCAGAAAGAACTCAAATACATGGAGGCTAAAGAGCATCCTACTAAAGAATGAATGCGTCAACAAGGAATTTAAAGAATTAAAAAACTCATGGAAACAAAGGAAAATGAAAACACAACTATTCAAAATCTTTGGGATGCAGCAAAGGCAGTCCTCAGAGGAAAGTATATAGCAATACAAGCCTTTCTCAAGAAACATGAAAGGTCTCATAAACAACCTAACCTTACACCTAAAGGAACTGGAGAAAGAATAGCAAATAAAGCCTAAACCTAGCAGGAGAAGAGAAATAATAAATATCAGAGCAGAAATCAATGAAATACAAACCAAAAGAACAGTAGAACAGATCAACGAAACTAAGGGCTGGTTCTTTGAAAGAATTAACAAGATTGATAAACCCCTGGCCAGACTTATCAAAAAGAAAAATGATCCAAATCAACAAAATCATGAATGAAAGAGGAGAGATCACAACCAACACCAAAGAAATACAAACAGTTATAAGAACATATAAGCAACTCTATGCCAGCAAATTAGATAACCTGGAAGAAATGGATGCATTCCTAGAGATACATCAACTACCAAAACTGAACCAGGAAGAAATAGAAAACCTGAACAGACCCATTACCACTAAGGAAATTGAAGCAGTCATCAAAAATCTCCCAACAAACAAAAGCCCAGGGCCAGATGGCTTCCCAGGGGAATTCTACCAAACATTTCAAGAAGAATTAATACCTATTCTTCTGAAACTGTTCCAAAAAAGAGAAATGAAAGGAAAACTTCCACACTCGTTTTATGAGGCCAGCATTACCTTGATCCCAAAACCAAAGACCCCATCAAAAAGGAGAATTACGGACCAATATCCCTGATGAATATGGATGCAAAAATTCTCACCAAAATACTAGCCAATAGGATCCAACAGTAAATTGAAAGGATTATTCACCATGACCAAGTGGGATTTATCCCTGGGCTGCAAGGTTGGTTCAACATCCACAAATCAATCAATGTGATACAATACATTAACAAAAGAATGAACAAGAACCATATGATCCTCTCAATAGATGCAGAAAAAGCATTTGACAAAGTACAGCATCCTTTCTTGACCAAAACTCTTCAGAGTATAGGGATAGAGGGTACATACCTCAATATCATAAAAGCCATCTATGAAAAACCCACAGCCAATATCATTCTCAATGGGGAAAAACAGAGCTTTTCCCATAAGGTCAGGAACACGACAGGGATGTCCCCTATCACCACTGCTATTCAAGATAGTACTAAAGTCCTAGCCACCAAAATCAGACAACAAAAAGAAATAAAAGGTATCCAAATTGGCAAAGAAGAAGTCAAACTCTCACTCTTTGCAGATGATATGATACTTTATGTGGAAAACCCAAAAGACTCTACCCCAAAACTGCTAGAACTCATACAGGAATTCAGTAAAGTGGCAGGATATAAAATCAATGCACAGAAGTCAGTGGCATTTCTATACACCACCCACAAGACAGAAGAAAGAGAAATTAAGGAGTCGATCACATTTACAATTGCACCCAAAACCATAAGATACCTAGGAATAAATCCAACCAAAGAGGTCCAAAGAGGCAAAGAATCTGTACTCAGAAAACTATAAAATACTCATGAAAGAAATTGAGGAAGACACAAAGAAATGGAAGAACGTCCCATTCTCATGGATTGGAAGAACAATTATGGTGAAGATGTCAATGCTACCTAGAGTAATCTACACATTTAATGCAATCCCTATCAAAATACCATCCACTTTTTTCAAAGAAATGGAACAAATAATCCTAAAATTTGCATGGACCAGGAGACTCCGAATAGCCAGAGGAATGTTGAAAAAGAAAAGCAAAGCTGGTGGCATCACAATTCTGGACTTCGAGCTCTATTACAAAGCTGTCATCATCAAGACAGTATGGTACTGGCACAAAAACAGACACATAGATCAGTTGAACACAATAGAGAGCCCAGAAATGGACCCTCAACTCTATGGTCAACTCATCTTTGACAAAGCAGGAAAGAATGTCCAATGGAAAAAAGACAGTCTCTTCAACAAATGGTGTTGGGAAAATTTTACGGCCACATGCAGAAGAATGAAACTGGACCATTTCCTTACACCACACACAAAAATAGACTCAAAATGGATGAAAGACCTAAATGTGAGACAGGAGTCCATCAACGTCCTGAAGCAGAACACAGGCAGCAACCTCTTCGATAGCCACAGACCACTTCTTAGAAACATCGCCAAAGGCAAGGGAAGCATGGGCAAAAATGAACTATTGGGACTTCATCAAGATAAAAAGCTTTTGCATAGCTAAAGAAACAGTCAACAATACCAAAAGACAACCAACAGAATGGGAGAAGATATTTGCAAATGACATATCAGATAAAGGGCTAGTATCCAAAATCTATAAAGAACTTATCAAACTCAATACCCAAATGATCCAATCAAGAAATGGGCAGAAGACATGAACAGACATTTTTCCAAAGAAGACATCCAAATGGCCAACAGACACATGAAAAAGTGCTCAACAGTGCTCTGCATCAGGGAAATCCAAATCAAAACCTCAATGAGATATCACCTCACACCAGTCAGAATGGCTAGAATTAACAAGTCAGGAAAAAACAGATTTTGGCAGGGATGCAGAGAAAGGGGAACCCTCCTACATTGTTGGTGGGAATGCAAGCTGGTGCAGCCACTCTGGAAAACAGTATGGAGGTTCCCCAAAAAGTTGAAGATAGAGCTACCTTACAACCCAGCAATTGCACTACTGTGTATTTACCCCAAAGATACAAATGTAGGGATCCAAAAGGGTACATGCACCCCAATGATTATAGCAGCAATGTCCACAATAGCCAAACTGTGGAAAGAGCCAAGATATCCATCGACAGACGAATGGATAAAGAAGATATGGTATATACATACAATGGAATATTATGCAGCCATCAAAAGGAATGAAATCTTGCCATTTGCAACAACGTGGATGGAACTGGGGGTTATTATGCTGAGTTAAATAAGTCAATCAGAGAAAGACATGTATCATATGACCTCACTGATATGAGGAATTCTTAATCTCAGGAAACAAACTGAGGGTTGCTGGAGTGGTGGGGGGTGAGAGGCTGGGGTTGCTGGGTGATAGACATTGGGTAGGGTATGTGCTATGGTGAGCGCTCTTAATTGTGCAAGACTGATGAATCACGGACCTGTACTTCTGAAACAAATAATATATTATATGTTAAAGGAAAAAAAAAGGTAGTAGGAAGGGAGAAATGAAGGGTTGGAAATCGGAGGGGGAGAGGAACCATGAGAGACTATGGACTCTGAGAAACAAACTGAGGGTTCTAGAGGGAAGGGGTTTTGGGAGATGGGTTAGCCTGGTGATGGGTATTAAAGAGGGCACATATTGAATGGAGTACTGGGTGTTATACACAAACAATGAATCATGGAACACTACATCAAAAACTAATGATATAATGTATGGTGATTAAGATAACATAATAAAATTAAATTTAAAAAAAAAGGGCCACATGCATCCCAATGTTCATAGCAGCAATGTCCACAATAGTCAAACTGTGGAAAGAGCCGAGATGCCCTTCAACAGACGAATGGATAAAGAAGATGTGGTCCATATATACAATGGAATATTATCTCAGCCATCAGAAAGAATGAATACCCAACTTTTACATCAACATGGATGGGACTGGAGGAGATAATGCTAAGTGAAATAAGTAAAGCAGAGAAAGTCAATTATCATATGGTTTCACCCATATGTGGAACATAAGGAATAGCATGGAGGCATTAGGAGAAGGAAAGGAAAAATGAAGGAGGAGAAATCAGAGGGGGAGATGAACCATTAGAGACAATGGACTCCAGGAAACAAAATGACGGTTTTAGAGGGGAGTGGGTGGGGTGATGGGTTAGCCTGGTGATGGGTATTAAGGAGGGCACATATTGCATGGAGCACTGGGTGTTATACGCAAACATTGAATCATGGAACACTACATCAAAAACTAATGATGTACTCTATAGTGACTAACATAACATAATAAAAAAACGAAAATCATCACTGGAAATTTTTTTTAAAGTTCAACAGTAATTTGCAAAATAAAAGAGTTTAGTTTGGAAGACTATAGTTTTCCAACTCTAAAAAAGGAGACAAAGGAAGTGAACCAAAAATGTATATATAAGATACAAATCACCAATAAACACATGAAGAAAAAACATGTCCTCATTGCAATCAGTAAAGGGAATTCAAATCACTGCACCCAAATACCAACAATTAGAGTAGGAACTTCTTTAAATCATAAAATATTGGTGACTTTTAGGGGCTAAATATTGATGGAAGTGTAAATTGTGACCACCTTTTGAGAGAATAGTTTGGTCTGTGGTTAACTTAAAGTTACTGATGTTCTTTGACTCCTCAATTTCATTTCTAGATATTTATTAAGGAAAAATTTATAAATAGGTACAAAAATATATGTTTAAGAATATTCATGTTGTATGTTTAACACAAGAAAAACAAGAGGCAATGTAAGTTGCTAAGAGAGGTATGATTAAATAAGAACTGGTGTCTCATTCAGTGGAATTCCTTGCTACCACTAAATATGACACAGAAAACTTGAAGATTATTTTGTGCCTTTTAAAAAGGTGTTTGTAAAAATCAGGTAAAAATAAATAGTACTGTATTTGCAATAATCCCCATACTGTAAAAATATCTGTATAAGGGGCACTATAATGAAATAGTTAAAAGCCAGATTCCAGAGCCAGAGGTCTTTTTTCTCCCTACCTGAAGACATTGTGTTTGTAGGGGAAACAGTGGAATGACAGATACAAATCTGGGAAAAGAGCTGGCACTGCAGGTGCCAGGACCCCTAGAACCCCTCATTCTCATCCTCGCCATCCACAAACTTGGTGCCTGAAATTGCCCTTCACAGGCTCTGTAGCCTTGAGCAACCCTTGAGCAACTTCTCTGCACCTTGTACTCCTTATCTGAATATAAAAATAATAATGGTACCCACCTCGCTGAAGCTGAGAGAACTGAATGAGTTAATAACTGGAACATAGTAAGATATGTGTTAGCCATTATTGTCATTGCTTATGTATGCACATGGAAAAATGACTGGAAGGATGTATAATCTAATGATTAGTTCTGCTGGGTGGTGTCACAGTAATGTTTGTTCTTCCTTTTGATATCTTAATTTTCTAAATTTTCTTTCATGTACTTGTAGTACTTTTAATAAGAAAAAGTATATTGCTTAATTAAAATTAAAGAAATCTGAGGCAAATGTCTTGGGAAGAAAGACATGGAATAAAAGTCCAGACCAAGATATAAGAGAACAATGATTTACTAAGAAATTGGGAGTAGGGGGACCCTAAACTTCGAAAAGCCAGGATTAGGGAACAGAGTACCTAGGCTGTGATAGTTATTTTAATATGTCAACTTAGCTAGGCCATGGTGCCCAGTTGTTTGGTCAAACATCAGTCTAGATGTTACTGTGAAGGTATTTTTTAGATGTCATTGGCATTTAAATCAGTAGATTTTGAATAAAACAAATTACTCTCCACAATGTGGGTGGGCCTCATCTAATCAGTTAATGGCCTTAAGAGAAAAGGACTGGGGTTCCCCCAAGGGAGAGGGAATTCTCCCCCCAGACTGCCTTTGGATTCAAGACTACAGCATCAACTCTTGACAGAGTTTTCAGCCTGCTGATCAGCCCTGTGAATTTCAGACTTGCCAACTCCAACAATTGTGGGGGAAATTGCCATTTCCTTAACATAAACTCTCTCAATTGGCTGTTTCTCTGGAGAACCCCAACTGATATACAGACCATGTGAAGAAACCAGTGAGAATGATTCTGACACACAACCATCTACACAGCCCCCCAGGAAGTGGTGAGCTAGCCTGTAATTATCGGTGTCCATATCCTCTTCATTATCTGTAGGAACAGCTATTATTATGCTCAAAACAACCAGTCAGAGGGATTATTAGTGCCTGGAAGTGTGTAAGAACACAGCCTTTCTCATTTGAGAAACAAAGGAAAAGCACTCCCCTTCATGGTGGAGCAGAGTTGGTGCTTCCCTGATGGTTTACCTTGAGGATTTCACCTCACACCTTGCAGGGTTTTATGTTTATTTTACACACATGGCAGCAGGATCAAAGAGAGACAAGCCGAGTGGAAGCTGCATTTTGGGAGGGGAGCCTGTGAAACATATGGCACATCCAGACAGAAACAACCCCTAGGTGAGATATAGACTGCAGGTCTGGACACCAGATCTACAAGGCAGTGGCCAAGGGGCCCCACTCAATGCTCAGGACTCCAGTAAGAAAACACACAGGGCTTCTTTTAACTCAGATCTTAGGAATAGACAGCAAAATAGCTTATTATGAATGATGGAATCCACATTATTGTATAAATGATTTGAACTTTGACAAAAATATTAATGTAAGCAAAATTACATTCGCAACAAATTACAAAACAATTTACAGAGTGCTTCCGGGGTTAAATGGATTCCCTCCTCACTAAGAATGAGTGAACCATGCAGGTGTGGTCCTCTGGGTTTCCCTCTTGTGCTATTCTGGTTCTGTGTCACCCGCTGAACTTCTTCATCAACATACCTCCAAAATGTCACATCCTTGTGCCACAGTTGTTATAGAAATTAAAAGAATGTTCTGGCTTTCTATTTGGAATTGCCCGAAGTTCAGAATTTTCATCAACTTGTAGTTCAAACTACTTCTAAGTCCCATTTTGCTACTGAACAGTGAAATTCATGTTGCAACTTAAGGAGATTTATCTTCTACAGATGGGCACACATGCACACACACACTCATAATTCAACTGTGTTATGTTCTAGTAGTTATTAAAGACCTCCCTCATGACCATAGGAACCTCTGGTTTTTCTGTTTAATCACATCAGTCCCTGTTGTTTAAAGGCCTTGAGCCCAATCCTGAATAGCAGGTGTTCTGTTATCATCATGTTCTTGACCCATCTTCATGACTGACATCAGACCCCATTATCTACTGACAGCCTACTTTTTTTTTTACCAGTCCCCATGAAAAATGTTTAAGACTCATTATTTTATTTAATCTATAAACCATCCATAGAAGAGGCATTGCATTATATAAGCTCCATTTTTAGAGAAGAGGCCAAGTTTCAGAGAAGTTAAGGGATTTGTCCTAAGTCACTGAGCTCATAAGTGGTAGAGCTGGGATATATCCTCACATTGGTTGGCCAGCAAAGCCCTTGTTTTCCATTTAACAACAACAACAAAACGTCATGCTTGTACAAAGACAGGCTAAGAAGAGAGAGATGCAGAAGCAAGCAGGGAGGCCCAAATTCTTGGTTGGTGACAGCAAAGGAAGAGGCTAAAACTGTCACCTATGATCCCACATGATATCACCATGCCCACACCTCAGCAAGCTGGTTCTGAGGATTTGCCTTCCCATGGGGCCACCTTGGCACATGCCAATATTCCTCAATGTGACCTTTCTCCTAAGTCCTTGTTCCCACACAACTCAGGGGGCTGTGGAAGAGGCCCCATGCTAACAAAAACACATGACTTCCTGCTCAGGGCATTTAGGTTCCCATCTTCTCCCAGCCCTCCGTGGAGGCAGCTGTGTGGTGAGAGGCCCACCAAGCCAGGAACAAAAACTCATAGGTCCAGTCCTATCTCCACCCAAAACTGTGTGACTTTGTCCATGTCCCCTCTTTGAAACTCAGGTGCCTCCTATGGAATATGGGAATACGAAGAAGAAGCTTTCAGAGTGTTTGTGAGAGGTTAAGATAGTGGGTGTCGGGAGTCACCATAGCATAGTGACCAGCACACAGTCAGTGCTCAGTCTTGAGCTGGTGGATCTTGGCTCTGGTGACTGCTCCCTGGAGTCAGCTGCTACCACCATCCAGCCTTGCAGGCCTTAGGCCTTGCCCATGACCAGTTCCCATAGATGGTGGGTGAGGGTCTCCACACTGGTATGCTTAGAAGAAAGTGACTTCTGTCCTGGTCACTTGGCCAGAACATATTTAGAAAACAAGAGCACACACATGTGCAGGGTAGGAATTCCTTATGCAGCAATGATGGGCATGTACGTGGACTCATGGGACCCTCACAATAATTGCAAAGGCTACCAGGCATTGAAAGCCTTCAATTCTGGAACCAGGGAGTGAAAGCACGTTCTTAGCACTCAGGTGGGAGGACCGGGCACCAGACGGTTTGTCACTGCCCCAGAGAACCCCACAGCAGCTCTACATGCTGAGAACTGGAGTCAGGCTCACTGCAGGGCCATGTCACTTTTGCCCCACAAAAGTTGTGTGAATTGAATATCATTTCCTTCTGTTTCATAGATTTACTTTGTATTGACTTGCAGATAAAGTTAATATAATGTTAAGTAAATGTTAGCTTTATCTACATTTGATCTGAAATAGTTAATAATGTATAAACTGATACAAAGGTAAGTGAAGGAAGTCTGTGGTAAATCCTTTTGTGGAAAAATAAACATACCTTCATTAGGGAATAATCACCCACTGTGTTTTTTCTAATCTCTATTTTTGGATTTTCCAAGATGCATGCATTATCCATTATTTATAGATTAGAGCTTTTTAAAAGGGCAGAATGAGTGATCCACATGAGCAGTAATTTTGTGTACGTTCCTTTTGTCCATATTCAAAAGGACTACTCATTACTACTTCATATTACAACAATAATAATGCTCCATGCAGGTTTTAGACTTCATCAGTTTAGAAGGCACTTCTACACTGTCTGTGTATTGTTAATTCATAATAACCAAATGGCACAAACAGAGGTTGTCACTAGTTTATAGATAAGGAAAGAGGGGCTCAGCAAGTAAGTGAAGCCAGGGAGCCAGTGAAGCAGTGGGGCCATGCTGGTCCTTTCTGCTTTCAGAGATAAGAACATGCCTGTGTGCCTTCTTGTCCTCCTAACATCACAGTGGTCTGAAGACGATGAACGTGACATTTGCCAATAGCCAGCAGCCCCTAGAATGACCTCAGGCCCACAGCACACCGCACTTCAACCTCTCTTTCCGTTAGATTAGTACTGTATTTCCAGGCCCCAAAACCAACTAACTCTTAATGGCTTTCCCTTTGTATATCCACAGTGTCCCTTTGTCATTCAGTGTGCTCAGAACACCCTGTCATCACCTTTTAATCCTGGCTACCTCCCTGGGAGGGATAGGCACTTTGATCAATGAAGGAGGAAATAGTTCAAAGCTGACCAACCCCAGGGGAGGCCAGCACAGACAGGTTTGTGGGGTTTGTAGGGAGATCAGCACAAATCCGGTTCATCCTGATGAGAGTTGCCTTGGAGCTTTGCCCCAGTTTCGTCCTGGGATTTCCTGTAGAAACAGAAGCTAGACTAATGCCTCTCCAGAGTTAATATTCTCATGTGTAACACCGTGGTTTGGTTTTGCTGTCTCTTTAATTTTCTATAAATGGACTCATACCATGTAGATTGTGTGACTGGCTTTTTTCGTTGAAATTTATGTGAGAGTCACCCATGTTGCTATATATAACAGTTTTTCATTTTCACTGATGTATGGAATTCTATTACATGAATATGCTTGGCGTTACATTTATTTCATATTTCCTGACTAAACTTAGGGTATTATATCTTGAAATCTTTAAACATGGTTAAATGACTAGGGGGAAAAAAACCCACCTGTTAAAGAAAATATTTTCCTAAACATGATGAAATGGCATTGCACTAAACCATGGACTAGAAGGCCTACGTGAAAGCAAGTAGAACCACTTTAGGACCAGAGGGTTGAATTTAGAGGCTGCCATACAAGAACAAAAGCCCAAATCAGGCTATAAGATTATTCCAGGAAAGACCCCACTGTCCTGCATCACCCTCAGATCCGAAGGCCTCAGTTTACCACAGACCTCTCTGTGTGCGCCTACTTCTTCACACCCTTCACTTCTGAATTAAAATCCCACGCGGATGTGTCTGGTGACCAGGTCCACTGCTCAGATGCCAGCACCCTGTAAGCCTATCAGCAAGGCAGGGAAAGGGAGTTTTCTGGCCTCTAGGCAGGTTCAAATTTTGACCAGAGATTATGACAGGAATAAAGACATGCTGGGAAGTGTCTTGCCTATTCCCATTACATTTATTTATTTTTTAAAATTTTATTATGTTATGTTAGTCACCATACAATACATCATTGGTTTTTGATGTGGTGATCCACGATCCACTGTTTTCATATAACACCCAGTGCTCCATGCAATATGTGCCCTCCTTAATATCTATCACAGGTCTAACCAATCCCCCCTCCCCCCTCCCCTCTAAAACCCTGTTTGTTTCTCAGAGTCCATAGTCTCTCATGGTTCATCTCTCCTTCCAATTCCTCCCCCCCATTTTTCCCTTCCTTCTCCTAATGTCCTCCATGCTATTCCTTATGTTCCACAAATAAGTGAAACCATATGATAATTGACTTTCTCTGCTTGACTTATTTCACTTAGCATAATCTCCTCCAGTCCCATCCATGTTGATGTAAAAGTTGGGTATTCATCCTTTCTGATGGCTAAGTAATATTCCATTGTATATATGGACCACATCTTCTTTATCCATTCATCTGTTGAAGGGCATCTCGGCTCTTTCCACAGTTTGGCTATTGCGGACATTGTTGCTATGAACATTGGGGTGCATATGGCCCTTCTTTTCACTACATCTGTGTCTTTGGGGTAAATACCCAGGAGTGCAATTGCTGGGTCATAGGGTAGCTCTATTTTTAAATTTTTGAGGAACCTCCACACTGTTTTCCAAAGTGGCTATACCAGCTTGCATTCCCACCAACAGTGTAAGAGGGTTCCCCTTTCTCCACAACCTCTCCAACATTTGTTGTTTCTTTCCCTGTCCATTTTTGCCATTTTAACTGGTGTAAGGTGCTATCTCAATGTGGTTTTGATTTGAATTTCCCTGATGGCTAATGATGATGAACATTTTTTCATGTGTCTGTTAGCCATTTGTATGTCTTCTTCAGAGAAGTGTCTTTTCATATCTTCTGCCCACTTTTTGCCTTGATTATTTGTTTTTTGGGTGTTGAGTTTGAGAAGTTCTTTATAGATCTTGGATACCATTACATTTAAATCAGCAAACCTTTGGTACCACCAGGACTGTACAGACTTCTGAGCGCTGATGAGGCATAAAAAGGAAAAACTCCCCCACCTCCCATGGTATTTCTCCTTTTTCTCAATGGGAAGGAGGTTGGAACCTTCTGGTTTGCTTGTTCTAGAAGCTCTGTCTTTGGGATGAACACCTAGCTCTGGGAAATTCAGACTCCCTTTCAAATGACAGCTTCCAGCTTTCCTGGCTAATGGTAATGACATTATTAGTCACATGCTCACCGTCTGCATAGGACTCAGAGACACAGTGGGATCAACACCACCTGTCAGGTTGGGGATTAGGCCCATAATGTGTAATAGATACTCACTAAGACACTGCAAACTGTGTCAACAGGCACGACTCAGGTATCTGCCTAATCCTCCCTGCCATATCCAGGGTTGAACTTGAGCATCTGGGCTTCCAGGATGCTCTAACCAGGACCCAGGTGGGGTGGGTTTGGGAGAAGAGACCACATTTGGGGCAGAGAAAGAAAAAGGAGAAAGGAGGCCCAGAACTGTCCACTGTTCTTTTTCTCTCTGATAGCTGTGTCCTCATCCTGTGCCTCATTTAGGATGTGTAGCCAGTGCATGGACAGGTGACTTCTCTCACCACACGTGATACTGCAGGCAATGCTCTCTGGCTTTCAGACCTGTTTTTGTTCTTTTCTGAGGGTGAAACCCAAGATTATGGAATTTTTCCATCTTCAGCTTTTTGGAGGAGACTCAAATGGCCACCCTCCAATCATTCTTCACTGCCAGTCCCCTGTCCCATGTCACCATTCTGTGATCCAGGGTGCAGGTGAAGGTATCTGGTTTTATAGATTTACATTTTACAACACCTTGTCTTCCATTATTAAATAATTCTTTGGGGTGTTCATGATCTGTTCTCCCAGCTAGACTGATTCCCTGGGAAGCAGAATTTTATTCTTCATTTGTAGCCCACTAAATGTAGCAAAGATAGGCTGTTAGGTGCTTGTAGAAATAAATGAAGTGAACATCAGTAACGATTTCTGAGCGAGTGTGTAAGAAGGAATCAAAGTAAAAAACTGAGTTTGTTTTGTTGAGATATTTCTGTTTATTCCAAGGCAAAGTGAACATATGATAAGAGTTTGATTCAACTTCGGACAAGGTTCCGGGCAGACCCAAGGGATGTGACCACTAAGTAAAGCCACTCATTTGTAATAACTCTTCACAAACTAACACTTTTACATCCTCAGAGACTGTCAGTCCCATCCCTCACACGCCCTCATCTCCCTCAGCCCCAAACATTCATGCCAGCCACCTCCCGAGGCTCAGTCCTGTCCCATGGAAAGACACAGGCTTGGAGGCAGGCAGACCTAAGATCAAATTTAATTCTATCATTTTCTAGGTATGTGACCTTGTGTAGTTTACTTAACCTCTCTGTGCCTCAGTTTCTTCATCAGTAAATTGGATGTAATGATACCTACCTCAGAGTTACCTCATAGATAAAGCACCTGGCTTGTTACTTCCCAAACTTACTTTCCCTTAGTTCCCAAACCTTTCTGGAGGTTCAAAGCCCCTTCAGATAAGGCTTACCACACCACTCACAGCAGGAAGGTCTAATCTGCAGGACCCCCTTTTATTCCCCAACCTCCCTCTCACCCTGGCCTTCTCTGAACTGACCAGTTTACCATAGCAACCTCTGGGATGGGGTATCCCACCAGGGACTGGAGCCAGCCCCTCTCCAGGCAGATGGCCCTCCTGCAGGCTGCATCTCACCCTGTGCTCTGCTCCTTTCACTGGGGCTTGTGCTGTGGCTGCAGGGCTGCCCTCCCTCTGCCAGTCTTTGCAGTCAAGGCCCTTACTGCACTTTCCCATCCTGACCGTCACTGCCTTTCCTGTGGGCTGCATGCAGACAAGTTACTGCGAAGATGCCTTTCCAGAAGCTACATGTACTTTCTGCAAAAATGTGTGTTAGGAGCCCATTTGGGACTTGGCTTCAGAGCTCAGAATGCTTACTTCTCATCACCCTCAAGCATGGTTGTTCTTCATCCACAGAGAACAAATTTGATGTTTGTAAAGTGCCACATTGTAATAGAGGGGAAACGTGGCCAGAAATTGAAGGCTCTGGTGCACCCATCCCTTCTTCAGAGTGGCCACTTCTCCAAGGGTTCTTGGTGTCTTCATTTATAAAAAGGGGCTTAGTTATGAGGATCCAACAAAATGAGGTGGTAATGAAAATTAAATCAAAGCAAAGCAAATCAAGCAGTAATTGCCAGTACTGTTAACCTCTTGGGGACTTTCTCCTGGGACTGCCAGGCTACAAACTCTGTAAGAGTAGAAACTGCTGGCATCCTGTTCCACACTGTTTCCCTCAGGCCTGGCCCTATGTCTGAAATGGAATAGGCTCTCCATAAATATTTGCTGATTGGTTGACCAGTTGAGTTCCCCATCTCTTCAACGAAGGGGTTGCACTTAATTATCTTAAGCCTCTTCTCCCACCAGGTGTAAAATGCTGCCTACCCACAGAATGGGGCTGGGGACAGCTATTAACTTTTTTTGTTTTAATCAAAAATGAGACCCAACCAAAAAGAAATGAGATTGAATTTCTTGCATGTCTCATAAATTTGGCATGAAAGGCAATTCCAAAACAAGAATTCCAAGAATGTTCTAAGTAATGGCAACATTGCCAGAAAAACATGTAAAGCTTCCCAAAGTGGCCACTTTGGAAAGGATAACCCTCAATAGATGGAAATACTTTAAAATGTTTGTATTAAAAAAAAAAAAAGGAGTCCCATGACTTTGCAGTCACATGGAGATGGAGAGTGTTCACCGGGAACCCAGACCTGTGCTGAGCACTGCTGAGCCCATTACTTCTGACATGAGGAGACAGACCCAGGGAGGGATTCAGGAAGGACACCCAGTGTAGTAAGAGGGCCTGCTCATTAAGCCAACACAGCCACATGTCAGCAAGTAAAACAGACAAGAAGGGAAGTGGGGCTGGGCGGGGCCAAACCTTGGATGAATCAAGCCTTCCCATGGGGTGGGAATGGCCTATCTAAAACACTAGCCTCCATTAAATCCCCTATAAAAGGTTCCTCTGCTGCTGACCTGGTACTCCATACATTGCCTAACAGCCACTTGTTCATCCTGCCTGTGTATTAGGTAAGTGCGCTCCTGAGGAGCCTCTTTCTATTCTCAGTGTCTTGGTGATCTGAGCTCATAAACCAGGCTGTCAGATCCAGGCCATAGGTGTCAGCTGGGGGCAGAAAGTATCTGCTCTGACTGGGCCTCAGGCAAACTGGGTGTGTGCACGTGGGAGAGGATATTCTTCTGAAGGCATGGGGCTCTTTCCTTCTCCCCTGTGGCTAGCCTGGCAGCAGCTTCTCCTCCTGAAGCCTGTTTTAGCAGCAGCAATAGAACCACCCATGTGCCTTCCTGTACATCAAAGGTGTCTTATTCTTAAGGTTCTGGAAGCCTCTTGGCAGTGCTCAGAGTCTGTGAGGCCAGAATCAGGTTACTCCTGCCAGCCCGACAGTGGGCTTGAAACTTCTCACAGAGGAAGGGGCTTACATGGCGGTTCTCCACCACCTCAGGGCCATATTTAGGCAAGATGAGTTTATAGATTTATCCGAAAGGATCTGAAGTGTAACTAAAAAGTCATCTTATTATTTTTACTATTTATAGGCCAGAGGTTAAGGTTTGCCATGTGGTAAACAACAACAACAAAAAACAGGATCTTTTCATTTCTCTGTTGAGATACAATATTCTGAGTTTTGTACCTTGATGTACAAAGGCAAAGTCTGTCTGAAATTTTTGGCTTCTGGGGGCTAGAAAGGACACCGCCTGAAGAGCCCACCTGGGGTCTGTAGCCTTTGGCCACGTTGTCCCACCTTCCCCAGTGCCAAGTCTTCCTCCTTCCTGCCTCCCCTCATTCTCCTGCCTCTGCACCCAGGCCTTCCTTCTCTCATGCCTTCTCCTTCCCATCTCACGGTGCCCTCTCCCAGTGTCCCAGCTTCTGCAGCCTTCTATCTCCCCCTGCATTTGAAACTTGCCATCTCCAATGCCATCTCCTGGTCTCTGAGGCTTCTACTTTAATGCACCTCCAAGTCCCTTTGCCTCTTGCCCAACCAGCTGCACCCAAGACTCACTTTAAGCTATGCCCAGATCCCTGGCTAACGAGAAGGAAAATCTCTCCCTTCATTTTGGAGCCATTCCTCACAGGCCAACAGCACTGTGGGCTGGCAGGAGCCACACACCTACGGGCAGGCTGACCTCCCTTACAGGTCCCAGTGCTGAGGATAGAAGTCAAGTTCAGAGGAACTTAGGACTTGGAGCATTGCCAATAGCTGGTAGCCCGGCCTCTTCCTGAACACCTACCCAAAAGGCAGCCAGAAAGGGTGGAGTCAGGCCCCTGGTGTTCCTGCTTGGCCCCACCCGAGGCAGGGGTTGACTTACATATGTATTTATTGCCTGTCAGTGTTCCCAGCAGGACCCTAACATCATATGACAGACAACCATCGACTGGATAGACTGTCCACAGGGAACAGTATAGAAGGCTCATTGCATTTGGGTTAAGGAGATACGGGTTCTTGGGTTTCTTGGTTCCCCCAAGCTGTGGGGCCTTGAGCAAATCACCTAACTTCTCTGAACCTGTTTCCTCACCTATAAAAAGGTGGAGATAATAAGGAGTACAAGAGATGATGCATATGGAAATGCTTTGTGAGCAGTAGTTTACATAGATGTATAAACATTAGGTATGTGTATAATAATATCACAGTGATATTTAAAAGCTGCCACTTGGTATAAGCCAGCATCTGCCAAATACTTTACATGAATTATCCCTTTTAATCCTCCCAATAATCCTATTGAGTGTACTTGATAGGATTACCTTCATTTCACAATAAGTAAACCGAGGCATGGAAAGGCAAAGCAACCTACCCTAGCTCACCTGACAGGTAGGTGGTGAAGCTAGCATAGAAATCCTGATTCTGGAGCCTGCCACTAACCATGGAGTGCCCCTCCTTCCCATTCATAAAATCCATTAAGTAGGAAAGGGGAGGGAAGACCCAGACAGAGACACCGGAAGCAGAGCTGAAAATGCAAGAGACCTAGAAGAAGCAGGAGGAGACACTAAAGTTGATTTTGGAGCCCCCATGGGGGCTTTGTTTCTTTCTCCAGCTTGAGTCCAAAGATGCCTCAGTTATTGCGAAACATTAATGGGATCATCGAAGCCTTCAGGCGCTACTCCAGGACCGAGGGCAGCTGCACTGTGCTCACCCAGGGGGAGCTGAAAAGGCTCCTGGAACATGAGTTTGCTGATGTCATTCTGGTATGGTGTGCCCGGCCAGGTGGGGAGGGCCAGAAAGGAGAGAGGAAACAGGTTTACCTGCAGATGCTTTGCCTCAGGAATCTGAAGAGGCAGCCATCGGATACAGGCCCACCAAGCCTCCTGGCAGCTGTGCAGGCTGAAAGAGGGAAGGCAAAGGAAAAAGAGACAGTTACAGGAGTTGACAGGCCTGCTCCTTAGAGAAAATACTTTGACTTCAATTAATTCTAATTTGGAGACAAGGTGAAAGGACTCACAGGGGACAGCTCAGAAAGAAACAGAGCCTTTGAATATTCTAGAAATGAAAGTAATTGTTGCTTTCTGCTGCTTCTTAAATCTGATATAGTAACTACTTCTTATGTCTATCAGAAATTTGATCATCCATTAATAAGAATTCATTAGAAGCATAGCTCTGTGTCTTGCAGTTGCTCAAAAATATTAGCTGAGTGGTCATATCAGAAATGAGTTTTGGAGGGCAGGTTGGTTATTATCAGCTGGGGGGACACTCTGGGAGCCCCTCCCCACTCCCCCAACCACTGGCAAAGCAGACCCAGGGCCTTGAGGCATTTCCCTGTTTCTCCCTGTCTGGTTTGCATCTAAAGCAACCAGGAAGATGGTCTTAGAGACAGCAATGTATAGACACAACAGAATGCATACTCAGGGCAACGTGTGGTCCCACCAGACCCCACCCACCCCATCTTCAAAAAACACCTGAGCCTCAGTGATGATCTTACAGAATCCTCTTGGGGCCATGTTCCTGCTATGCTTCTCCTGGTGTTGGGCTTGCTGGAGAGAATCCTGTTCAATGCCGGGTGCCAGGGGCCATGGAAAACCCAAAGAATCATTATGAGCTCATTCATTTCATTCATTCTTCATTGAATCTTGATCCAGTTCTCCTATAGCCCAGAAATTATGCTAGGCACAGAAGATACAAAGCAAAAGGTGCTGTCTACCCTTGCAAGAGGGGCAGGACTGCACACTGAAAGTGATTTCATGTTAGGGCTGCTATAGCTATGTGAGTGGTATGGCCCCAGCACAGGTGGGCTCCGTTCAGGGGTGGGAAGCCTGAAAGCTGAGTGCACTGGCCCAACCACACTTTCTTCAGGGGAGAGATGCTGATTTGGCCTCTTCTCCACAGGAACCCCACGATCCTGCCACTGCGGATGAAGTCCTGCGCCTGCTGGATGAAGATGATACAGGGACTGTTGAATTCAAGGAATTCCTGGTCCTGGTGTTTAAAGTTGCCCAAGCCTGTTTCAAGACAATGAGCGAGAGTCCTGCAGGGGCTTGTGGATCTCAAGAGTGTAGAAGCCTTCCCACTGGGGCCTCACAAGAGCTGGGGAAAGAACAGAGCAGGAGAGCTGAAGTGGGGCAGGCTAGGGAAGGACAGCATCAAGAGGGGAGCCAATGTGGACAGAGCACCCAGGCCTCCAGAGGACAGGCAGGGATTGGGGCTCAGACCCATGGGCAGGATCTTGACCAGGACAGGCAGTCTGAATCTCAGAGACAAGAGAGAGAGAGTCAGCAGACACAAGCTGGGGGACATGTGCAGCAGACCCAGAGAGTGGGAGAAGCCAAGAGTCACCAGACCAGACAGAGGGAGTCAGAGAGACAGTCACAGACCAGGAAACAGGACAGAACACACCAGACAAGTGACCCAGTGACTGGAACTGGAACTCAGACACAGAGAGATGCAACCCAGACTGTGGAGCAGGACAGGAGCCATCAGATAGGAAGCCCTGGCACACAGCCACAGGAGTCCACCCATGGCCAGACCAGAGGGACTGAGGTCCATGGTCAAGAC
>NC_058406.1:104235652-104244981 GCF_002201575.2 Neomonachus schauinslandi | reverse complement strand
CAGGAGCCAGACAAGCCAGATAGTGACAGGAGAACATGTTCAGACACTGGGAGGTGCTGCCCAGGCCATGGAGCAGGACAGGAGCCGTCCGATAGGAAGCCCTGGCATACAGCCACAGGAGTCCACCCATGGCCAGACCAGTGGGACTGAGGTCCAGGGTCAAGACCGGTACCAAACAAGTGAAGTGGTGACAGGAGAACACATTCAGACACAAGCAGGGTCACAAACCCAGACACACACCCAGACCATGGAGCAGGACAGAAGCCAGACTGCAAGTCACATAGGGGATAGAGATGAGGGACAGACCCAGAGGCAGTCAGGCAGTGGTCAAAGATGGACACAAGTGAGCCACTATGAGGCAGGAGAGAGAAAGCTGGGAGGACAGACCCAGGCTGGGTCAAGCACTCTGACAGGCAGACAGGATTGGAGCAGCACTCACCCAAGGTGTACCATGACAGGTGGGCAAGGAGAGAGAGAACCCACAGTGGTTACCCAGGAGTGGGTGGATGACCACACAAGGGAGATGGTGATCCCAACGCAGAACCAGGGCAGCCTGCACACTGGCATGCCTTCAGCCCAGGGCCAGGAGGCAGCCCAGCCAGAAGGGAAGCAAGGCCTCACAGCCAGGGGTCTATATTCCTACTTCAAGAGCAACAAGCTGTGAATGTCCCAGCTCCAGACTAAAGTGCCCAATACTGGAAGAAGACAGCTTCTTCTTCAAGGTTGGCTTGTCCTGCCCTGACCAGTCCAGTTGGCATGTCTCTGGACATCAGTTCTTAATCACGTGTTTCTCTCTTAGGTCTTTCTCAATGAAAACATTTCTGCAAGGTGCTTTCTATCCTAAACTCCTCTGAGCTGCTCTGCTGTACAGACACCCTCAGGAACAGGAAGACACAGAGCCAGTCAACCATTTGTGCCAAATTCACCTTAGTTTGTGGGAGGTTTCAGAGCTACTTTTATCTCTTCCATCTGTCCATTGCCCCATCTATCCTAATGCACCAATAAAACCTTCCTAAGCAACTAGGCTCCGTGTCCCTTTCAATCACTATTGACATGATGGGTTAAGGGCTACAAGGCTGTGATAATGAACTCAACATGGCCCCTACCCTAGAAGAGCATCTGGTTGAGAAAATATTGCACAAGATTCCAAGAGTTACAAAAATGTGAAGAGAGTAGATATCATATTTTTATACTTGGCAGAGATGGATCAGAAAAGTTTTCAACCAGAAAAGGCTTTTTTGCAATGCCCTTAAAAAACAAGCAGGATTAGGTAGGTAGGTAGGCTCTAATTCTAGAGTGTTAAGTCTCTGTTCACATGTAAGTTCACATAGGAAGGCCGACTTAAGGTTACTAATAAATGGAAGAAGGCCACTGAGGACGGTGTAGGAGAAAAGGGAAAGGCATGTGCTACCAGGAACTGAGCCAAGAACTAGAGCCCTGGCTCCTCCTCTGTGTCAGCTCTGACCTTTCATTACATCTCACCTGCTGGATATGAACAAGTTCTGGGGTAGAAATTCTTAACTCTGGTTTATTGTACTAATCACCTCAGAGGTAGTTTTTAAAATATAGATTTATCCACCTAACTTCAGAAGCACTGGGTCCACAGGTTTTGAGTAGAGCCTATGAAAACTGTGTAAAAACTATAAGGGGACTTCTGCTTCTGGCAGAAGCAGATTGAGAGATTGAGAGAACAAACTGCACAAGTAGAGGGAGAGAAGAGGCCACATCATGGAAGATAGGAGGTGCAGGGATGTGATTTAGGGGAGAAAAGAGTCATGGAAGCTACAGAGGGGAGGGAGCCCTGATCAGGTAGAGAGGAGAGAGAGAGAGAGAACAGGGCGCAGAGCATTGCACAAGAACAACACTTCCCCAAAATCATTGATGGAGAAAACAAGAGGGGCTGATTATTGCACGTTTTTATAAGCAATGGAGCTCAAAGTCTGATGTTTTAGAAGTCCACACCATCACCAGGGTGGAGCCTGGTAGGTGTAGAGGCATTCCTGTGGAGAAGGAGAGTGGAGGCCAGGAGCAGGAAGCATGGTCTGAGGATCCCTGGGTCGCACTGGGAGAGACAGTTCCCCTTCTTGGAGTGCTTTTGGGAGAGATGCCATGGTCTTTCTGGGGACAAAAGAGCCAGTGAGCTCTGTTATAAGCATAGGAGCAGAGACCCCTCCTGAGGAGAGCCAGCCTGGACTCTGGCTTTTTGCTGCACTCTAAACTCTAAACTTCAAGCTCCTGCACATTCCTGTAACTGCCTTCAGGAACAAACCAGTACCAGCCCCAGCATAGTAAGACCCTCCCCCAGAGCATCAGCATGGGTCTGTGTTCCATCAGCTCTCTAAAATGTGGAGTTTTGAAGCCCAGCCAGCGTGCTTCAGATAAAACACAGGAGCATTGCACTTCCAAGTGGACAGACAACCTGGACACAGACGGGGTTAAGGCAGGGTTCTGACAGAAGTCAGGGACACAAGAGGGGAGATTGTTTGCTCTTCTGTGAGGGCTTTCCTGAATAGTGGCAGGTGCAAATGCCCCACTCCAGGGACAAAAGTGTGGGCTGATGCCACTGACCCACTTCAGTGAGAAATACGGTGCTCCTGGTGGAGGCTGGAGCCACTTACACCAAGCACTGTGCCACTGTGCCCTACAGGTACAGTTCCACTAGGGCAAGGCTACCTGAGAATCAGGGCAGCAGGTCCCTCCCCCAGAAGACCAACAGAAACACCACCCCCCACATACCAACTCTACTGACCATAGAGATCCGCAAAGCTTCAGTTCTAAGGAAATTAGGATCTGGCCTTTTTAAACAAGCAGATCAAAACACAACAAGTTAAAACTCACCACACAGTAGACAAGGTTCAAACACTCCCCACTGCAGGCAACTGCAGAGGACTGACCTGAGGGAAAGACCAGCTAAAACACAACAGCAGAGTGCAGAAAGCATATACCAGAAACAGTTCCTGAAGCACCAGGCCCTGGACAGCATAGGATCTCTTCTTCGTAAAGCCATTACTCTCAGGAGCAGCAAACATAGCAGGCTTTCCTAACACACAGAAGACAGAGACCTAGATGATATGTCAAGACAGCAGAATTGATCCCAAAAAAAGAATAAGAAGAGATCAAGACCAGGGATCTAATTAAAACAGATGAAATTAATATGCCTGATCCAGAATTTAAAAGAAAAATAATAAGATTATTAGCTGGGCTTCAGAAAAGCATAAAAGATACCAGGGAGTCCCTTACCACAGACATAAAAGACCTAAACACTAGTCAGGCCAAAATAAAATAAAATAAAGTAAAATAAAAAAGCTATAACTGAGATGCAAAACCAACTGGTGTAATGACCACAAGGATGAAAGAAACAGAGGAATGAATAGGTGATATAGAAATAAAATTATGGTAAATAATGAAGCTGAAAAGAAGAGGAAAAAAATATTGGATCATGAATGGAGACTTAAGAAACTCAATGACTCCATAAAGTGTAATAACATTCATATCCTAAGAGTTCCAGAAGAAGAAGAGAGGGAAAAGGGGGCAGAAGGTTTATTTAAGCAAATTATAGCTGAAAACTCCCCTAATGTGGGGAAGGAAACAAACATCCAAATACAGAAAACACAGAGAACTCTCATCAAAATCAACAAAAGCAGGCCAACACCAAAACATGTAGGAGTAAAATTAGTAAAATACAGAGATAAGGGAAGAATCCTAAAAGCTACAAGGGAGCAAAGGTCCTTAACCTACAGTGGAAGACAAATCAGGTTCACAGCAGAAACATGGCGGGCAGGAAAAAAAGTGGCATGATATATTAAACATGTGGAATGGCAAAAACCTGCAGCCAAGCATACTTTATCCAGTAAGGCTGTCATTCAGAATAGGAGAGATAAAGAGTTTCCAAGACCAACAAAAACTAAAGGAATTTGTGATGACTAAACCAGCCTGCAAGAAATATTAAAGGGGACTCTGAGTGAGAAAGAAAGACCAAAAGCTACAAAGACTAGAAAGGAACAGAGAAGATCTCCAGAAACACCAATTTTACAGGTAATACAATGGCACGAAATTCATATCTATTAATAATTACTCTGAATGTAAATGGACTAAATGCTCCAATCAAAAGATATAGGGAAGCAGAACAAATAAAAAAAACAAGACCCATCTATATGTTGCCTACAAAAGATTCATTTTAGACCTAAAGACACCTACAGATTGAAAATGAGGAGATGGAGGGGGGAGCAGCAAGATGGCGGAGGAGTAGGAGACCTAAATTTCATCTGCTCCCAGGAATTCAGCTAGATAGGGACCAAACCATTCTGAACACCTATGAACTCAACAGGAGATCAAAGAAAAGAATGGCAGGAACTCTGAACTGAAAAGCAACCACTTTCTGGAAGGTAGGACGTGCGGAGAAGTGAATCCGAGGTGATATTCAGGAAGATAGATGGCGGGGGAGGGGGCCTCCAACAGCCACTACTGGCAAGTGATAGAGCTGCAGAGACAAAATTGGAAATTTTAGAAGTTAATTCTGCTGAGGAATGTCACTCCAGTGGCTAAGCGGGGGGTGGAACCCTCACCGGGACAGTGTGGTCTCAGGACCCTCTGTGTCACAGAAAGACTGGGGGTGCCTGAGTGCAGGAGAGCTCCCAGGTATTGGAGCAGGGAAGCCAGCTGCAGAGATGGAGCCAAGGAGTGGGCTCTCAGCTAGGGGTTGCCATAAACCACGATCCGCAGCACAGTTGGGCCACTGCTCCGCCAGCAGGGACCCAACAAGCGGCAGATCCTAGGAGACTCCCTTTCCTCCATCGGGAGGGAGTGCACTGCAGGGATATGCTGGGTTTGGAGACTACACGGGGTCATGTGCCAGAGACAGAAACACTCGGTCACAGGTCGGGTGAGCACGGAGTGTGGCCGGAGACTGGGGAGATGGGAGTGATAGACTGCTTTTCTCTGGGGGTTCCCTGAGAAGTGGGGCCCCGAGCTCTCGGCTCCTCCAGAGTGGAGATTGGGAGGCCGCCATTTTCACTCTCCTCCTCCAAAGCTGTATGGAAAGCTTGCAGGGAACAAAACCTCCCAAGAGCAAACCTGAGCAATTACTCAGCCCGGACCCAGCAAGGGCAGGGCAATTCTGCCTCCTGCAAAGACATTTGAGAACCACAGCAACAGATTCCTCCCCCAGAAGATCAGTAAGAAGAGCCAGCCAAGACCAAGTTTGCTGATCAATGAGAACAGCAGAATTCCAGGCACTAGGGGCATATAGCACATAGAATTCATGGCTTTTTCCTCTCTGATTCTTTAGTCTTTCAAAATTAATTTTTTAAATTTTCTTTTTTTTTTCTTTTTCTTTGAAATTTTCTTTTCCCCTTTTCCAACCAACATCTTATCAATCCCTTTTGTAAAAAATCTTTTTTATTTTTCATTTTTAGAGACATATTTTATCCCTTCATAGTAGTTAACCTTATTTTTGGTATATATGTATAAGTTGTACTCTCTTTAAAATTTTGGGATGCAGTTTCTTCTAACAGACTGAAATATCCCCTAAATCTCCAGTGTATGGCTTTGTTCTAGTTTCCTGCCTGATCACATTCTCTCCCTTTTTTTTCTTAAATCCTCTTCTTTCTTTTTTTCAAACAAATTCTTATATTATAAATTCCTTTTATAAAATCTTTTATAATTTTCAGCATTATACCCATATTGCATCCCTTCATCAGACTTACCCTTATTTTTGTACATATATAATTTTTCTTTCTTTAAAATATTGGGAGACAGTCTCTTCTAACAGACCAAAATATGCCCAAAATCCAGTGTGTGGCACGGATCTATTCACCGGCGTGATCATATTTGATCATATTCTCTTTTTTTTTCTTTTTTCTTTCTTTCCCTTTCTTTTCACCTGGTTTCATGTCTCTTCTGATTTGCTTAGTGTATATTTTTCTGGGGTCGTTGTTACCCTGTCAGCATTTTGTTCTCTCATTCATCTGTTCTCCTCTGGACAAAATAACAAGATGGAAAAAATCCCCTCAAAAAAACAAAGAATAAGAGGCAGTACCAACTGCCAGGGACCGATCAATAGGGAAATTAGTAAGATGTCAGAACTAGAGTTCAGAATGACAATTTTAAAGATACTAGCTGGGATTGAAAAAAGCATGGAAGATATTAGAGAAACACTTTCTGGAGAAATAAAAGAACTAAAATCTAACCAAATCGAAATCAAAAGTGCTATTAATGAGGTGCAATCAAAAATGGAGGCTCTAACTGCTAGGACAAATGAGGCAGAGGAGCGAATTAGTGATATAGAAGACCAAATGATGGAAAATAAAGAAGCTGAGAAAAAGAGAGATAAACAACTACTGTATCACGAGGGCAGAATTCGAGAGATAAGCGATACCATAAGATGAAACAATATTAGAATAATTGGGATCCCAGAAGAAGAAGAAAGAGAGAGAGGGGCAGAAGGTATAATGAAGCAAATTATAGCAGAGAACTTCCCTAATTTGGGGAAAGAAACAGATATCAAAATCCAGGAGGCACAGAGAATCCCTCTCAAAATCAATAAAAATAGGTCAACACCCTGACATCTAATAGTAAAACTTACGAGTCTCAGGCACAAAGAGAAAATTCTGAAAGCAGCCCGGGAGAAGAGATCTGTAACCTACAATGGTAGAAACATTAGATTGGCAACAGACCTATCCACAGAGACCTGGCAGGCCAGAAAGGACTGGCAGGATATATTCAGAGCACTAAAGGAGAAAAATATGCAGCCAAGAATACTATATCCAGCTAGGCTGTCATTGAAAATTGAAGGAGAGATAAAAAGCTTCCAGGACAAACAAAAACTAAAGGAATTTGCAAACACAAAACCAGCCCTACAAGAAATCTTGAAAGGGGTCCCCTAAGCAAAGAGAGAGCCTAAAATAATATAGACCAGAAAGGAACACAGACAATATACAGTAACAATCACCTTACAGGCAATACAATGGCACTAAATTCCTATCTTTCAATAGTTACCCTGAATGTAAATGGGCTAAATGCCCCAATCAAAAGACACAGGCTATCAGATTGGGTAGGAAAACAAGACATGCCTGTCTGCAAGGGACTCATTTTAGACCCAAAGACACCACCATATTGAAAGTGAGGGGGTGGAAAACCATTTATCATGCTAATGGACACCAAAAGAAAGCTGGGGTGGCAATCCTTATATCGGACAAATGAGATTTTAAACCAAAGACTGTAATAAGAGATGAGGAAGGACACTATATCATACTTAAAGGGTCTATGCAACAAGAAGATCTAACAACAGGAAATATCTATGCCCCTAACATGGGAGCAGCCAATTATGTAAGCCAATTAATAACAAAAGCAAAGAAACACATTGACAACAATACAATAATAGTAGGGGACTTTAATAGCCCCCTCACTGAAATGGACAGATCACCTAAGTAAAAGATCAACAAGGAAATAAAGACTTTAAATGACACACTGGACCAAATGGACTTCACAGACATATTCAGAACATTCCATCCCAAAACAACAGAAAACACATTCTTCTCTAGTGCCCATGGAACAATCTCCAGGATAGATCACTTCCTGGGTCACAAATCAGGTCTCAACTGGTACCAAAAGATAAAGATCATTCCCTGCATATTTTCAGAGCACAATGCTTTGAAACTAGAACTCAATCACAAGAGGAAAGTCAGAAAGAACTCAAATACATGGAGGCTAAAGAGCATCCCACTAAAGAATTAATGGGTCAACCAGGACACTAAAGAAGGATTTAAAAAATTCATGGCAACAAATGAAAATGAAAACACAACTGTTCAAAATCTTTAGGATGCAGCAAAGGCAGTCCTAAGATGAAAGAATATGAAAGAAAAATGCAATAAAAGCATTTTTCAAAAAACAAGAAAGGTCTCAAATACACAACCTAAGCCTACACCTAAAGGAGCTGGAGAAAGAACAGCAAATAAAGCCTAAACCCAGCAGGAGAAGAGAAATAATAAAGATCAGAGCAGACATCAATGAAATAGAAACCAAAAGAACAGTAGAACAGATCAACAAAACTAGGAGATGCTTCTTTGAAAGATTTAATAATATTGATAAACCCCTGGCCAGACGTATCAAAAAGAAAAGAGAAATGACCCAAATAAATAAAATCATGAATGAAAGAGGAGAGATCACAACCAACACCAAAGAAATACAAACAATTATAAGAACATATTATGAGCAACTCTATGCCAGCAAATTAGATAACCTGGAAGAAATGGATGCACTCCTAGAGATGTATCAACTACCAAAACTGGACCAGGAAGAAATAGAAAACCTGAACAGACCTATAACCACTAAGGAAATTGAAGCAGTCATCAAAAATCTCCCAACAACAAGAGCCCAGGACCAGATGGCTTCCCAGAGGAATTCTACCAAACATTTCAAGAATTAATACCTATTCTTCTGAAACTGTTCCAAAAAATAGAAATGGAAGGAAAACTTCCAAACTCGTTTTATGAGGCCACCATTACCTTGATCCCAAAACCAAAGACCCCATCAAAAAGGAGAATTACAGGGCACCAGGGTGGCTCAGTTGGTTAAACGACTGCCTTCTGCTCAGGTCATGATCCCAGGATCCTGGGATCGAGTCCCGCATCGGGCTCCCTGCTCTGCCCTGCTTGTGTTCCCTCTCTCGCTGTGTCTCTCTCTGTCAAATAAATAAATAAAATCTTAAAAAAAAAAAAAAGGAGAATTACAGACCAATATCCCTGATGAACATGGATGCAAAAATTCTCACCAAAATACTAGCCAATAGGATCCAACAGTACATTAAAAGAATTATTCATCACGACCAAGTGGGATTTATCCCTGGGCTGCAAGGTTGGTTCAACATCCGCAAATCAATCAATGTGATACAATACATTAACAAAAGAAAGAACAAGAACCATATGATCCTCTCAATAGATGCAGAAAAAGCATTTGACAGAGTACAGCATCCTCTCTTGATCCAAACTCTTTAGAGTATAGGGATAGAGGGTACATACCTCAATATCACAAAACCCATCTTTTATCTATGAAAATCTATGAAAAACCCACAGCCAATATCATTCTCAATGGGGAAAAACTGAGAGCTTTGCCCTCAAGGTCAGGAACACGACAGGGATGTCCACCATCACCACTGCTATTCAACATAGTATTAGAAGTCCTAGCCACAGCAATCAGACAAAAGAAATAAAAGTCATCCAAATTGGCAAAGAAGTCAAACTCTCACTCTTTGCAGATGATATGACACTTTATGTGGAAAACCCCAAAGACTCCACCCCAAAACTGCTAGAACTCATAGAGGAATTCAGTAA
>NC_058406.1:104202283-104230652 GCF_002201575.2 Neomonachus schauinslandi | reverse complement strand
TATGAGTTCTAGCAGTTTTGGGGTGGAGTCTTTTGGGTTTTCCACATAAAGTATCATATCATCTGCAAAGAGTGAGAGTTTGACTTCTTCTTTGCCAATTTGGATACCTTTTATTTCTTTTTGTTGTCTGATTTTGGTGGCTAGGACTTTAGTACTATCTTGAATAGCAGTGGTGATAGGGGACATCCCTGCTGCATTCCTGACCTTGAGGGGAAAGCTCTCAGTTTTTCCCCATTGAGAATGATATTTGTTGTAGGTTTTTCATAGATGGCTTTTATGATATTGACGTATGTACCCTCGATCCCTATACTCTGAAGAGTTTGGATCAAGAAAGGATGCTGTACTTTGTCAAAAGCTTTTTCTGCATCTATTGAAAGGATCATATGATTCTTGTTCTTTCTTTTGTTAATGTATTGTATCACGTTGATTGATTTGCGGATGTTGAACCAACCTTGCAGCCCAGGGATAAATCCCACTTGGTCATGGTGAATAATCCTTTTAATGTACTGTTGGATCCTATTGGCTAGTATTTTGGTGAGAATTTTTGCATCCATGTTCATCAGGGATATTGGTCTGTAGTTCTCCTTTTTGATGGGGTCTTGGTCTGGTTTTGGGATCAAGGTAATGGTGGCCTCATAAAATGAGTTTGGAAGTTTTCCTTCCATTTCTATTTTTTGGAACAGTTTCAGAAGAATAGGTATTAATTCTTCTTGAAATGTTTGGTAGAATTCCCCTGGGAAGCCATCTGGCCCTGGGCTTTTGTTTGTTGGGAGATTTTTGATGACTGCTTCAATTTCCTTAGTGGTTATAGGTCTGTTCAGGTTTTCTATTTCTTCCTGGTCCAGTTTGGGTAGTTGATACATCTCTAGGAATGCATCCATTGCTTCCAGGTTATCTAATTTGCTGGCATAGAGTTGCTCATAATATGTTCTTAAAATTGTTTGTATTTCTTTGGTGTTGGTTGTGATCTCTCCTCTTTCATTCATGATTTTGTTGATTTGGGTCATTTCTCTTCTCTTTTTGATAAGTCTGGCCAGGGGTTTATCAATCTTGTTAATTCTTTCAAAGAAGCATCTCCTAGTTTCATTGATCTGTTCTACTGTTCTTTTGGTTTCTATTTCATTGATTTCTGCTCTGATCTTTATTAGTTCTCTTCTCCTGCTGGGTTTAGGCTTTATTTGCTGTTCTTTCTCCAGCTCCTTTAGGTGTAGGCTTAGGTTGTGTACTTGAGACCTTTCTTGTTTCTTGAGAAAGGCTTGTATTGCTATATACTTTCCTCTGAGGACCGCCTTTGCTGCATCCCAAAGATTTTGAATAGTTGTGTTTTCATTTTCCTTTGTTTCCATGAGTTTTTTTAATTCTTCTTTAATTTCCTGGTTGACCCATTCATTCTTTAGTAGGATGCTCTTTAGCCTCCATGTGTTTGAGTTCTTTCTGACTTTCCTCTTGTGATTGAGGTCTAGTTTCAAAGCATTGTGGTCTGAAAATAGGCAGGGAATGATCCCAATCTTTTGGTACTGGTTGAGACCTGATTTATGACCTAGGATGTGATCTATTCTGGGGAACGTTCCAGGGGCACTAGAGAAGAATGTGTATTCTGTTGCTTTGGGATGGAATGTTCTGAATATGTCTGTGAAGTCCATTTGGTCCAGTGTGTCATTTAAAGTCTATATTTCCTTGTTGATCTTTTGTTTAGATGATCTGTCCATTTCAGTGAGGGAGGTGTTAAAGTCCCGCACTATTATTGTATTGTTGTCAATGTGTTTCTTTGCTTTTGTTATTAATTGGCTTATATAATTGGCTGCTCCCATGTTAGGGGCATAGATATTTACAGTTGTTAGATCTTCTTATTGGATAGACACTTTAAGTAGGATATAGTTTCCTTCCTCATCTCTTATTACAGTCTTTGGTTTAAAATCTAATTTTTCTGATATAAGGATTGCCACCCCAGCTTTCTTTTGGTGTCCATTAGCATGGTAAATCGTTTTCCAACCCCTCACTTTCAATCTGGAGGTGTCTTCCAGACACCCAAATTAGGGAAGTTCTCTGCTATAATTTGCTCCATTATACCTTCTGCCCCTCTCTCTCTTTCTTCTTCTTCTGGGATCCCAATTATTCTAATGTTGTTTCGTCTTATGGTATCGCCTCTCTCTTGAATTCTGCCCTCATGGTCCAGTAGTTGTTTATCTCTCTTTTTCTCAGCTTCTTTATTTTCCATCATTTGGTCTTCTATATCACTAATTCTCTCTTCTGCCTCATTTATCCTAGCAGTTAGTGCCCTCATATTTAATTGCACCTCATTAATAGCCCTTTTGATTTCGACTTGGTTAGATTTTAGTTCTTTTACTTCTCCAGAAAGGGTTTCTCTAATAATTTCCATGCTTTTTTCAAGCCCAGCTAGTATCTTTAAAGTGATGATTCTGAACTCTAGATCTGACATCGTACTAATGTCCGTATTGAGTAGGTCCCTGGCAGTCGGTACTACCTCTTGTTCTTTTTGATGAGGTGATTTTTTCCGTCTTGTCATTTTGTCCAGAGGAGAATAGATTAATGAGAGAAAAAAATGCTAACAGGGTAACAACATTCCCAGAAAATATACTCTAAACAAATCAGAAAAGACCTGAAGCAGTAGGAAAAGAAAGGGAAAGAGAGAAAAAAGAAAAAGAAAGAAAAAGGAAAAGTAAAAGATAAAGATAAAAACAAACAAAAACAGAACAAAACAACAAAAAAAAACAGAATGTGATCATATATGATCAGGCTGGTATATAGATCAGTGCCACACACTAGATTTTGGGTGTATTTGGTCTGTTAGAA
Organism: Neomonachus schauinslandi; assembly: GCF_002201575.2. Taxonomy (NCBI): domain Eukaryota; kingdom Metazoa; phylum Chordata; class Mammalia; order Carnivora; family Phocidae; genus Neomonachus; species Neomonachus schauinslandi. Next base: position 104,227,838 of record NC_058406.1, on the reverse strand, counting down.
GAAAGTGCCTCCCAAAATTTTAAAGAAAGAAAAGCTTATATATGTACAAAAATAAGGGTTGATATGATGAAGGGATGGAATATGACTGTAAAGATGGAAAGTATAAAAAATTTTATAAAAGGAATTGATGAGAAATTGTTTGAAAAAAGAAAGAAGAGGATTTAAAAAAAAAGAGAGAGAGAGAAAAGGGAGAGAATGTGATCAGGCAGGGGAGTTGAAAAAAACCATACAATAGAGATATAGGGTATATTTTGATCTGTTAGAAGAAACTATCTCAAAATTTTAAAGAGAGAACAACTTATATATATATGCCAAAAATACGGGTAACTACTATGAAGGGATAGAATATGACTCAAAAAATGAAAAATAAAAATGAAAAATAAAGATTTTTTTTAAAAAAGGGATTGATAAGATGTTGGTTGAAAAAGGGAAAAAGAAAAATTTTTTTAAAAAAGTTAAAAAAGGGGCGCCTGGGTGGCTCAGTCGTTAAGCGTCTGCCTTAAGCTCAGGTCATGATCCCAGGATCCTGGAATCGAGCCCTGCATCGGGCTCCCTGCTTGGTGGGAAGCCTGCTTCTCCCTCTCCCACTCTCCCTGCTTGTGTTCCCTCTCTCGCTGTCTCTCTCTCTGTCAAATAAATAAAACCTTTAAAATAAATAAATAAATAAATAAAAAATAAAAAAGTTTAAAAAAATTAACTTTGAAAAACTAAAGAATCATGGTAAAAAAGCCATGAATTCTATGTGCATTATTCCCCTAGCACTGGAGTTCTGCCGTTCTCACTGATCGGTAGACTTGGTCTTGGCTGGCTATTCTCGCTGATCTTCTGGCAGAGGGGCCTGTTGTCCTGGTTCCCAAATGTCTTTGCTGGAGGCAGAATTGCCCCGCCCTTGCCAGGGCGGGACTAAGTAATCTGCTTGGGTTTGCTCTCAGGAGCTTTTGTTCCCTTCAAGCTTTCCGTACAGCTTTGGAGGCAGAGAGTGAAAATGGCAGCCTCCCAATCTCTGCCTTGGAGGAGCCGAGAACTCGGGCCCCGCTCCTCAGTGAGCCCCCAGAGAAAAGCAGTCAGTCACTCCCGTCTCCCCGGTCTCCAGCCACACTCCGTGCTCACCCAGCCTGTGACCACAGGTTTCTATCTCTGGCACCCGACCCCGTGTGTAGTCTCCAAACCCAGCAGATTCCTGCGGTGCACTCCCGCACCTCTCCTCCTGGGGGAAGAAGGTGAGTCTCCCTGGATCTGCCGCTTGTTGGGTCCCTGCTGGAGGAGCAGGGGCCCGACTGTGCCGCGGATCACGGTATATGACAACCCCGAGCTGAGAGCCCGCTCCTTGGCTCTGTCTCTGCACCGGCTTCCCCACTCCAATACCTGGGAGCTCTGCCTCACTCAGGCACCCCTGGTCTTTCTGTGACCCCGAGGGTCCTGGGTCCACACTGTCCCATGAGGGTTCCACCCCCGCTTAGCCACCGGAGTGACGTCCCTCAGTGGAGCCAACTTCTAAGTGTTCCGATGTTGTGCTCCGTGGTTCTATCATTTGCCAGAAGCAGCCGACGGAGGCCCCTCCCCCGCTGTCTATCCTCCCGAATATCACCTCGGATTCACTTCTCCACACATCCTACCTTCCAGAAAGTGGTTGCTTTTCTGTTCAGAGAGTTGTTGCTCTTCTTTTCTTCGATCTCCTGTTGAGTTCGTAGGTGTTCAGATTGGTTTGATCCCTATGCAGCTGAATTCCTGAGAGGAGACGAAATCCAGGTCTCCTACTCCTCCGCCATCTTGCTCCGCCCCTCTGATATGAGGAATTCTTAATCTCAGGAAACAAACTGAGGGTTGCTGGGGTGGTGGGGGGTGGGAGGGATGGGGTGGCTATGTGATGGACATTGGGGAGGGTATGTGCTATGGTGAGGTCTGTGAATTGTGTAAAACTGATGAATCACAGACCTGTACCTCTGAAACAAATAATACATTACGTTAACAAAAAAAGAAGAAGAAGAAGATAGCAGGAGGGGAAGAATGAAGGGGGGGAAATCGGAGGGGGAGACGAACCATGAGAGACGATGGACTCTGAAAAACAAACTGAGGGTTCTAGAGGGGAGGAGGGTGGGAGGATGGGTTAGCCTGGTGATGGGTATTAAAGAGGGCACATTCTGCATGGAGCACTGGGTGTTATGCACAAACAATGAATCATGGAAGACTACATCTAAAACTAATGATGTAATGTATGGGGATTAACATAACAGTAAAAAATTTTTTAAAAAAAGAGTGGAGTATAAGCTCCATAGGGTATGAGTCAAGAGAAAAGAGATCACCTTGGAAGTATGTAGGAAGATCAGTTTCCTAACTTCAGAATCATACTTGCTCTTCAACAGTGATGATGATAAAAAAAAAAACATGTCCAGCTACTCCAGTATGATTAGACATGCACTGAGTTAATAACTTGATATATGGACAAATGATCCTTTGAAAGATCATGGACTTCTTGAAGAATCAGACAAAACCCAAGGAGCAAGAGATCTACACAAGATTTTCACATCGTGTCGAGGAGTTCTCTGATCCCTGGAAGGCCATCTGTGCCCACCTTGTTTTTTCAACAGCATTCACCAAGTCTGTCCACCTACCTGGAACAGCATGTTGGGAATACAGAAAGGGGAGAGGGACACGAAGTGTGAGGTCACATGGGTTTTGATCCTGTGATATTCCACAATGGAAAGAACATATGATCTGGACACAAAAGGTTCTGATTTGAAGCTTGACTCCATGACTTTATAGCTGCAAAACAACTAGGACTATTGTAAAGACCAAGTGAATTAATCATTATGGGTCCTTTCTGCCTAGTAAATACAGATGTCACTTTCATTAAGTAACTATTATACATTTTTTTTCTGATTATATAGGAGCCTAGATATTAATATCCTTTAGGTCATATTTGTGGTATGAAACTTCTCAGATTATAATTAAAACTATATATAAAGTTAAAAAAAGGAAGATAGTAGGAAGGTAAAAATGAAGGGGGGAAATCGGAGGGGGAGATGAACCATGAGAGACTGGACTCTGAGAAACAAACTGAGGGTTTTGGATGGGAGTGGGTGGGGGGATGGGTTAGCCCAGTGATCGGTATTAAGGAGGGCACGTATTGCATGGAGCACTGGATATTATACACAAACAATGAATCATGGAATACTACATCAAAAACTAATGATGTAATGTATGGTGACTAACATAATAAAATAAAATTAATTTAAAAATAAATAAATAAAAATTAAAAATTAAAAAAATACTAGCAAACTGAATATACAGTACATTAAAAGAATCATTCACCATGATCAAATGGGATTTACTCTTGTTTCAATATTCACAGATCAGTCAACATGATAGACCACATTAGTAAAAGAAAGGATAAGAACCATGGATTCTCTCAATAGATGCAGAAAAACACTTGACAAATACAGCATCCATTCTTGATAAAAAACCCTCCACAAAGTAGGAATCGATGGAACATACCTCAACATCATAAAGCCCATATATGAAAGACCCACAGCTAATATCATCCTCATTGGGGAAAACTGAGATCTTTTCTTCTACCATCAGGAGCAAGACAGGGATGTCTATTCTCACCATCATTATTTAACATAGTACTGGAAGTCCTAGCCTCAGCAGTCAGACAACACAAAGAAATAAAAGGCATCCAAATCAGCAAGGAAGAAGTCAAACTTTCACCATTCACAGATGATATGATACTCTATGTAGAAAACCCAAGAGACTCCACCAAAAATTTTCCTAGAACTGATACATGAATTCAGCAAAGTCACGGGATACAAAATCAATGTACAGAAATCTTTTGCATTTCTTTTTTTAATGTTACATTAGTCACCATACAGTACATCATTAGTTTCTGATGTAGTGTTCCACGATTCTTTTGCATTTCTATACACCAGTAATGAAGCAGCAGAAAGATTAATCAAGGAATCAATCCCATTTACAACCACACCAAAAACCATCAGATACCTAGGGATAAACCTAACCAGAGAGGTAACATATTTGTACTTTGAAAACTACAGAACACTTATGAAAAAAAACTGAAGAGGACACAAAGAAATGGAAAAACATTCCATGCTCATGGATTGGAAGAACAAACATGTTAAAATGTCTATGCTACCCAAAACAATCTACACATTTAATGCAATCTCTATCAAAGTGCCACCAGCATTTTTCACAGAGTTAGAACAAACAATCCTAAAATTTGTATGGAACTACCAAATACCCCAAATAGCCAAAGCAGTCCTGAGAAAGAAAAACAAAGCTGGAGACACCACAATTTCAGATTTCAAGCTATATTACAAAGTTGTAATCATCAAGACAGTATGGTACTGGCACAAAACAGACACAGATCAATGGAACAGAATAAAGAACCCAGAAATGGACCGACAACTATATGGTCAACTAATCTTTGACAAGCAGGAAAGAATATTCAATGGGAAAAAGACAGTCTCTTCAACAAATGGTGTGGGGAAAATTGTATAGCCACATGTAGAAAAATGAAACTGGACCATTTTCTTACACCATACACAAAAATAAATTCAAAATGGATGAAAGACCCCAATGTGAGACAGGAATCCATCAAAATCCTAGAGTAGAACACAAGCAGCAACCTCTTTGACATCAGCTGCTGCAACTTCTTGCTGGACATGACTCCAAATGCAAGGGAAACAAAAGCAAAAATGAACTTTTGGGACTTCATCAAGATAAAAAGCTTCTGCATACTGAAGGAAATAATCAACCAAACTAAAAGGCAACCTATGGAATGGGAGAAGATATTTGCAAATGACATATCTGATAAAGGGTTAGTATTCAAATCTAGAATTTATCAATCTCAGCACCGAAAAACCAAATAATCCAGTTAAGAAATGGGCAGAAGACATAAATAGACATTTTTCCAAGGAGGACATACAGATGGCTAAGAGACACATGAAAAAATGCTCAACATCACTCATCATCAGGGAAATACAAATCAAAACCATGATGAGATGTCACCTCACACCTGTCAGAATGGCTATAATTAACAACACAAGAAGCAACATGTATTGGCGAGGACACAGAGAAAGGGGAACCCTTTTACACTGTTGGTGGGAATGCAAACTGGTGCATCCACTCTGATAAACACTACGGAGGTTCCTCAAAAAGTTAAAAATAGAGCCACCCTACGATCCAGCAATTGCACCACTAGGTATTTGCCCACAGGATATAAAAATACTGATTCAAAGGGATACTTGCACCCCGATATTTATAGAAGCATTATCAACAATAGCCAATTATGCAAAGATCCCAAATGTCCATCAACTGATGAATGGATAAAGAAGATGTTTTATATACATAAAATATATATGTATATCCCACCAATATATTAACCCAACAATAAAATTACACCTCCTACACGTGGAATGTTCAATATTAGGCAACAAAAAAAAATCTCAATGTAGTATTTAAAAATAGAAATAACAGAAATAGTGTTCTTCTAGGCACATGTAGAATCAGTGAATATTGCCAAATCTCTCTGTTGTTAGTTTTGTTAAAATTAATAACAGACACACACTATTAAACAACTCTTGGATAAAAGCAGGTGAATACAAAATGAAATTGCAGAACTTCTAGAAAATGATAATTAAACTAGATGTATAAGGATCTGTATTAATTACATAAATGCTCCCAGGAAAATTCATAGCTTTAATTACAAGTGTATAAGAATTAAATGAATTAAAAGTGGAAATTAAAAATCTAGAAAAATATCAATGAAGAAAACAAAAAATATATAAGGAAGAATTTTAAAAGGTATGAGCAGAAATTAATGACTAATAGAAAAGCAGTACAATAAGTACATAAAGAAGTAAATAAATAAACAACCTATTTCTTTGAAACAACAAAGTAGGAAACCACTAACGAACCTAATTTTTTTAATTTAATTTTATTATGTTATGTTAGTCACCATATGATACGTCATTAGTTTTTGATGTAATGATCCATGCTTCATTGTTTTCATATAACACCCAGCGCTCCATGCAGTATGTGCCCTCCTTAATACCCATCACCAGGCTAACCTACCCACCCCCTCCCCTCTAAAGCCCTCAGTTTGTTTCTCACAGTCCATAGTCTCTCATGGTTCGTCTCACCCTCTGATTTCCCCCCTTCATTTTTTCCCTTCCTTTTCCTAATGTCCTCCATGCTATTCTTTATGTACCACAAATAAGTGAAACCATAAGATAATTGACTTTCTCTGCTTGACTTATTTCACTTAGCATAATCTCCTCCAGTCACATTCACGTTGATGTGAAAGTTGGGTATTCATCCTTTCTGATGGCTAAGTAATACTCCATTGTATATATGGACCACATCTTCTTTATCCATTCATCTGTTGAAGGCATCTCAGCTCTTTCCACAGTTTGGCTATTGCGGACATTGCTGCTATGAACACTGGGGTGCATATGGCCCTTCTCTTCACTACATCTGTGTCTTTGGGGTAAATACCCAGGAGTGCAATTGCTGGGTCATAGGGTAGCTCTATTTTTAATTTTTTGAAGCACCTCCACACTGTTTTCCAAAGTGGCTGTACCAACTTGCATTCCCACCAACAGCGTAAGAGGGTTCCCCTTTCTCCACAACCTCTCCAACATTTGTTGTTTCTTGCCTTGTCCATTTTTGCCATTCTGACTGGTGTAAGGTGGTATCTCAATGTGGTTTTGATTTGAATTTCCCTGATGGCTAATGATGATGAACATTTTTCATGTGTCTGTTAGCTATTTGTATGTCTTCTTTGGAGAAGTGTCTGTTCATGTCTTCTACCCATGAACCTAATTTTTAAAAAAGGTAAAAGAATGGTTGTGAGAAGGCACAGATGCACAAAATAAGAAATAACAATGGGCAGAAGATATAAACAAATAGTAAATAGAAGACGTTCAAATGATCCTTAAATATATGAGAAGATGCTAAAGCTTGTTTATAACAATAGAAACACAAATTAAAACTGTATCAAGATATCATTTCTCAACATCAGCTGGGCAAACATCTAAAAGTTTGAGAACAGACTTTGTTGACAATGCTGTGGAGAAGAGACACTCACTTTTTGGTGGGAATGCAAAATTATACAGCTTTAGTGGAGGGAACTTGGTAAAGTCATCATTATTGCATCTGCCTGTTTTGTTCTTGCTTTTTTTTCCAGTGCTTGAAGTAGATCCTGGCAGATAGTAGCATTCAATAATTATTTGTTGAAAAAACAGAATAACTTGATCTCCCCTTTCCATACATTAGGTCATATAATCTCTAGACAGCCCTGTGACTATGAAAAAGAAAATATAAATATAACCAAGCTCATATCAACTAAAAAAAACAGTTTTTTTTTAATTGTTTAGATTTTATTATGTTATGTTAGTCACCATACAATACATCATTAGTTTTTGATATGGTGATCCAGGATCCACTGTTTTCATATAACACCCAGTGCTCCTTGCAGTACATGCCCTCCTTAATACCCATCATCGGGCCAACCCCTCCCCCCTCCCCCCTCCCCTCTAAAACCCTGTTTGTTTCTCAGAGTCCAGTCTCTCATGGTTCATCTCTCCCTCCGATTTCCCCCCCTTCATTTTTTCCTTCTCCTAATGTCCTCCATGCTATTCCTTATGTTCCACAAATAAGTGAAACCATATGATAATTGACTTTCTCTGCTTGACTTATTTCACTTAGCATAATCTCCTCCAGTCCCATCCATGTTGATGTAAAAGTTGGGTATTCATCCTTTCTGATGGCTGAGTAATATTCCATTGTATCTGTGGACCACATCTTCTTTATCCATTCATCTGTTGAAGGGCATCTCGGCTCTTTCCACAGTTTGGCTATTGCGGACATTGCTGCTATGAACACTGGGGTGCATATGGCCCTTCTTTGCACTACATCTGTGTCTTTGGGGTAAATACCCAGGAGTGCAATTGCTGGGTCATAGGGTAGCTCTATTTTTAATAAAAAGTTTTAGTGTTACCAAAGCCATGCAGTTAGAAAATGGCGGAGTTAAACTAAACCCAGACTTTTTGGATAGAAACTTAGTGATTGATCACCTCACAGAAGCAAAGGGCACAGAATGTGTGAGAATTTACCTAATGGGATTGGGAAGAAGTCACAGACAGTGGCCCTTCCAATCCCACCACTGGCCCCAATAGAACATTCTGTCCATGAAAGCAGGGAGCCCACTGACTTCTTGGAAGAGATGCCATTCTCAGGATCCATGTTCCAGGGAGCTTCCAGAAAGAGGAAGGGATTACCCTAGAACAGTGGGGGAAATATGAGGCAGAAGTGGCTCTGAAAGAGAAGGCCAGCAATAATGAAGTCAAGCAGAGGCAAGAGCAGGCAGCCTCTGTAATTTCCTGTGCTTTGCCAGATGGGCCTGAAAGGTACAGTGAGTAGGTTTAGATATAAATAAAAGAGTCCTTGTAAATATTAAACACTGGAACGGATCAAATTAGAAACATATTCACAGTCAACCTTAAAAAGAAAGAATGGGGTCCAAGCCAGCAGAATCTGACTGCAACTTTAAGGTACTAACCGTTCATTCAGAAGGGAGGGGGAGTTATTCAGCTAAATGTAGAAAGGGGGACTCATGGAAGTCAATGAGGCTGGATGCATATAAGCAGCCTGTGTCTAGGCAAGAGGACCAAGTCCCATTGGCAAGGTCTATGATGGCAATGGACCTCTATCAGGTGGATTAGGAAACTAATTTTTCTCTGAGTCTGTGATCACCAGCTTCTAATTATGATATTGCTGTCCACGTGGAGGAAAAGGCATTGCTCAGGGGATGAGTGACCAGTCCTTTCAACAGTTATGTTTCTTGCTATAAATTGTTTAACTGAAATCATGACTGCCAATTCTAGTCTCTGTGTTTGGCAGATGTGAGCCTGTCACTCAAGAAGGATCTACTTTCCTTCTGAGCCTGGGTGTCTGTGAGTGGGTCCTAACCCTTGTGAACACAGGGCATCTGCCAAGGTAACCTCACTGCTCTATCCCTGGCCATGCCTCTCCTTCTCTCAGGACTTACTGGCCTCACTCAAACTTTTAGTTTCTTGGAGCCAAGAGGAAAATTTTGTGGAAAATATAGAGAGGCTTGATGAGAATGGAGTGTATGTGTTCACAGCCCCTGAGATGGAGTCTATTTCTTTTGAAGAGTAGGGGAATAATCCTTCCACATGATATCAAACATATTAAAATGTACTTTCCACATGATATCAAACATATTAAAATGTACGAAATATAATTTTTGCTAAAAGTTTTTGGAAACATTTTAATAATTTTGTTTTTTAAATTATTTACAAATAAGTCATACATTTAACTATGATTTCTTTTCAATTACAGTACACATTCTTAAAAAAAACCTCTATATTAAAAATTGCTTAACAAATAATTTTTTATGAATACTAGATTTCACAATGAATCTGGGTTCATGAAATTTTCTTTCTAGACCTTTCAACATTTACAGATTTCAATTTTGCACAATTTTATTTTGGAGCTGACATACATATATACCTATAGAAAGACATCTATTTATTGTTGATTCAAACATTTTATTGATGCTTGCAAAGCTCACAAGCCCCAGTCACATTGCCTATAGTGTGTAAAATGGATGGGTTTTCAGGGATACTCATGGCTGAAGGCTTCCTCCAAAGCCCAGCCAACCTCTTCCACCAGTACTTTGTTTTCATATAGAGGGCAGGTACACTGCACTGTTTCCCCCTGGTGGTAGTGAGGACTAATGCCTCTAAAGAAGCTTCTGCAGGAGGGCTTTGGCTCCACTGCACAGGCATGGCCCTGTGGATACCTAATTATCTCACCTGGGAAAGTACATTTCTGGAGCAGTCCTTGTGGAGAGGCAGGAAGGTAGACATCCTCCCCTCAAGGCAGGAAACAGCAATCTGTATACTTCTCCTGGGAGCCCTGAGACCAAGGCAGTTCCCTGCCCTTGTCCTGGCCGCTCATAGGAACATGGAATTCATCTCCCAGGATGGATGTAGACCACTCAGCTGTGCAGAGCATCCTCAGTGCTCCCCATTTACACATGAGCAATAAGTAATGAATGGTGGTTCCCTTCCCCACATCTCTGGGAAGTGGCAGAGTTTGGGGTGGAAGGGGACCTCCTATTCTGACATATATCCATGTAACAGAGGGAGAAAATTAAGAAACTAAAGTAGCCAAATGGCTTTGCCTCTATTGTCTGCCTGAGTAATAAGAGGTTTGCAGATTTCTAAGGCCCAGTTCTTGTAGAGGGGTTCAGGATTAGGGGTGGGCCTGTTGAAACAGATAAGGTGAAACTCTCAAAGCAGCATCACCTCCTACCATGGCTGAAAGTGTTCCCTGAAACTTCTTACAGCACTAAGCAGATCTCCAGGGGAAGAGGATCCCCATTCCATGGTGCTATCAGCGCACCTGAGGCCATGGCTCTGGGTGAAATGTGGAGAGGACACTGGTTCTAGTTTATCTGGGATTTTCTGGAGAAGAGCTAACATCACAAAGATAACAAAATGGGACAAACTGGAAGAGCACTGCCTGTTGGAGAAGTATCCTGGGGACAATACAGTAATGCATACCATGAGAAGTCTACACTCTCCTGTCTAGAAAAGAAAATAAACCAGTTACAGTAACCAGCCAGCCAGATGCTTCTCTGGACCCAGGGTTTTGCCTGCATTTTATATAATCCTATACAGAGCAGTCACAAGTTCAGTCAATGCACGTTTTTAAATGCCCTAAGTAAAAAATCCTTTTTTAAATTAAGAAAATTTAGTTACAAGCCATTATATGTTCATCATGGAGAAATCATAAAAGACACAAGCAAAGACACAAGTACAAAAACACCAATAATATTCTTGCCCAGAGATAACCATTGTTATTTAATCTCTTCCAGATTTTCTATATGCAAATTACTAAATAAATATCTATAGGAAAATGTACGTCTATACTGATATGTGCAAACTTATATGCAAAGTATATCTATAAATTATACATATGTAAAATATAAATTATACATCTATATGTAAAGCATATAAATTATACTTATATAAAATTATATATGTATGTATATAAATATATACATTACACAAACATGTATGGTTGCAGAATAGCTTCCATGGACTATTTTCAGTTACTTAGAGCATCCCATATCAGTAGAGTCAGTACAGTCAAACCTCAGCTGCACACCTTACAAGAAGTGTGCCCTCGATACAGGTGTACCTATAATAGTTATCTTACCTGTAAAGTGGAGAAAATAGTGGTATCTCCTCATAGTTAGTAGTTGTGAGGATAGATAAATCCTTACATGTAAAAGTATATGTATACCTGGCACATGGCATGGTCAGCACTCACAAAATGTTAAGAACTAAATGAAGCATTCTTTAAGACCAGCCATTTAGAAAGCAAAGAACATTTGAAGAAGGAGAAGATACAAATGGTCCTAATCAGCCTGACCATGGCCAGTAGAGAAGATTCTCAAGCGCTGGACTTTCTTCCTATGAAAATAACTGTGGCTTTTAGCAGCTGCTCTGGACCATGACTAACTATGGCCATTTCCATCTCAAAGAAAACCTAAGGATTAGGGCTGAACATCTGAGTATTACTCCCAATGTACCCATGTAACAGCAGCTCTTTCCTCTGTCTCTCAAGCCCCTGATCTATCAGGATAAAATCAGTTTCTGTCTCTCAAGATTATTAGGCTGTTACCTAAGAAGAGGGTAGGGAGTGGATCTCTAATTGGCTATTTTCCCCAAGACTCAGGCAGAAGAATGGAGAGTGTATGTGGTTGGCGAGAGCATAGTTAACCCTTAGTGCCTCAACTATGGCATCTGACTTAGAGAAGCACATTTAACAAACTAGAACAATTTGGTCCACATTGACCAGAAAAATCCAACTTTTGTTTTATGATACATTTTGTCCTATAGCATTACATATTCCTTATTTGGTTCCTATTTTTTTTCCAAGGGAAAGTCACCATCCCCAGAGAAAAATTCTTATAAACAGGCTGAAATCCACTTTATCTTTTAATCCTAATCCCAAATCTAAATAATCACAAATAATAAAAATGGAATGCTATGCTACTATATATTTATATGTTACTATGTATTTACTGAGCAGCAGTTTTGTGCTGGGCATATTATAAAATGAGCCAGACCTAAGTTTCTCCATCAAGGAGTTAACATGAAGCTAATAGATATAATGGAAAGTGTATTAAAATAACCAAGGAATCAGCTCAGAGTGCAAAAGACCATGCCCTCTGTTTGTGGGCTCCCTAAATGAACCTTAGCATTGGTATGATTCCAGGTGGTTCTGCCACAGCCATCACCAATCCTGAAAATGGCTATTTGAGCCTCAATCTCTGGTCAGACAGATGTGTTTGTATTGAAACTCTACTCATCTGTGACTGCAACCTCCCTCTCACAAAACATCCGCTGTCATTTCAATGAGCATCTTTGCCACCGCCTGCCACTCAAAACAAACACGTAGTTGCCCTAATAAAACAGAGGACCTTCTCTTTTCCATGATACACCAGCCAGGAACTCAGTGCTCTAATTACCATCTATTTTTTGATAAGATTGGCAGCCATACCAATGGTTGAAGTGTTTGTTTGTGTTATGACTGGGTGTTGTAAATTTAATTATACCTCCTTACCCAAATCAATGAAAGATTAAATCACACTTTAATATAACACAAGGTATTGTTTTTCCTTAAATTTAGCAGCAATGCAGTAATCTGAGGTAAACCACAGGTTTATGATTTTTCTACTCATGACCTGGTCTTTCTCACTTAGCTGGTTCTGGCCTCTGCCTCCCCTCTAAAGTTTTGCCATCTGAATAAGCTGCTGATTGCTCTACAATCTTACATAAGCACCTCACCTAGGTGGATGTGGGGCCTACATGTGGCTCTACTGCGATTTACAGCACCTGTTGAAATCGGTGAGTTAATCCAGTTCAGTGGCATGCCACAAGTTCTAAACCCACACACCTTCACAAGGGAATTTGACCACCCATCAAATGGAGGCATCTTTCATCCCCCTCACACAGAATGACAACCCTCACTTCTCCCCAGACCTAGGAACTGACAATAAAATTTGTCTATGCCAAGCTTTTTCAGTTTTTTAAATTAAAGTATAATTACCATACCGTGTTATATTAGATTCAGGGGTATATCATAGGGATTCAACAATTCTCTACATTACTCAGTGGTCACCACCATTAAGTATGGTGACCATCTGTCACCATGCAATGTTATTACAATATTATTGACTCTATTTCCTGTGCTGTACTTTCATCTTCATGACTTCTTCATTTTGTAATTGGAAGTTTGTACCTCTCCATCCCCTTTATCTATTTTGCCCATCTCCCCTCCCCCCTTCCCCTCTGCAACTACCAGTTTGTTCTCTGTATTTAAGAGTCTGGTGTTTGGGGCGCCTAGGTGGCTCAGTCGGTTAAGCGACTGCCTTCAGCTCAGGTCATGATCCTGGAGTCCCTGGATCGAGTCCTGCATCGGGCTCCCTGCTCGGCGGGGAGTCTGTTTCTCCCTCTGACCCTCCCCCCTCTCATGTGCTCTCTCTCATTCTCTCTGTCTCAGATAAATAAATAAAATCTTTAAAAAAAAAGAGTCTGGTGTTTGTTTCTTTGTTCATTTTTTTTTTTAGATTTTTATTTATTTATTTGACAGAGAGAGAGAGAGAGTGAGAGAGGGAACACAAGCAGGGGCAGCGGGAGAGGGAGAAGCAGGCTTCCCGCCGAGCAAGGAGCCCGATGTGGGGCTCGATCCCAGGACCCTGAGATCATGACCTGAGCCAAAGGCAGACGCTTAACTGACTGAGCCACCCAGGCGCCCCTCTTTTTTCATTTTGACTGCAATGTTGCCCACCTTCTCTGTTCCTTCTGTATCTCAGGGCTCCAGTCTTCTTCTGAGAGCATTGTGGTGCAGTAAAAAGATGCCAATGCCAGTCCAGGTGTCAGAGTGTCAGACAGACCTGGGTTGAATTCTGTTTCTGCTACCTACCATCTGCATAACTTAGGAACTGAAACCCTTTTGAACTTCAGGTTCCTCACTGGAAAATGAGGATCATATCTCCCTCACAGAGTTGTTGTAGATTAATACTATGTGTACAGCAACTTTCATGTAGAGATGTTCAGTCAACTTGGATGCCCTGTTCTTTCTTCTGCCATCTGCACCTATCCCTACCACCTAAACCAGCCTACCTGACTCCCACACAGGAAACTGCCAGGTTCTATTCTTTTCCTCTAATCATATTTCCCAGATCCTCTTTCAAACCTGTATACCCACAACCTCAGCTTGGGAAGCCAAGACCAGAAATGTGTTGTTGGTGGGTCAGTTATCTGGGATGCCAGGTTGCAAAAAGAACTACTTTTTTTTAGGACAAAAACAGAGAAGGAGACAAGCCATGAGACTTAACTATAGGAAACAAACTGAGGGTTGCTGGAGGGGAGGTGGGTGGGGGGATGGGGTAACTGGGTGATAAGAATTATTTTGTGTGTGTGTTCAGTAAGCCACTGTATAGTACATCATTAGTTTTTAATGTAGTGTTCAATGATTCATTAGTTATGTATAACACCCAGTGTTCATCACAACACATGCTGTTCTTAATACTCATCACCCTGTTTCCCCCTCCTCCACCCCCCTCTCCTCTGAGACCCTCAGTTCATTTCCCGTGGTCCATAGTCTCTCACAGTTCATCTCCCTCTCTGATTTCTCCCCCTTCAGATTTCCCTCCCTTCCACTATGGTCCTCCGTGCTATTGCTTATGTTCCACATATGAGTGAAACCATATGATAATTGTCTTTCTCTGCTTAACTTACTTCATGTAGCATAATCCCTTCCAGTTCCATCCATGTCAGTGCAAATGGTGGGTATTGATCCTTTCTGATGGTGGAGTAATATTCCATTGTATATATGAACCACATCTTCTTTATCCATTCATCTGTTGAAGGGCATCTTGGCTCCTTCCACAGTTTGGCGATTGTGGACACTGCTGTTATGAATACTGAGGTGCATGTGCCCCTTCTTTTCACTGCATCTGCATCTTTGGGGAATATACCTAGTAGTGCAATTGCTGGGTCATAGGATAGCTCTATTTTTAATATCTTTTTTTTCTAATGTTATTATGTTATGTTAGTCACCATACAATACATCATTAGTTTTTTGATGTGGTGATCCACAATCCATTGTTTTAGTATAACACCCAGTGCTCCATGCAGTACATGCCCTCCTTAATACCCACCACCAGGCTAACCAATCCCCCCTCCCCCCTCCCCTCTAAAACGCTGTTTGTTTCTCAGAGTCCATAGTCTCTCATGGTTCATCTCTCCCTCCAATTCCCCCCTCCTCATTTTTCCCTTCCTTCTTCTAGTGTCCTCCATGCTATTCCTTATGTTCCACAAATAAGTGAAACCATATGATAATTGGCTTTCTCTCCTTGACTTATTTCACTTAGCATAATCTCCTCCAGTCCCATCCATGTTGATGTAAAAGTTGGGTATTCATGCTTTCTGATGGCTGGGTAATATTCCATTGTATATATGGACCACATCTTCTTTATCCATTCATCTGTTGAAGGGCATCTCGGCTCTTTCCACAGTTTGGCTATTGCGGACATTGCTGCTATGAACGTTGGGGTGCATATGGCCCTTCTCTTCACTACATCTGTGTCTTTAGGGTAAATACCCAGTAGTACAATTGCTGGGTCATAGGGTAGCTCTATTTTTAATTTTTTGAGGCACCTCCACACTGTTTTCCAAATTGGCTGTACCAACTTGCATTCCCACCAACAGTGTAAGAGGGTTCCCCTTTCTCCACAACCTCTCCAACATTTGTTGTTTCTTGCCTTGTCCATTTTTGCCATTCTGACTGGTGTAAGGTGGTATCTCAATGTGGTTTTGATTTGAATTTCCCTGATGGCTAATGATGATGAACATTTTTTCATGTGTCTGTTAGCCATTTGTATGTCTTCTTCAGAGAAGTGTCTTTTCATATCTTCTGCCCACTTTTTGACTTGATTAACATCTTGAAGAATGTCCATACTGTTTTCCAGAGTGAATGTAACAGCTTGCATTCCCACCAACAGTGTAAGAGGGTTCCCCTTCCTAACCAACATTTGTTTCCTGTTTTGTTAATTTTTGCCATTCTAACTGGTATAAGGTGGTATCTCATTGTGGTTTTGATTTGTGTTTCCCTGATGGCTAATGAGGTTGAGCATTTTTTTATGTGTCTGTTAGCCATCTGTATGTCTTTTTCGGAGAAGTGTCCATTCATGTCTTCTTCCCATTTCTTGCCTGGGTTATTTGTTTTTTGAGTGTTGAGTTTGAGAAGTTCTTTAAAGATCTTGGATACCAGCCCTTTTTTTTAATTAACAGAATGTATCATTTGTTTCAGAGGTACAGGTCTGTGATTCATCAGTCTTACACAATTCACAGTGCCAACCATAGCACATACCCTCCCCAATGTCCATCACCCAGACACCCCATCCCTCCCACCCCCCTCCACTCCAGCAACCCTCAGTTTGTTTCCTGAGATTAAGACTCTCTTATGGTTTGTCTCCCCCTCTGGTTTTGTCTTGTTTCATTTTTCCCTCCCTTCCCCTATAATCCTCTGTCTTGATTCTAAAATTCCTCATATCTGTGAGTTCATATGATAATTGTCTTTCTCTGAATGACTTATTTCGCTTAGCATAATACCCTCTAGTTCCATCCACATTGTTGCAAATGGCAAGATTTCATTTTTTGAAGGCTGCAAAATATTCCATTGTATTTATATGCCAAATCTTCTTTATCCATTCATCTGTTGATGGACATCTAGGATCTTTCCATAGTTTGGCTATTGTAGACATTGCTGCTATTGGGGCGCAGGTGCCCCTTTGGATCACTACATTTGTATCTTTGGGGTAAATACCCAGTAGTGCAATTGCTGGGTTGTAGGGTAGCTCTATTTTCAACTTTTTGAGGAACCTCCATACAGTTTTCCAGAGTGGCTGCACTAGCTTGCATTCCCACCAACAGTGTAGGAGGGTTCCCCTTTCTCTGCATCCTCACCAACATCTGTCATTTCCTGACTTGTTCATTTTAGCCATTCTGACTGGTGTGAGGTGGTATCTCATTGAGGTTTTGATTTGGATTTCCCTGATGCTGAGTGATGTTGAGCACTTTTTCATGTGTCTGTTGGCCATTTGGATGTCTTCTTTGCAGAAATGTCTGTTCATGTCTTCTGTCCATTTCTTGATTGGATTATTTGTTCTCTGGGTGTTGAGTTTGAAAAGTTCTTTATAGATTTTGGATACTAGCTCTTTATCTGATATGTCATTTGCAAATATCTTCTCCCATTCTGTTGGTTGTCTTTGGTTTTGTTGACTGTTTCCTTTGCTGTGCAAAAGCTTTTTTATCTTAAGTCCCAATAGTTCATTTTTGCCCTTGCTTCCCTTGCCTTTGGTGATGTTTCTAGGAAGAAGTTCCTGTGGCTGAAGTCGAAGAGGTTGCTGCCTGTGTTCTCCTCAAAGATTTTGATGGATTCCTCAATTCACCTTGAGGTTTTTCATCCATTTTGAGTTTATTCTTCTGTATGGTGTTAGAGAATCATCCAGTTTCATTCTTCTATATGTAGCTGTCCAATTTTCCCAGCACCACTTATTGAAGAGACTGTCTTTTTTCCCCTGGGTATTTTTCCCTATTTGACAAAGATTAGTTGACCAAAGAGTTGAGGGTCCACTTCTAGAGTCTCTATTCTGTTCCATCGGTCTATGTGTCTGTTTTTGTGCCAATACCATGCTGTCTTGGTGATCACAGCTTTGTAATATAGCTTGAAGTCAAGCAACGTGATGTCCCCAGCTTGTTTTTCTTTTTCATCATTCCCTTGGAGATTCAGGGTCTTTTCTGGTTCCATACAAATTTTAAGATTGTTTGTTCCAGCTCTTTGAAAAATGCCTGTGGTATTTTAATAGGGATGGCATTGAAAGTGTAAATTGCTCTGGGCAGGATAGACATTTTAACAATGTTTATTCTTCCAATCCATGAGCATGAAATGTTTTTCCATCTCTTTGTGTCTTCCTCAATTTCTTTCATGAGTGTTCTGTAGCTTCTGGAGTATTTACCTCTTTCATTAGGTTTATTCCGAGGTATCTTATGGTTTTTGGTGCTATTGTAAATGGAATCAATTCTCTAATTTCTCAAATAATCTTTGACAAAGCAGGAAAAAATGTGCAATGGAAAAAAGACAGTTTCTTCAATAAATGGTGCTGGGGAAATTGGACAGCTATATACAGAAGAATGAAACTTGACCATTATCTTACACCACACACAAAGATAAACTCTAAATGGATGAAAGACCTCAAATGTGAGACAGGAATGTGTCAAAATCATAGAGAAGAACATAGGCAGTAACCCCTTCAACATCAGTCACAGCAACTTCTTTCAAGACACGTCCTCAGGGGCGCCTGGGTGGCTCAGTCATTAAGCGTCTGCCTTTGGCTCAGGTCATGATCCCAGGGTCCTGGGATCAAGCCCCGCGTCAGGCTCCCTGCTCAGTGGGAAGCCTGCTTCTCCCTCTCCCTCTCCACCTGCTTGTGTTCACTCTCTCGCTGTGTCTCTCTCTGTCAAATAAGTAAATAAAATCTTTTTTGTTTGTTTTTTAAATTTTATTATGTTATGTTAGTCACCATACATCATTAGTTTTTGATGTGGTGATCCACGATCCATTGTTTTCATATAATGCCCAGTGCTCCATGCAGTACGTGCCCTCCTTAATACCCGTCACCAGGCTAACCAATCTCCCTTCCCCCCCCAAAAAAACCCTGTTTGTTTCTCAGAGTCCATAGTCTCTCATGGTTCATCTCTCCCTCCAATTCCCCCCCTTCATTTTTCCCTTCCTTCTCCTAATGTCCTCCATGCTATTCCTTATGTTCCACAAATAAAATATTAAAAAAAAAAAAGATACATCCCCAAAGGCAAGAGAAACAAAAGCAAAAATGGACTTTTGGGACTTCATCAAGGTAAAAAGCTTCTGCACAGCAAAGGAAACAGTCAACAAAACAAAGAGGCAACCCACAGAATGGGAGAAGATATTTGCAACTGACACTACAGACAAAGGGCTGGTATCCAAGATCTATAAAGAACTTCTCAAACTCAACACCCAAAAAACAAATAATCAAGTCAAAAAATGGGCAGAAGACATGAACAGACACTTTGCCAAAAAAGACATACAAATGGCTAACAGACACATGAAAAAATGTTCATCATCATTAGCCATCAGGGAAATCCAAATCAAAACCACATTGAGATAGCACCTTACACCAGTTAGAATGGCAAAAATTGACAAGAAACAACAAATGTTGGAGAGGTTGTGGAGAAAGGGGAACCCTCTTACACTGTTGATGGGAATGCAAGTTGGTACAGCCACTTTGGAAAACAGTGTGGATGTTCCTCAAAAATTTAAAAATAGAGCTACCCTATGACCCAGCAATTGCACTCCTGGGTATTTACCCCAAAGACACAGATGTAGTGCAAAGAAGGGCCATATGCACCCCAATGTTCATAGCAACAATGTCCGCAATAGCCAAACTGTGGAAAGAGCCGAGATGCCCTTCAACATGTGAATGGATGAAGAAGATGTGGTCCATATATACAATGGAATATTACTCAGCCATCAGAAAGGATGAATACCCAACTTTTACATCAACATAGATGGGACTGGAGGAGATTATGCTAAGTGAAATAAGTCAAGCAGAGAAAGTCAATTATCATATGGTTTCACTTATTTGTGGAACATAAGGAATAGCATGGAGGACATTAGGAGAAGGAAGGGAAAAATGAAGGGGGGGAATTGGAGGGAGAGATGAACCATGAGAGACTATGGACTCTGGGAAACAAACTGAGGGTTTTAGAGGGGAGGGGGTGGGGGGATGGGTTAGCCTGGTGATGGGTATTAAGGAGGGCACGTACTGCATGGAACACTGGGTGTTGTCCGAAAACAATGAATCGTGGATCATTGCATTGAAAACTGGTGATGTATTGTATGGTGACTAACATAACATAATAAAAGAAAAGAAAAGGAAATGGGAAAATATTTGCAAACCACACATCTGATAAAGTGTTAATATTCAAAATATATAAAAACACTTACACAATAGCAACAAACAAACAAATTAAGAAATGGGCAAAGGACCTGAACAGTACTTTATTTTGTTGCTCAGATTGTTCCAGCTCTGGCCATTGGGAGCTCTATCCATTAGCTCCTGTGTCCTTTCTTAATACATCAATGTGAGGCTTCAATTTGGTTTTATTTTTTGTTTTTTCTTTATTTGTTTTGCTTTTTGAGCACTTTCTTACTTTCTGGCACCTCGAAATGCTCCAGGCTTGTCTTGTATGTTTTTTGCCCCTGTCTAGAAACAACAATTTCTTCAAGGAGCCTTGTTTCATTTTATGAAGAATGATATTAGAAACCAAGACCTGAGCATTTGGTATGCTCATTGCTACTAGTTTGTCACTTCTTTCAGGACTTCTCAGCTGACAAAGAAAATATAATTAATATTCTAACTGGTGTGTATGTGTGTGTATGTTTCTATATGTAACCAACTGTATTTAAATCAAGGCAAACATGAATTTACACTGATGACTCTCACTGTAATCCATTACTACATGGATCATTCTAGCCTCCTCCCCTTTCCCACCTTCAAACTTTGACTCCAACAGTGAGAAACCTGATACCTACCATCCACCATCTATTTTCCTAATCATTCATTTCCAGTGTACACATATAGTTGAATCAGAATTATTAACCTGAACCCTTTCCCCTTTCCATGGGTATTAATATCATTATTGACTATGGGACGATGCCTATGAACAGTTCCTTTGCCTTTAGTCTTACAGATTCCTCTCATTTTCAAAGCTATTGAGGTCACCCCCTCCAGTGAAGTTGTTTCATACATTGTAACATAGATTCTCTCATCACAGTATGCATTGCTCCCTAGGATTCCTTGACTTCCTAAATAATTTTTTTCAATTTTCATAAATTAAGGTTTACTCAATGCTGTAAAATTCTATGGGCTTTGACAAATGCATAATTATATGTATCTATCTTTACATTATCATACAGAATAGTTTCATTGTCCTAAAAAACTCACCTATGCTTCACCTGCTCACCCTTTCCCTGCTCTCCCTGAATCCCTGACAACCACCGACACTTATACTATCCCTATAGTTTTGCTTTTTCTGGAATGTCATACAACTGGAATCTTACAGCATGTAGCCTTTACAGACTGGCTTCTTTGACTTAGCAATATGCATTTAGGTTTCACCTATGTCTTCTCATATTTTGGTAGTTGATTTCCTTTTATCACTGACTAATATTTCATTGTACCACAATGTGTTAATCCATTTACCTATTGAAGGACATCTTGTCTGCTTCAATTTTGGGCAATTATGAATAAAAGTGCTGTAAATCTTTGCATGCAGGTTTTTGTCTTAGAGATAGATTTTCAAATAATTTGGGCAATGCCTACAAGCACAGTTGCTGGATCACACAATAAGATTATGTTTAGCTTTGTAAATACCCTCCAAAGTGACACATAAAATTAGCCATCACAATCATTCATCATGATCCGTTTGTTTTGTTTTGTTTTGTTTTGCTTTGCTTTGTTTTGTTTTTGAGGGGTTATACTGGTGAATTAAATAGGAATGTATAATGGGAACTACTATGAGAGTGGCATTAATCTCTGTCATTCTGCCTAGGATGATGTTGTACTGTATTTTATGTACTGTCTTGGTTAGTGGAAGTGGGGGAGGGGGAGTTGCACGGTGTCATGGATTTCAATTTGGCCTTTCTACTATGATAAGTCTTACTCCATGGACGAGATATGAGATATGAGAAAACTGCCAAGTCCTAAGTATGTTCATCCTGAAAGTTCATCTTATCTTTAAGGCATCAGTGCATACAGGAACTGAAAAAATGGCCTCTGAGTGTGTCTATGGGCCTCTTGCTCCCATTGTGAAAAGGACCTGGGCCAGAACTCTATCACCTGACTTCCTCACCCTCTTATTTTAACAGGAAGGCTAGGATGCTCCCTGGAGCCTCTAATGTTAGTATCAGCTCAGACTATACATCCAATAGCCCTTAAAAGATCTGGATATTTCTCTTTCTCCAAAGTATGGTTACTTGGGAAATAATTCGGTGCATCACTATTGTATATACTTGATGAGGTATTGTAGGGTCCTTCCTCAAGAGGACTGGATCTCCTTTCAATCAATGGGTTCTAAGTCTGAGAACTGCCTCAGGACTGAATATTGGGTAAGGAATTGTAACTTAGCTTTGAGGTAGCTGACATCAGCCATATATATGGAACAAATATATATGCCTAATGACTGCCCATCCATCTTGTCCCTGGGAGTACCAACTTCTATTACCCATTGCTCTAGATCCCTGTGAGTCAGGGCACTGGTGAAAATTCTGACATTCCAATCTTGCTGACTATTACAGTAATCACAACTTCCTTCCCTCTAAAGGCTAACTAAGCCCACTTGTCCTCTGCTATTCCAGAATCCTGTCATCCTCACTGACACTGTGGAGCCCAGTTCAATAAATATTTCCTACCTCAGCCCCAGACTACAGAAGACAGTCAGTATCTGGCTTCTCAATGATGATGATGTCCCCTAATCAGTACATTCTTTGTAACTTTAATGAAAGGAATATCTTCCAAGCTCTCCTGAAGAACATATCCAGTTGTTTGGTTTGGGTTGTATAATAGATTCATTCTAGCACATCCACCTCTCAAACACTTTATCCTTTCCTCAATACTCTCAGGTGGCCTGGCACCTTCACCATAACTTTTTTCAAGTCCTATAAGCATCCCAGCAACATATTAGGACCATCTCTGGGGAACTGAGTCATAAGTCATAAGTATTGACTCAGATCAATAAGTAGTCTCCTAGTCGGTCTCTTATTCTCCTCCCCATGGTCTAACATTCTCAAGCTCGTCCCCCAGGTAAGCACTCCTGTGTGGTGGAACATACTACTTGCAACTCCTTCAGTGAATAATTCTCCCTGACCTCCCTCTTATAAGGCAGAAACAACACTAACCAAGCTGGCTCTACTGAGACTTTAACCAATGGCCAGGAGTGGAGGGGGCAACTCTTGAGTTAGACAAGTATTGTCTTACAAGGCATCTACTTTAGTCGAAGTCTCTTTATTTTTTTTATGTTTATTTTATTTTTATTTTTATTTTTTTAAATTTTATTATGTTAGTCACCATACATCATTAGTTTTTGATGTAGTGATCCACTATCCATTATTTTCGTGTAACACCCAGTGCTCCATGCAGTACATGCCCTCCTTAATACCCATCACCAGGCTAACCAATCTAGCTTCCCCCCCCAAAAAAAAACCCTGTTTGTTTCTCAGAGTCCATAGTCTCTCATGGTTCATCTCTCCCTCCAATTTCCCCCCCTTCATTTTTCCCTTCCTTCTCTTAATGTCCTCCATGCTATTCCTTTTTGGGTGCTGAGTTTGAGAAGTTCTTTATAGATCTTGGATACCAGCCCTTTATCTGTAGTATCATTTGCAAATATCTTCTCCCATTCTGTGGGTTACTCCTTTGTTTTGTTGACTGTTTCCTTTGCTATGCAGAAGCGTTTTATCTTGATGAAGTCCCAAAAGTTAATTGTTGCTTTTGTTTCACTAGCTTTGGGAGATGTATCTTGAAAGAAGTTGCTGTAGGCGATGTCAAAGGGGTTACTGCCTATGTTCTCCTCTAGGATTTTGATGGATTCCTGTCTCACATTGAGGTCTTTCATCCATTTTGAGTTTATCTTTGTGTATGGTGTTAGAGAATGGTTGAGTTTCATTCTTTTGCATGTGGCTGTCCAATATTCCCAGCACCATTTATTGAAGAGACTGTCTTTTTTCTATTGCATGTTTTTTCCTGCTTTGTCAAAGATTATTTGACGATAGAGTTGAGGGTCCATATCTGGGTTCTCTATTCTGTTCCATTGGTCCATATGTCTGTTTTTGTGCCAGTACCATGCTGTGTTGGTAATCACTGCTTTGGGTTTTTTTTTGGGGGGGGGGTTGTTTTTTTTTTTAAAGATTTTATTTATTTATTTATTAGAGAGCGAGTGAGAAAGAAATAGCATGAGAGGGGAGAGGGTCAGAGGGAGAAGCAGGATCCTCGCTGAGCTGGGAGCCCAGTGTGGGACTCGATCCCGGGACTCTGGGATCATGACCTGAGCCGAAGGCAGTCACTTAACCAACTGAGCCACCCAGGCGCCCAGTGATCACTGCTTTGTAATATAGCTTGAAATCGGGCAATGTGATGCCCCCAACTTGTTTTTCTTTTTCAACATTTCCTTGGTGATTCAGGGTCTTTTCTGATTCCATACAAATTTTAGGATTGTTTGTTCCAGCACTTTGAAAAATGCCATTGGAATTTTGATAGGGATGGCATTGAAGCTATAGATTGTTCTGGGTAGCATAGACATTTTAACAATGTTTTTTCTTCTGCTCCATGTGCATGGAATTTTTTTCCATCTTTTTGTGTCTTCTTCAATTTCTTTCATGAGTGTTCTGTAGTTCCTAGAGTATAGATCCTTTACCTCTTTGGTTAGGTTTATTCCAAGGTATCTTATGGTTTTTGGTGCTATTGTAAATGGAATCGTTTCTCTAATTTCTCTTTCTACAGTTGCGTTGTTAGTGTATAAGAAAGCAACTGATTTCTGTGCATTGATTTTGTATCCTGCCACATTACTGAATTGCTGTATGAGTTCTAGTAATTTGGAGGTGGAGTCTTTTGGGTTTTCCACATAAAGTATCATGTCATCTGTGAAAAGAGAGAGTTTGACTTCTTCTTTGCCAATTTGAATACCTTTTATTTCTTTTTGTTGTCTGATTGCTGTTGTTAGGACGTCTAGTACTATGTTGAATAACAGTGGCGAGACTGGGCATCCTTTTTGTGTTCCTGATCTTAAGGGAAAAGCTCTCAGCTTTTCCCCATTGAGGATGACATTCACTGTGGGTTTTTCATAGATGGATTTTATGAACTTGAGGAATGTTCCCTGTATCCCTATACTCTGAAGAGTTTTAATCAGGAAAGGATGTTGTTTTTTGTCAAATGCTTTGTCTGCATCAATTGAGAGGACCATATGGTTCTTCTCCCTCCTCTTATTAATGTGTTCTATCACATTGATTGATTTGCAAATCTCGAACCACCCTTGCATCCCAGGGATAAATCCCACTTGGTCATTCTCGATGATCCTTTTAATGTATTGTTGGATCCTATTAGCTAGGATTTTGTTGAGGACTTTGGAATCCATATTCATCAGGGATATCAGTCTGAAATTCTCCTTTTTGATGGGTCTTTGCCTGGTTTGGGGATTAAGGTAATGCTGGCCTCATACAATGAGTTTGGAAGTTTTCCTTCTGTTTCTATTTTTGAAACAGCTTCAGTAGAATAGCTTCAGTAGAATAGCTATTATTTCTTCTTTGAATATTTGGTAGAATGCCCCAGGGAATCCATCAG
>NC_058406.1:104187159-104202273 GCF_002201575.2 Neomonachus schauinslandi | reverse complement strand
TTTCTTCTTTGAATATTTGGTAGAATGCCCCAGGGAATCCATCAGGCCCTGCACTCTTGTTTTGGGGGAGGTTTTTGATCACTGCTTCAATCTCGTTACTGGTTATTGGCCTATTCAGGTTGTCAATTTCTTCCTGTTTCAGTCTTGGCAGCTTATAGGTTTCCAGGAAGGCCTCCATTTCATCCAGATTGCTCAGTTTATTGGCATATAGTTGTTGATAATAATTTCTAATAATTGTTTCTATTTCCTTGGTGTTAGTCATGAACTCTCCCCTTTCATTCATAATTTTATTAATTGGGGCCTTTCTCTTTTCTTTTGGATAAGTCTGGTTTATTGATCTTATTAATTCTTTCAAAGAACCAACTTCTAGTTTCGTTGATCTGATCTACTGTGTTTCTGGTTTCTAATTCATTGACGTCTGCTCTAATTTTAATTATTTCTCTTCTAATGCATGGCTTAGGCATAGTTTGTTGCTTTTTCTCTAGTTCTTTAAGGTGTAGAGTTAGTTGGTGAATTCGGGATTTTCCTATTTTTTTGAGTGAGGCTTGGGCAGTTATGCATTTCCCCCTTAGGACCGCCTTTGCAGTATCCCATAGGTTTTGGACCGATGTGTTTTCATTCTCATTGGTTTCCATGAATTGTTTAAGTTCTTCTTTGATTTCCTAGTTGACCCAAACATTCTTGAGCAGAGTGGTCTTTAGCTTCCAAGTGTTTAAATTTCTGCCATATTTTTTCTTGTGATTGAGTTCCAGTTTTAAAGCTTTGTGGTCTGAGAATATGCAGGGAATAATAATTTTTTGGTATCGGTTGAGACCTGATTTGTGACCCAGTATGTGGTCTAATTTGGAGAAAGTTCCATGTGCACTTGAGAAGAATGAGTATTCTGTTGTTTTAGGGTGGAATGTTCTGTAAATATCTATGAGGTCCGTCTGGTCCAGTGTGACATTCAAAGCTCTTGTTTCTTTGTTGATTTTCTGCTTAGATGATCTGTCTATTGCTGAGTGGAGTATTGAGGTCTCCTACAATTAACGTATTGTTATCAATATGACTCTTTATTTTGGTTAACAGTTGGCTTATGTAGATGGCTGCTCCCATGTTGGGGGCATAGATATTTACAATTGTTAGATCTTCTTGTTGGATAGACCCTTTAAGCATGATATAGTGTCCTTCTGTGTCTCTAACTACAGTCTTTAGTTTAAAATCTAATTTGTCTGAAATAAGAATTGCTACCCCAGCTTTCTTTGGAGGTCCGCTGGCATGGAAGATGGCTCTCTATCCCTTCACTTTGTCTGGATGTATTTTTAGGTTCAAAATGAGTCTCTTGTAGACAGCATATGGATGGGTCCTGTCTTTTTATCCAATCTGCAACCCTGTGCCATTTTATGGGAGCATTTAGGCCATTCACATTGAGAGTGATTATTGAAAGATATGAATTAATTGTCATCATGTTGCCTGTGAAGACATTGGTTTTATAGATTGTCCCTGTAAATTTCTGTTCTATATCATTCTTGGGGTCTTTCTCCTTTTATAGAACCCCCCTTAATATTTCTTGCAGGGCTGGCTTAGTGGTCACATATTCTTTCAGTTTCTGCCGGTCTTGGAAGCTCTGCATCTCTCCATCCATTCTAAATGACAGCCTTGCTGGATAAAGTATTTTTGGCTGCATGTTCTTCTCATTTAGTATCCTGAATATGTCTTGCCAGGCCTTTCTGGCTTGCCAGCTCTCTGTGGCTAGGTCTGACGTTATTCTGATATTCCTCCCTCTGTACATAAGGAATCTCTTCCCCCTAACTGCCCTTAAGATGGTTTCCTTGGTTCTAAGATTTGCGAGTTTTACTATCACATGCCAGGGTGTTGGCCTGTTTTCCTTGATCTTGGGAGGGGTCCTCTCTGCCTCTACACATGAATGTTTGTTTCATTCCCCAGATTAGGGAAGTTCTCAGCTACGATTTGCTCAAATACATCTTCTAGTCCTCTCTCTCTCTCTCCACCCCCTCAGGGATCCCAATAATTCTGACATTGGGATGTTTCATGGTGTCACTTATTTCTCTGATTCTATTTTCATGGATTCTGAGTTGTTTTTCCCTGGCTTCCTCTTTTCCCCTTTTATCTATTATATTGTCTTCCAGGTCATTTATTTGTTCTTCTGCTTCACTTACCCTAGCTGTTAGATTATCTAGATTGGATTGGATCTCATTGATAGCATTTTTAAGTTCTGCCAATTCAGAACTTTTCATTCAATTTCATTTCTGCCTTTAGAGACTCTATGTTGTCATTAATTGATTTCTCCATTCTAGCTATTGTCTTCACAACTGCTAGCCTGAATTCCATCTCCGACATCTTGGTTATATCTGCAACCATTTGTAAATCTGCAGCATAAGTCATAATCTCTGAATTTTTTCTATTTTGAGGGTTCTTCCTCCTAGTCATTCTATTGATGGGTGGTTGAGGGAATGAATAGAGTCCAAATTATTGACCAGAACCCAAGCAAGATGCACCTGTTTTCTAGGGACCTTAGGGTTGCTGGCCTCTTGTTTTCCCAGCCTGTCTTCTGTGGGAGGGGCCTGCCATGCTGTTACTCAGGCAACCCTGTTTGGGCAGAGTTGGCCTGCCCCCCTGTGGTGGGGGATGGGCTCAGTGGGAATCTGTTTTGGGGGATTTTGTTCTCTGGTGGCTTTCCCTGGAGGCTTTCCACGTCTCTTTCGCAAGTCAGAGCAGAAGAGACCATTTCCAACCCTCTGCCTCAGAGCAGAGAGATCGCAGTCTGTTCTTCAGTGAGCTCTCCAGGGCACACTATCTCTGTTTCTGTCTGCACTGCTATAAACTGCAGCGTCCTGGGTTGTGTGCCCCTCCCCAGCACTCCCAGTCCTGCCTCCAGATCAGGGCATGTCTCTGCCCTTTGTGCTTCTAAAACTGCCAGCTGCTCCCAGTTCGCATGTGGGATCCTGCTGCTCTGGGTTTCCACCGCGGGGGCTGCCCTAAAGTCCTTTCCCTGCCGCTACCGGTCTGCAAGTCTGTGCCCCGTCCCCAGTGGGCGAGGCTGTCACTCACCAGCAGTGTAGGATCCCCAAGGCCAGGCACCCTCCCGCTGACGTTTATCCTCCAATATCTGCCCACAGAATCACGGTTCCCTGCTTTCTACCTCAAAACCAACTGCCTGTGATATTCTGTTTGTAGAGATCCAGATCTTCTTACATCTCAGGCTGATTTCGTAAGTGCTCAGAGTGGTCTGGTAGATATCCAGCTCAATTCCAGGGACCAGTTGAAATAGAGTCCCCTACTCCTCTGCCATCTTTCCTCTCCCCTAGTCGAAGTCTCTTTAGAGCCTTCAGCCAATGGGAATGTGAAGACAGATCCCTTATCCAAGGAGAGTGGCCCATTTCTATAGGCTGAGAAAATTCAGAGGATTCTGGAATTCAGTGTTATCAAGCACATTTGTGAATATGTTCCCATTTCTTCCCCAGGGCCCTGCTCTTGGTCTAAGAAACATGTAAAAAGCAACCTTCATTTACTGTGGGTGGGGAATGTAAATTGGTGCAGTCACTATGGAAAACAGTACAGATATTCCCTCAAAATAAAAATAGAAATGTCCTATGATACAGTAATTCCACTATTAGGTATTATCCAAATAAAACAAAATCACTAATTCAAAAAGATATACACATCCCTATGTTTATTGCAGCATTATTTACAATAGCCAAGATATGGAAGTAACCCAAGTGTCCAATCACATGAATGGATAAAGAAGATGTGGTGTATATATACACAATCGAATATTACTCAGCCACAAAAAGAATGAGATCTTGCCTTTTTTAAAAGATTTTATTTATTTATTTGACAGAGAGAGAGGGAACACAAGCAGGGGGAGTGGGAGAGGGAGAAGCAGGCTTCCTGCTGAGCAGGGACCCAGGACCCTGGGATCATGACCTGAGCCGAAGCAGACGCTTAACCACTGAGCCACCCAGGTGCCCTGAGATCTTGCCATTTGTGACAACATGGATGGACCTAGAGGACATTATGTTGAGTGAAATAAATCAGAGAAAGAGAAATGCCGTATGATTTCATTCATATGTAGAATCTAAAAAACAAAACAAACAAGCAAATCAGAACCATAAATATAAAGAATAAACTGGTGGTTGTCAGAGGGGAGGGAGTAGGTGATGGGCAAAATAGGTGAAGGGGAGTAGCAGCTACTGGTTTCCAGTTATGGAATCAACAAGTCACAGGGATGAAAGGTGCAGCATAAGGAATATAGTCAATGGTATTGTTATCACGTTGTATGGTGACAGAAGGTAGATACACTTATGGTGAGTACAGTATAACATATAGATTTGTCAAATTACTATGTTGTATGCTGAAACCAATTAACATTGGGTGTCACCTATACTTCATTTAAAACAAAAGAGGAACATGTGGATGCTACAAATTCAACTTTCTTTGAAGGTCAAGATTAGGTCCTAAGCCTGGTATTTAGCACCATCTGCCCTCTGCAGGAGAGGAGGGTCTTTAAACACTACTATGGAGGTTTTCTGACTTTCATATCATGTCCTAAGATAGTAAATGGATGACCTGAGTTTGTCATTTTTTCTCTTTAAAGCATCAGTAGGATCCAGGAATAATCAACCAATCCCACTGCCCATAATGATTACCATTTCCTCCATGTGTCTCAAATGTCAAATATACTGCACAAGCCAGCACAACACCTTCCACTGACCATATTTTGCCCCAGTTCACCATAAAAGATAGTAATGACATGTTACAATATGCCAAGGGCAATCAACACTCCACTTACCACCAATGAAGGGGTTCTAGTCTCTTTTGGCCAGTGAGTGAGCCAATTACAGAATCCCTCCATTAGAATCTGCTTCCTGGAACCACAACTGGTTGTCATTGTTGGGTTCCCCAGCAGGACTCCCTGAGATGAGGATTTGTTTGCAAGTGATTTATGAAGTTAGTGCTTCCAAGAGAAACTAGTAAAGGAGTAGAAGCAGGACTGGGAAGAAAACAAAACCATGCAGGTATGTGGTTTCAGGCAAAGAAGTATGGAAGATAGCTTCAACCTGGTCCCACAAGAGAATTTTAGACCATAAAAGAAGTCTCAGGGCTGTATTGATGTGAAGCAAGAGAGCCAAGCTTCCACACTCTAGTGCCTATAAGTCATTGGCTAAGGGCCACTCCAGGGAGACATAAAATCTCAGGCACGTCAGGTTTATGCATGTGAGGACAGAACGGTTCCATTGCCCATAGGAAGTCATATGAAGAAGTATCACAATATGAATGAATGGACACAAAACCCTACCAAAGTCTATGTGATGTTGAAGGACAACATGAGGACATGGCCAGCAAAATCCAGATAAAAAATTCTAAATGACAAATAATGTGATATTTTCAATAAAAAATTTCAAGGAGACAAAAAATGGACAGGGAACTTTGTAGATTAAAATAAACTTTAAAGATATATTAACCAATAACAGTGAATCTACCTTCTTTTTATCTCAATTCAAATAAGTTCTTTAAAAATGATGATTTTTATGAGATAATTGAAAATGTGAACACTGAGTGGATATTTCATAATAAAAGGGTTTTTTTGGTACTTTTAAGATATGATAATATTTAACATAACTGCTTGGAGAAAAAAAGAGTCATCCTTAATTTAGAGATATCTGTAGATGAAGTGACATAAATTTGGAATTTGCTTTAAAAAAACAGAGGGTGCAATTATTGGGGATATAAATGAGACAAGACTGGTCATAATTTGATGATTATTAAAGCTGGATGATATACATGAGACTCATTCTACAATCCTGTTCACCTTTGTATATGTTTAAAATTTGCCATAAAATAGTAAAAACAATCATTGAAAATGATTGCTAATAATGACAATATAGAAATTGTGCCCTACTTTATAACTACTTAAATATATAATAAAAAATATATTTCAACTTAAAAATGTAAAGAGTAGTGCAGAACATTTAAAACATTTTATAGAGATGTCTTAGCTTGGTTTCCCCCTAAAAAAGGTGTGGTCTAAGACAACAGAATGCATACAAGTAGTTTACTTTGAGAAGTGACCCCAAGTAACTGAAATCAAGAGCAGTACAAGGAATCAAACAAAACAGGGGCAAAGTCAATCCAAGGGTGTGCTGTGAGCTGCGTGCTACTGTGGGCACCTGCAGCTAAATCCCACTCCAGAGCTAAGGACCTTGCAGAACGCACATCAGAATTGCTCATCTGAGACCCTGAAAGAATGTTATCTCTTCATGGACTCCTGACTGCTAATATTCAGTGGTTGTTTTAGGGGATGTTACTTCCCTCACCCTTCTGCATTGTATTTGCCCCAACATGCTGAGGCAGGCTCCTGTGAGTGTTCCAGGCGTGACAGTCATGAAGCCTTGGTACAAAAGAGCCACTGAAGTAAGGTGCTTCAGGCTAGCTCTGAGCATGGTGGTTGCCATAGCTTCATACCCCTATATGAAGGGGGGTTGAGAAATGGGAGATGGGCATAAAAGTGTGAGACTATAACCATCTAAGAAGCCTGACAGAGACTCTCATCAGAGTGGTCTCCCTATTGTGATAGTTACTCTCTCCTCCTGCAATTATCATTTTGAATAAAGTCTCTCCCTGCTACTACTATGAATACTACTACTAGTACCACTACTAATAATAAAACTTTGATTCTCAGTAATTTTTCTTTCTCATTTAAATTTTAAATTTATTATAAATTTATTTTACATTGTAGTTCCCACTCTGACTCTAGTTATGACCATCCTTTTATATTTTCAGTATTAATTTTTTTTCTTTTTTTACCTTGGTCAATATTATTGGTCTTAAATATTTTTCATCTATTCAAAGAATCAATTTAGTATTGTTGCTTCCCCCTCTGTTGTATATTTGTTTTCTATTTCACAAGTTTCTGATTTTATATTTAGTAATTCTTACATCTACTTTCTTTGAAATATGCTAATTTCTTAAATTCTAATTTAGGTAGATATTTAGATAATTAACTTACACATTTCTATGAAAAGTTTAAATCTTTCATTATCTTTCATTGTGTTGCTTTTACTGTATATCCCATGAGTTCTGGTTTGCAGTATTTATGTTACTTTTAGTTCTAAGCATTTTCTAGTTTCCTCCAGATTGTCATGTCCAGTACTATAAGTTACTGTAATGCCACAATATCTCATTAGATCAATACCTAATATCTCCATATTCCATAAGAAAGACAACATTGGTTCTTATCTCTCAGAAACAAACATTTGTACCATTCTTTTTTTTAAATTTTATTTTACTATGTTATGTTAGTCACCATACAATACATCATTAGTTTTTGATGTAGTGTTCCATGATTCATTGTTTTCGTATAACACCCAGTGCTCCATGCAGTATGTGCCCTCCTTAATACCCATCACCGGGCTAACCCATCCCCCCACTCCCCCCCATCCAAAACACTCAGTTTGTTTCTCAGAGTCCAGTCTCTCATGGTTCATCACTCCCTCCAATTTTCCACCCTTCATTTTTCCCTTCCTTCTCCTAATGTCCTCCATGCTATTCCTTATGTTCCACAAATAAGTGAAACCATACGGTAATTGACTTTCTCTGCTTGACTTATTTCACTTAGCACAATCTCCTCCAGTCCCATCCATGTTGATGTAAACGTTGGGTATTCATCCTTTCTGATGGCTGAGATAATATTCCGTTGTATATATGGACCACATCTTCTTTATCCATTCATCTGTTGAAGGGCATCTCGGCTCTTTCCACAGTTTGGCTATTGCGGACATTGTTGCTATGAACACTGGGGTGCATATGACCCTCCTTTTCACTACATCTGTGTCTTTGGGGTAAATACCCAGGAGTGTAATTGCTGGGTCATAGCATAGCTCTATTTTTAATTTTTTGAGGTACCTCCACACTGTTTTCCAAATTGGCTGTACCAAATTGCATTACCACCAACAGTGTAAGAGGGTTTCCCTTTCTCCACTACCTCTCCAACATTTGTTGTTTCTTGTATTGTCAATTTTTGCTGTTCTCACTGGTGTAAGGTGGTTTTGATATGAATTTCCCTGATGGCTAATAATGATGAACATTTTTTCATGTGTCTGTTAGCCATTTGTACATCTTCTTTGGAGAAGTGTCTTTTCATGTCTTCTGCCCATTTTTTGCCTTGATTATTTGTTTTTGGGGTGTTGAGTTTGAGAAGTTTTTTATAGATCGTGGATACCAGCCCTTTATCTGTAGTGTCATTTGCAAATATCTTCTCCCATTCTGTGGGTTGCCTCTTTGTTTTGTTGACTGTTTCCTTCACTGTGCAGAAGCTTTTTATCTTGATGAAGTCCCGAAAGTTCCTTTTTGCTTTTGTTTCACTAGCTTTTGGAGATGTATCTTGAAAGAAGTTGCTGTGGCCGATGTCAAAGAAGTTACTGCCTATGTTCTCCTCCAGGATTTTGATGGATTCCTGTCCCACATTGAGGTCTTTCATCCATTTTGAGTTTATCTTCATGTATGGTGTTAGAGAATGGTCGAGTTTCATTCTTCTGCACGTGGCTGTCCAATTTTCCCATGACTATTTATTGAAGAGACTGTCTTCTTTCCATTGAATATTTTTTCCTGCTTTGTTGAGGATTATTTGACCATAGAGTTGAGGGTCCATATCTGGGCTCTCTATTCTGTTCCATTGGTCTATATGTTTGTTTTTGTGCCAGTACCATGCTGTCTTGGTGATCACAGCTTTGTAATATAGCTTAAAATCAGGCAACATGATGACTCCAGCTTTGTTTTTCTTTTTCAACATTTCCTTGGCGAATCGGGGTCTTTTCTGATTCCATACAAATTTTAGGATTGTTTGTTCCAGCACTTTGAAAAATGTCATTGGAATTTTGATCAGGATGGCGTTGAAGGTATAGATTGCTCTGGGTAGCATAGACATTTTAGCAATGTTTATTTTTCTGATCCATGAACATGGAATGTTTTTCCATCTCTTTGTGTCTTCAATTTCTTTCATGAGTGTTCTGTAGTTCCTAGAGTACAGATCTTGAATTCACCAACGAACTCTACACCTTAAAGAACTAGAGAAAAAGCAACAAACAATGCCTAAGCCATGCATTAGAAGAGAAGTAATTAAGATTAGAGCAGAGATCAATGAATTAGAAACCAGAAACACAGTAGATCAGATCAATGAAACTAGAAGCTGGTTCTTTGAAAGAATTAATAAGATCAATAAACCACTGGCCAGACTTATCCAAAAGAAAAGAGAAAGGACCCAAATTAATAAAATTATGAATGAAAGGGGAGAGATCATGACTAACAACAAGGAAATGGAAACAATTATTAGAAATTTTTATCAGGGGGAGCGGAGCAAGATGGCGGAGAAGTAGGAGACCAGGATTTCATCTCCTCTCAGGAATTCAGCTGGATAGGGATCAAACCATTCTGAACACCTACAAACCCAACAGGAGATTGAAGAAAAGAATAGCAACAACTCTCTCATCGGAAAAGCGACCACTTTCTGGAAGGTAGGACGTGTGGAGAAGTGAATCTGAGGAGATATTCGGGAGGATAGACGGTGGGGGAGGGGCCTCCATCAGCCGCTTCTGGCAAGTGATAGAGCCGCGGAGCACAAAGTCAGAACATTTAAAAGTCTGCTCCGCTGAGGGACGTCACTCTGGTGGCTAAGCGGGGGGTGGAACCCTCAGGGACAGTGTGGTCTCAGGACCCTCAGGGTCACAGAAAGACCGGGGGTGCCTGAGTATGGCAGAGCTCCCAGGTAATGGGCAGGGAAGCCGGCTGCAGAGGCAGAGCCCAGGCGCGGGCTCTCAGCTCGGGGTTGCCATAAACCGTGATCCGCAGCACAGTCGGGCCCCTGCTCCTCCAGCAGGGACCCAACAAGCGGCAGATCCGGGGAGACTCACCTTCCTCCCCCAGGAGGAGCCGCACGGGAGTGCACCGCAGGGATCTGCTGGGTTTGGAGACTCCACGCGGGGTCGGGTGCCAGAGATAGAAACGCGCGGTCACAGGCCGGGTGAGCACGGAGTGCAGCCGGAGACCGGGGAGACGGGAGTGACTGACGACTTTTCTCTGGGGGTTCACTGAGGAGCGGGCCCCGAGTTCTCGGCTCCTCCGGGGTGAAGATTGGGAGGCCGCCATTTTCGCTCTCTGCCTCCAAAGCTCTACGGAAAGCTCGCAGGGAACAAAAGCCCCGGAGAGCAAACCCAAGCACATTACTTAGCCGGGAGGGGGCAAGGGCGGGGCAATTCCGCCTCCGGCAGAGACATTTGGAAACCACGGCAACAGGCCCTCCCCAGAAGATCAGCGAGAACAGCCAGCCAAGACCAAGTTTACCGATCAATGAGAATGGCAGAACTCCAGCGCTAGGGGAATACTGCACATAGAATTCATGGCTTTTTTACCATGATTCTTTAGTCTTTCAAAGTTAATTTTTTTTTAACTGTTTTTTTTTCTTTTTTTTTCTTTTCGAATTTTTCTTTTTCCCTTTTTCAACCAACATCTTATCAATCCTTTTTTTAAAAAAAAACATTTTTATTTTTCATTTTTAGAGTCATATTCTATCCCTTCATCGTAGTTACCCGTATTTTTGGCTTATATATATAAGTTCTTCTCTCTTTAAAATTTTGAGATAGTTTCTTCTAACAGATTAAAATATACCCTAAATCTCTAGTATATGGTGTTTTCTATTCCCCTGCCTGATCACATCCTCTCCCTATTTTTTTCTTTTTTCTTTTTTTAAATCCTCTTCTTTCTTTTTTCAAACAATTTCTTATCAACTCCTTTTATAAAATTTTTTATAATTTCCATCTTTACAGTCATATTCCATCCCTTCGTCATATAAACCCTTATTTTTCTACATATATAAGTTTTTCTTTCTTTAAAATTTTGGGAAGCACTTTCTTCTAAAAGACCAAAATACACCCCAAATCTAGTGTGTGGCACTGATCTCTATATCAGCCTGATCATATTTGATCACATTCTGGTTTTTTGTTGTTGTTGTTGTTTTGTTTTGTTTGTTTTTGTTTTTATCTTTATCTTTTTCTTTTTCTCTTTTTTCTTTCTCTTTTTTCTCTCTTTCCCTTTCTTTTTCCACTGCTTCAGGTCTTTTCTGATTTGTTTAGAGTATATTTTCTGGGGACGTTGTTACTCTGCTAGCATTTGGTTCTCTCATTAATCTATTCTCCTCTGCACAAAATGACAAGACGGAAAAAATCACCTCAACAAAAAGAACAAGAGGTAGTACCGACTGCCAGGGACCTACTCAATACGGACATTAGTACGATGTCAGATCTAGAGTTCAGAATCATCACTTTAAAGATACTAGCTGGGCTTGAAAAAAATATGGAAGTTATTAGAGAAACCCTTTCTGGAGAAGTAAAAGAACTAAAATCCAACCAAGTAGAAATCAAAAAGGCTATTAATGAGGTGCAATCAAAAATGGGGGCGCTAACTGCTAGAATAAATGAGGCAGAAGAGAGAATCAGTAATATAGAAGATGAAATGATGGAAAATAAAGAAGCTGAGAAAAAGAGAGATAAACAACTACTGGATCACGAGGGCAGAATTCGAGAGACAAGCGATACCATAAGACGAAACAACATTAGAATAATTGGGATCCCAGAAGAAGAAGAAAGAGAGAGAGGGGAAGAAGGTATAATGGAGCAAATTATAGCAAAGAACTTCCCTAATTTGGGGAAGGAAACAGGCATGAAAATCCAGGAAGCACAGAGAAACCCTCTCAAAATCAATAAAAATAGGTCAACACCCCAACATCTAATAGTAAAACTTATGAGTCTCATAGACAAAGAGAAAATCCTGAAAGCAGCTCAGGAGAAGAGATCTGTAACCTACAAGGGTAGAAACATTAGATTGGCAACAGACTTATCCACAGAGACCTGGCAGGCCAGAAAGGACTGGCATGATATATTCAGAGCACTAAATGAGAAAAATATGCAGCCAAGAATACTCTATCCAGCTAGGCTGTCATTGAAAATCGAAGGAGAGATAAAAAGCTTCCAGGACAAACAAAAACTAAAGGAATTTGCAAACACAAAACCAGCCCTACAGGAAATCTTGAAAGGGGTCCTCTAAGCAAAGAGAGAGCCTAAAAGCAACATAGACCAGAAAGGAACACAGACAATATACGGTAACAGTCACCTTACACGCAATACAATCGCACTAAATTCCTATCTTTCAATACTTACCCTGAATGTAAATGGGCTAAATGCCCCAATCAAAAGACACAGGCTATCAGACTGGATTAAAAAACAAGACCCATCGATATGCTGTCTGCAAGAGACTCATTTTAGACCCAAAGACATTCCCAGATTGAAAGTGAGGGGGTGGAAAACCATTTCCCATGCTACTGGACACCAAAAGAAAGCTGGGGTGGCAATCCTTATATCAGACAAATTAGATTTGAAACCAAAGACTGTAATAAGAGATGAGGAAGGACATTATATCCTACTTAAAGG
The DNA here is from genome assembly GCF_002201575.2 of Neomonachus schauinslandi. Lineage (NCBI taxonomy): Eukaryota > Metazoa > Chordata > Mammalia > Carnivora > Phocidae > Neomonachus > Neomonachus schauinslandi. The sequence goes on along the minus strand of NC_058406.1, from coordinate 104,189,794 downwards.
ATCTATCCAACAAGAAGATTTAACAATTGTAAATATCTATGCCCCTAACATGGGAGCAGCCAATTATATAAGGCAATTAATAACAAAAGCAAAGAAACACATCGACAACAATACAATAATAGTGGGGACAGATCATCTAAGCAAAAGATCAACAAGGAAATAAAGACTTTAAATGACACACTGGACCAAATGGACTTCACAGACATATTCAGAACATTCCACCCCAAAGCAACGGAATACACATTCTTCTCTAGTCCCCATGGAACATTCTCCAGAATAGATCACATCCTAGGTCATAAATCAGGTCTCAACCGGTACCAAAAGATTGGGATCATTCCCTGCCTATTTTCAGATCACAATGCTTTGAAACTAGAACTCAATCACAAGAGGAAAGTTGGAAAGAACTCAAATACCTGGAGGCTAAAGAGCATCCTACTAAAGAATGAATGGGGTCAACCAGGAAATTAAAGAAGAATTAAAAAAATACATGGAAACCAATGAAAATGAAAACACAACTACTCAAAATCTTTGGGATGCAGCAAAGGCAGTCCTAAGAGGAAGGTATATAGCAATACAAGCCTTTCTCAAGAAACAAGAAAGGTCTCAAATACACAACCTAAGCCTACACCTAAAGGACCTGGAGAAAGAACAGCAAATAAAGCCTAAACCCAGCAGGAGAAGAGAGATAATAAAGATCAGAGCAGAAATCAATGAAATAGAAACTAAAAGAACAGTAGAACAGATCAACGAAACTAGGAGCTGGTTCTTTGAAAGAATTAACAAGGTTGATAAACCCCTGGCCAGTCTTATCCAAAGGAAAAGAGAAATGACCCAAATCAACAAAATCATGAATGAAAGAGGAGAGATCACAACCAACACCAAAGAAATACAAACAATTTTAAGAACATATTATGAGCAACTCTATGCCAGCAAATTAGATAACCTGGAAGAAATGGAGGCATTCCTAGAGATGTATCAACTACCAAAACTGAACCAGGATGAAATAGAAAACCTGAACAGACCTATAACCACTATGGAAATTGAAGCAGTCATTAAAAATCTCCCAACAAACAAAAGCCCAGGGCCAGATGGCTTCCCAGGGGAATTCTACCAAACATTTCAAGAAGAATTAATACCTATTCTTCTGAAACTGTTCCAAAAGATAGAAATGGAAGGAAAACTTCCAAACTCATTTTATGAGGCCAGCATTACCTTGATCCCAAAACCAGACAAAGACCCCATCAAAAAGGAGAATTACACACCAATATCCCTGATGAACATGGATGCAAAAATTCTCACCAAAATACTAGCCAATAGGATCCAACAGTACATTAAAAGGATTATTCACCATAACCAAGTGGGATTTATCCCTGGGCTGCAAGGTTGGTTGAACATCCACAAATCAATCAATGTGATACAATACATTAACAAAAGAAAGAACAAGAATCATATGATCCTCTCAATAGATGCAGAAAAAGCTTTTGACAAAGTACAGCATCCTTTCTTGATCAAAACTCTTCAGAGTATAGGCATAGAGGGTACATACCTCAATATCATAAAAGCCATCTATGAAAGACCTACAGCGAATATCATTCTCAATGGGGAAAAACTGAGAGCTTTCCTCCTAAGGTCAGGAACGCGGCAGGGATGTCCACTATCACCACTGCTATTCAACATAGTATTGGAAGTCCTAGCCACAGCAATCAGACAACAAAAAGAAATCAAAGGCATCCAAATTGGCAAAGAAGAAGTCAAACTCTCACTCTTTGCAGATGATATGATACTTTATGTGGAAAACCCAAAACACTCCACCCCAAAAATGCTAGAACTCATACAGGAATTCAGTAAAGTGGCAGGATATAAAATCAATGCACAGAAGTCAGTGGCATTCCTATACACCAACAACAAGACAGAAGAAAGAGAAATTAAGGAGTTGATCCCATTTAAAATTGCACCCAAAACCATAAGATACCTAGGAATAAATCTAACCAAAGAGACAAAGGATCTGTATTCAGAAAACTATAAAATACTCAGGAAAGAAATTGAGGAAGACACAAAGAAATGGAAAAACGTTCCATGCTCATGGATTGGAAGAACAAATATTGTGAAGATCTCAATGCTACCTAGAGCAATCTACACATTCAAAGCAATCCCCATCAAAATACCATCCACTTTTTTCAAAGAAATGGAACAAATCATCCTAAAATTTGTATGGAACCAGAAAAGACCCTGCATAGCCAGAGAAATGTTGAAAAAGCAAAGCAAAGCTGGCGGCATCACAATTCCGGACTTCCAGCTCTATTACAAAGCTGTCATCATCAAGACAGCATGGTACTGGCACAAAAACAGACACATAGATCAATGGAACAGAATAGAGAGCCCAGAAATGGACCCTCAACTCTATGGTCAACCAATCTTTGCAAAGCAGGAAAGAATGTCCAATGGAACAAAGACAGTCTCTTCAACAAGTGGTGTTGGGAAAATTGGAGAGCCACCTGCAGAAGAATGAAACTGGACCATTTCCTTACACCACACACAAAAATAGACTCCAAATGGTTGAAAGACCTCAATGTGAGACAGGAGTCCATCAAAATCCTAAAGGAGAACACAGGCAGCAACCTCTTTGACCTCAGCC
>NC_058406.1:104148556-104187149 GCF_002201575.2 Neomonachus schauinslandi | reverse complement strand
GGGCAAAAATGAACTATTGGGACTTCATCAAGATAAAAAGCTTTTGCAAAGCAAAGGAAACAGTCAAGAAAACCAAAAGACAACCGACAGAATGGGAGAAGATATTTGCAAATGACATATCAGATAAAGGGCTAGTATCCAAAATCTATAAAGAACTCATCAAACTCAACACCCAAAGAACAAAGAATCCAATCAAGAAATGGGCAGAAGACATGAACAGACATTTTTCCAAAGAAGACATCCAAATGGCCAACAGACACATGAAAAAGTGCTCAATATCGCTCGGCATCAGGAAAATCCAAATCAAAACCTCAATGAGATACCACCTCACACCAGTCAGAATGGCTAAAATTAACAAGTCAGGAAATGACAGATGTTGGCGGGGATGTGGAGAAAGGGGAACCCTCCTACACTGTTGGTGGGAATGCAAGCTGGTGCAGCCACTCTGGAAAACTGTATGGATGTTCCTCAAAAAGTTGAAAATAGAGCTACCCTATGATCCAGCAATTGCACTACTGGGTATTTACCCCAAAGATACAAAAGTAGGGATCTGAAGGGGTACGTGCACCCCGATGTTTATAGCAGCAATGTCCACAATAGCCAAACTGTGGAAAGAGCCAAGATGTCCATCGACAGATGAATGGATAAAGCAGAAGTGGTGTATATATATACAATGGAATATTATGCAGCCATCAAAAGGAATGAGATCTTGCCATTTGCAACGACGTGGATGGAACTGGAGGGTATTATGTTGAGTGAAATAAGTCAAACAGAGAAAGACATGTATCATATGATCTCACTGATATGAGGAATTCTTAATTGTAGGAAACAAACTGAGGGTTGCTGGAGTGGGGGGTGGGGTGAGAGGGATGGGGTGACTGGGTGATACACACTGGGGAGGGTATGTGCTCTGGTAAGCGCTGTGAATTGTGCAAGACTGTTGAATCTCAGATCTGTACCTCTGAAACAAATAATGCAATATATGTTAAGAAAAAAGAAGAAGAAGAAGAAGGTAGCGGGAGGGGAAGAATGAAGCGGGGGAAATCGGAGGGGTAGACGAACCATGAGAGACGATGGACTCTGAAAAACAAACAGGGTTCTAGAGGGAAGGGGGATGGGAGGATGGGTTAGCCTGATGGTGGGTATTGAGGAGGGCACATTCTGCATGGGGCACTGGGTGTTATGCACAAACAATGAATCATGGAACACTTTATCTAAAACTAATGATGTAATGTATGGGGATTAACATAAGAATAAAAAAAAAAGAAATTTTTATCAACAACTATATGCCAATAAACTGAGCAATCTGGATGAAATGGAGGCCTACCTGGAAACCTATAAACTGCCAAGACTGAAACAGGAAGAAATTGACAACCTGAATAGGCCAATAACCAGTAACGAGATTGAAGCAGTGATCAAAAACCTCCCCAAAAAACAAGAGTGCAGGGCCTGATGGATTCCCTGGGGCATTCTACCAAACATTCAAAGAGAAATAATACCTATTCTACTGAAGCTGTTTCAAAAAATAGAAACAGAAGGAAAGCTTCCAGACTCATTCTATGAGGCCAGCATTACCTTAATCTCCAAACCAGGCAAAGACCCATCAAAAAGGAGAATTTCAGACCAATAACCCTGATGAATATGGATTCCAAAATTCTCAACAATATCCTAGCTAATAGGATCCAACAACACATTAAAAGGATCATCCATTATGACTAAGTGGGATTTATCCCCCAGATGCAAGGGTGGTTCAACATTCACAAATCAATCAATGTGATAGAACACATTAATAAGAGGAGAGAGAAGAACCATATGGTCCTCTCAATTGATGCAGAAAAAGAATTGACAAAATACAGCATCCTTTCTTGATTAAAACTCTCCAGAGTATAGGGATAGAGGGAATATTCCTCAAGTTCATAAAATCCATCTATGAAAAACCCACAGTGAATGTCATCCTCAATGGGGCAAAGCTGAGAGCCTTTCCCTTAAGCCTTTCCCAGAGGAACATGTCAAGGATGCCCACTCTCACCACTATTGTTAAACATAGTACTAGAAGTCCTAGCAACAGCAATCAGACAACAAAAAGAAATAAAAGGTATTCAAATTGGCAAAGAAGTCAAACTCTCTCTTTTCGCAGATGACATGATACTTTATGTGGAAAACCCAAAAGACTCCACCCCCAAATTACTAGAACTCATACAGCAATTCAGTAATGTGGCAGGATACAAAATCAATGCACAGAAATCAGTTGCTTTCCCACACACTAACAATGCAACTGTAGAAAGAGAAATCAGAGAAACGATTCCATTTACAATAGCACCAAAAACCATAAGATACCTAGGAATAAACCTAACCAAAGATATAAATAATCTACACTTTCAATGCCATCCCTATCAAAATACCATTGGAGAGATTTGCTTCTAATCATATTTGTCTTTCCTTGTAAGTTAGGGATTTCCTTTCCCTTGATGCTTTTAAGATTTTTTCCTTATCTCTGTATTTTGCAAATTTTACTATGATATGTCTGGGTGTTGGCCTGCTTTTGCTGATTTTGATGGGGTGCCTCCTGGATTTGGATGTCTTTACTTCTCCAGATTAGGGAAGTTTTCAGCTATAGTTTGCTCAAATAAACCTTCTGCATTCTTTCCCCTCTTTTCTACTTCTGGGATTCCTATGATAGGAATGTTATTATGCTTCAATGAGTCACTGAGTTCCCTTAGTTTACATTTATGATCCAATATTTTTCTTTCCCTCTTCTTTTCAGCTTCATTATTTTCCATAATTTTATCTTCTATATCACTTATTCATTCCTCCACTTCTTCCATCCCTGTTGTCATTACATCCAGTCAGTTTTGCATCTGTTATATCATTTTTTAGTCTAGCCTGATTTGTTTTAGGTCCATTATCTCTGCTGTAAGGGACTCCCTGGTGTTCTATACTTTTCTCAAGCCCAGCTAGTATCCTTATGATTGTTGTTTTAAATTCTGTATCAGGCATATTACTTATATCTTTTTCAATTGGCCATGGCCTTCCTTGTTCTTTCTTTTGGGATAAATTCCTCCATCTTTGCATTTTACCTATCTCTGTCTTCTTTTTGTGTTAGGAAAGCCTGCTATGTTTCCTAATCCTGAGAGTAATGACTTTATTTAGAAGAGATAATATATTGGGTGCCTGGGTGTCTCAGTCAGTTAAGCATCTGTCTTCAGCTCAGGGCATGATCTTGGGTCCTGGGATTGAGTCCTGCATTGGGTTCCCTGCTCAGCTGGGAGTCTGCTTCTCCCTCTGCCCCTCCACCCTGCTCGTGCTCTCTCTCTCTCTTTCTCTCTCATGCATGCACGTGCATGCAAAAATAAACAAATAAAATATTTTAAAATAAAATTTTAAAAAAGATGTCATATACTGTCCAGAGCCTGGCACTTCAGGAAGTGTCTCTGATGTGTGCTACATGGACTCTGTTGCTGAGTTTTGGCTGCTCTTTCCCTTGGGTCAGTCCTCTGCAGAGCTTCTCCTTGCATGCAGTAGGGAGTATTTGGACCTTGTTTTTACTAGGCATGCTCTGATCTGCTTGTTAAAAGAGGCCAGATCCTATTTCCACTAGAGCTGAAGCTTTGCAGCACTCTATGGTCAGTAGACTTGGTGCATGTTGGGGGTTTATGCTGGTCTTCTGGGGGGTGGGGAGCACACTGCTCTGGATCTCAGGCACATTTGCCCTAGTAAAGAAGGACCTATAGAGCACAAAAGGGTGGGCATTGGTGTAAGCATCTCAGGCTTTCACTGTGGGTACTGTGCTGCTCACTGAAGTCAGTCCATGCTGATAGGTAGTGGAGAAAAATGGTGGGTACTGTGCTGCTCACTGAAGTCAGTCCATGCTGATAGGTGGTGGAGAAAAATGGTATCAGCCCTCTCCCTCATCCCCAGAGAGGGGACTTGACATCCACTGCTGTCCAGGTAGCCCTCAGAGAAAAGCAATCTCCCCTCATGTGTCCCATGTGTCCCTCGGATCCCTACATTCACCCTGTCCATGTCTGAGCCATCTGTCCACCTAGCAGCTCACTGCACCTGTGTTTTATCTCAGGCATATTGGCTGAGTTTCAAAAGTCCAGACTTTAGGAAACCAGTGTGGCACGAACTCGCACTGTTCCCCTGAAGGATAGTCTTGCCATGCTGGGGCTGGTGCAGATTTGTCCCAGAAGGGTAGTCACACCAATGCCCAGGAGTTTGGAGTTTAGAGTAAAGTGCAGCAAAAAGTCTGCATCCAGGTTAGCTGTCCTCAGCAGGTGTCTCTACCCCTATGCTAAGGAACAGGGCAGTGCAATATCACCCACCAGCTCTTTTGTCCCCTGAGAGGCAATGGCACCTCACCCAGAGGTGCTCCAAGAAGGGGAAACTGTATCTCCCAGTGCATCCTAGAGGATTCTCAGATTGCGCCCTCTGCTCCCAGACCTCTGTCCTTTTCCAAAGGAGTACCACTGTGCCCACCAGGCTCCACACTGACCTCAGTGCAGACTTCCAAAGCTCCAATATTTGAGCTCTGCTGGTTGTAAAACCCATGATAATCAGCCCCTCTTGCTTTCTCAGTCAGTGGTTTTAGGGAAGTGTTTTTCTTCTGTAATCTCTTCTCTCTCTCTCTCTCTCTCTCCTCTCTCCATGATCATGGCTTCCTCCCCTCCACAGAACCTCCAATGCTTTCCTGCCCCAAAATCATATCTCCACACCTCCTACCTTCCATGATGTGGCCTCTTCTCTCCCTCTAGTTGTACAGTTTGTTCTCTCAGTCTTCAGATCAATTTCTTAGGTGTTCAGAATGATTTGATATTTATCTATCTGTGTCAGAAATGAGGCAAGCATAGGGTCCTCCTACTACTCTGCCATCTTAACTCTCTGTATCTGATTTTGGACATTACATTTATAGAGCCCAGAATGTAGATCAGTTAACCAACAGATACTTATTAAGTGTCTACATCAATGTTACTGAAATCAATCAATAAGTAGTTCTCAAACTACACCATTACAACCCTAAAGTTGATGACTAAGGATGCATGGGATCTTGGAAGTGAACAGATAGGAACCATCTCATCTGGGAGTATTTAAAGGTGTATGCAACACTGACACAGACTAACAGTAAGTTTTTACTGCATTAGTTACTTGTTGCCACTGTAATAAATTACCACAAGTCTAATGGCTTAAAACAACACAAATTTTTCTCTGATAGTTCTGGAGGTCAGAAGTCCAAAATGGTGGTGCCTGGGTGGCTCAGTTGGTTAAACAACTGCCTTCAGCTCAGGTCATGATCCCAGGGTCCTGGGATCGAGTCCCACATCAGGCTTCCCTTGCTCTGCAGGGAGCCTGCTTCTCCCTCTCCCTCTGCCTGCCACTCTCTGTGCTTGTGCTCTGTCTCTGTCAAATAAATAAATAAAATCTTTAAAAAAAAAAAAGTCCAAAATGGGTCTTAAAAGTTAAAATCAAGGTGTTGGCAAAGCTGTATTCCTATTTCTATAAGTTCTAGGAGAGAATCCATTTCCTTGTCTTTTCCAGCCTCTATAGGCCATCTGCATTCTTTGGTTCAAGAACGCTTCTTCCATCTTTAAAGCACATCATTCTGACCTCTGCTCCCATCGTCACATCTCTTCTCTCTGACTTTGACCCTCTTGCCTCCTTCTTATACAGATACATGGGATTACACTGGCCACCTGGATAATCTAGGACACTTCTCCCACCTCAAGATCCTTAATTTAACTTAAAAGTCTTTTTAGCCATTTTCCCTTCCCTTCCCCTACGATCCTCTATTTTGTTTCTTAAATTCCACATGAGTGAAATCATATGATAATTGTCTTTCACTGGTTGGCTTATTTCACATAGCATAATACCATTTCGTTCCATCCACATCATTACAAATGGCAAGATTTCATTTTTTGATGGCTGAGTAATATCCCATTATATATATATACACCACATCTTCTTTATCCATTCTTTAGTGTGATTAACAGGTTTAAGGTGGTATTACATTGTGGCTGATTTGCATTTCCTTGATGATTAGTGATGCTGAAAATCTTTTTTTTTATTATTTTCTGCCAACTTGTATTATTACTATTTTTTATTATGTTTAATTAACCAACATATAGTACATCATTAGTTTTTTATTTTTTATTGTTATGTTAATTACCACACATTACATCATTAGTTTTTGATGTAGTGTTCCATGATTCATTGTTTGTATATAACACCCAGTGCTCCAGGCAGAACGTGCCCTCTTTAATATCCATCACCAGGCTAACCCACCCCCAACCCCCTCCCCTCTAGAACCCTCAGTTTGTTACTCAGAGTCCATCGTCTCTCATGGTTCCTCTCCCCCTCTGATTTCCCCCCTTCATTCTTCCTCTCCTGCTATCTTCTTGTTCTTCTTTTTTTTTTTTTAACATATATTGTATTATTTGTTTCAGAGGTACAGATCTGTGATTCAATAGTCTTACACAATTCACAGTACTCACCATAGCACATACACTCAACAATGTCTAACACTTAGCCACCCCATCCCTCCCACCCCCCACACTCCAGCAACCCTCAGTTTGTTTCCTGAGATTAAGGATTCCTCATATCAGTGAGGTCATATGATACATGTCTTTCTCGGATTGACTTATTTTGCTCAGCCTAACACCCTCCAGTTCCATCCACATCGTTGCAAATGGCAAGATCTCATTCCTTTTGATGGCTGCATAATATTCCATTGTATATATATATCACTTCTTCTTTATCCATTCACTGTCGATGGACATCTTGGCTCTTTTCAGAGTTTGGCTATTGTGGACATTGCTGCTATAAAAATCAGGGTGCATGTACCCCTTTGGATCCCTACTTTTGTATCTTTGGGGTAAATACCCAGGAGTGCAATTTCTGGATCTTATGTTGCTCTATTTTCAACTTTTTGAGGAACCTCCATACTGTTTTCCAGAGTGGCTACACCAGCTTGCATCCCCACAAACAGCATTCCCCTTTCTCTGCATCTGCGCTAACATCTGTCGTTTCCTGACTTGTTAATGTTAGCCATCCTGAATGGTGTGAAGTGATATCTCATTGAGGTTTTGATTTGGATTGCCTGGATGCCAAGCGATGTTGAGCACTTCTTCATGTGTCTGTTGGCCATTTGGATGTCTTCTTTGGAAAAATGTCTGTTCATGTCTTCTGCCCATTTTTCATTGGATCATTTGTTCTTTGGGTGTTGAGTTAATAAGTTCTTTATAGATTTTGGGTACTAGCCCTTTATCTGATATGTCATTTGCAAATATCTTGTCCCATTCTGTTGGTTGTCTTTTGGTTTTGTTGACTGTTTCATTTGCTGTGCAAACGCTTTTTATCTTGATGAGGTCCCAATAGTTCATTTTTGCCCTTGCTTCCCTTGCCTTTGGCGATGTTTCTAGGAAGAAGTTGCCGTGGGTGAGGTTGAAGAGGTTGCTGCCTGTGTTCTCCTTGAGGATTTTGATGGACTCCTGTCTCACATTGAGGTCTTTCAACCATTTGGAGTCTATTTTTGTGTGTGGTGTAAGGAAATGGTCCAGTTTCATTCTTCTACATGTGGCTGCCCAATTTTCCCAACACCATTTGTTGAAGAGACTGTCTTTCTGCCATTGGACATTCTTTCCTGCTTTGCCAAAGATTGGTTGACCATAGAGTTGAGGGTCCATTTCTGGGCTCTCTATTCTGTTCCATTGATCTATATGTCTGTTTTTGTGCCAGTACCATACTGTCTTGATGATGACAGCTTTGTAATAGAGCTGGAAGTCCGGAATTGTGATGCCGCCAGCTTTGCTTTTCTTTTTCAACATTCCTCTGGCTATTCGGGGTCTTTTCTGGTTCCATACAAATTTTAGGATGATTTGTTCCATTTCTTTGGAAAAAGTGGATGGTATTTTGATAGGGATTGCATTGAATGTGTAGATTGCTCTAGGTAGAATTGAGATCTTCACAATATTTGTTCTTCCAATCCATGAGCATGGAACGTTTTTCCAATCCTTTGTGTCTTCCTCAATTTCTTTCATGAGTATTTTAGAGTTTTCTGAGTACAGATCCTTTGCCTCTTTGGTTAGATTTATGCCTAGGTATCTTATGGTTTTGGGTGCAATTGTAAATGGGATCAACTCCTTAATTTCTCTTTCTTCTGTCTTGTGGTTGGTGTATAGGAATGCCACTGATTTCTGTGCATTGATTTTATATCCTGCCACTTTACTGAATTCCTGTATGAGTTCTAGCAGTTTTGGGGTGGAGTCTTTTGGATTTTCCAATAAAGTATCATATAATCTGCAAGGAGTGAGAACTTGACTTCTTTGCCAATTTGGATGCCTTTTATTTCTTTTTGTTGTCTGATTGCTGTGGCTAGGACTTCTAATACTATGTTGAATAGCAGTGGTGATAGTGGATATCCCTGCCGTGTTCCTGACCTTAGGGGGAAACCTCTCAGTTTTTCCCCATTGAGAATGATATTGGCTGTGGGTTTTTCATAGATGGCTTTTATGATATTGAGGTACAAACCCTCTATCCCTATACTCTGAAGAGTTTGGATCAAGAAAGGATGCTGTACTTTGTCAAATGCTTGTTCTGCATCTATTGTATGGTCTTTGTTCTTTCTTTTTAATGTATTGTATCACGTTGATTGATTAGCGGATGTTGAACCAACCTTGCAGCCCAGGGATAAAGCCCACTTGGTCGTGGTGAATAATCCTTTTAATGTACTGTTGGATCCTATTGGCTAGTATTTTGGTGAGAACTTTTGCATCCATGTTCATCAAGGATATTGGTCTGTAATTTTCCTTTTTGGTGGGGTCTTTATCTGGTTTTGGGATCAAGGTAATGGTGGCCTCATTGGACGACTTTGGAAGTTTTCCTTCCGTTTCTATTTTTTAGAACAGTTTCGGAAGAATAGGTATTAATTCTTCTTGAAATGTTTGGTAGAATTCCCCTGGGAAGCCATCTGGCCCTGGGCTTTTGTTTGTTGGGAGATTTTTGATGACTGCTTCAATTTCCTCAGTGGTTATATATCTGTTCAGGTTTTCTATTTCTTTCTTGTTCAGTTTTGGTAGTTGATACATCTCTAGGAATGCATCCATTTTGTCCAGATTATCTAATTTATTGGCACATAGTTGCTTATAATATGTTCTTATAATTGTTTGTATTTCTTTGGTGTTGGTTGTGATCTCTCCTCTTTCATTCATGATTTTGTTGATTTGGGTCATTTCTCTTTTCTTTTTGATACGTCTGGCCAGGGGTTTATCAATATTATTAATTCTTTCAAAGAAGCATCTCCTAGTTTCATTGATCTATTCTACTGTTCTTTTGGTTTCTATTTCATTGATTTCTGCTCTGATCTTTATTATTTCTCTTCTCCTGCTGGGTTTAGGCTTTATTTGCTGTTCTTTCTCCAGCTCCTTGAAGTGTAGGGTTAGGTTGTGTATTTGAGACCTTTCTTGTTTCTTGAGAAAGGCTTGTATTGCTATATACTTTCGTCTTCAGACTGCCTTTGCTGTAATCCCAAAGATTTTGAACAGTTTTGTTTTCATTATCATTTGTTTCCATGAATTTTTTTAATTCTTTAATTTCCTGGTTGACCCATTCATTCTTTAGTAGGATGCTCTTTAGCCTCCAGGTAATTGAGTTGTTTCTGACTTTCCTCTTGTGATTGAGTTCTAGTTTCAAAGCATTGTGTTCTGAAAATATGCAGGGAATGATCCCAATCTTTTGGTACTGGTTGAGACCTGATTTGTGACCTAGGATGTGATCTATTCTGGAGAATGTTCTATGGGCACGAGAGAAGAATGTGTATTCTCTTGCTTTGGGGTGGAATGTTCTGAATATATCTGTGAAGTCCGGTTGGTCCAGTGTGTCATTTAAAGTCTTTATTTCCTTGTTGATCTTTTGCTTAGATGATCTGTCCATTTCAGTGAGGAGGGTGTTAAAGTCCCCCACTATTATTGTATTGTCAATGTGTTTCTTTGCTTTTGTTATTAATTGGCTTATATAATTGGCTGCTCCCATGTTAGGGGCATAGATATTTACAGTTGTTAGATCTTCTTGTTGGATAGACTCTTTAAGTAGGATATAGTGTCCTTCCTCATCTCTTATTACAGTCTTTGATTTAAAATCTCATTTGTCTGATACAAGGATTGCCACCCCAGCTTTCTTTTGGTGTCCATTAGCATGGTAAATTATTTTCCACCCCCTCACTTTCAATCTGGGAATGTCTTTGGGTCTAAAATGAGTCCCTTGCAGACAGCATATTGATGGGTCTTGTTCTTTTATCCAATCTTATAGCCTGTGTCTTTAGATTGGGGCATTTAGCCCATTTACATTCAGGGTAACTATTGAAAGATAGGAATTTAGTGCCATTGTATTGCCTGTAAGGTGATTGTTACTGTATATTGTCTGTGTTCCTTTCTGGTTTATATTACTTTTAGGCTCTCTCTTTGCTTAGAGAACCCCCTTCAATATTTCTTGTAGGGCTGGTTTTGTGTTTGCAAATTCCTTTAGTTTTTGTTTGTCCTGGAAGCTTTTTATCTCTCCTTCAATTTTCAATGACAGCCTAGCTGGATATAGTATTCTTGGCTGCATATTTTTCTCCTTTAGTGCTCTGAATATATCATGCCAGTCCTTTCTGGCCTGCCAGGTCTCTGTGGATAGGTCTGTTGCCAATCTAATGTGTCTACCATTGTAGGTTACATATGTCTTCTCCTGAGCTGCTTTCAGGATTTTCTCTTTGTCTCTGAGTCTCATAAGTTTTACTATTAGATGTCAGGGTGTTGACCTATTTTTATTGATTTTGAGAGGGGTTCTCTGTGCTTCCTGGATTTTCATGCCTGTTTCCTTCCCCAAATTAGGGAAGTTCTCTGCTATAATTTGCTCCATTATACCTTCCACCCCCTCTCTCTTTCTTCTTCTTCTGGGATCCCAATTATTCTAATGTTGTTTCGTCTTATGGTATCACTTATCTCTCGAATTCTGCCCTCATGATCCAGTAGTTGTTTATCCCTCTTTTTTTCAGCTTCTTTATTTTCCATCATTTGGTCTTCTATATCACTAATTCTCTCTTCTGCCTCATTTATCCTAGCAGTTAGAGTCTCCATTTTTTATTGAACCTCATTAATAGTCTTTTTTATTTCGACTTGGTTAGATGTTAGTTCTTTTATTTCTCCAGAAAGGGTTTCTCTAATAACTTCCATGCTTTTTTCAAGCCCAGCTAGTATCTTTAAAATCATCGTTCTGAACTCTAGGTCCAACATCATACTAATGTCCGTATTGAGGAGGTCCCTGGCAGTTGGTACTGCCTCTTGTTCTTTTTTTTGAGGTGATTTTTCCGTCTTGTCATTTTGTCCAGAGGAGAATAAATGAATGAGAGAACAAAATGCTGACAGGGGAACAACGTCCCCAGAAAATATACTCTAAACAAATCAGAAAAGACCTGAAACCAGGGGAAAAGAAAGGTAAAGAAAGAAAAAAGAAAAAGAAGAAAAAAAGAAAAAGATAAAAACAAAAACAGAACAAAAAAATATAAACAGAATATGATCAAATATGATCAGGCTGGTGCATAGATCAGTGCCACACACTAGATTTTGGGTGTATTTTGCTCTGTTAGAAGAAAGTGCCTCCCAAAATTTTAAAGAAAGAAAAACTTATATATGTACAAAAATAAGGGTAGATATGAGAAAGGGATGGAGTATGACTGTAAAGATGAACATTATAAAAGATTTTATAAAAGGAATTGATAAGATAAGAAGTTGTTTGAAAAAAGAAAGAAGAGGATTTAAAAAAAAAGAAAGAAAAAAAAGGGGGGGAGAGAATGTGATCAGGCAGGAGACTAGAACAAAGCCATACACTAGAGATTTAGGGTATATTTTGATCTGTTAGAAGAAACTGTATCTCGAAATTTTAAAGTGAGAACAACTTATATATATATATGCCAAAAATAAAGGTAAGTACTATGAAGGGATAGAATATGACTCTAAAAATGAAAAATAAAAATGTTTTTTAAAAAAGGTAGTGATAAGATGTTGGTTGAGAAAGGGAAAAAGAAAAATTCAAAAAAAAAAAAGTTAAAAAAAATTAACTTTGAAAGACTAAAGAACCATGGTAAAAAAGCCATGAGTTCTATGTGCAGTATTCCCCTAGCACTGGACTTCTGCCGTTCTCATTGATGGGTAAACTTGGTCTTGGCTGGCTGTTCTTGCTGATCTTCTGGGGGAGGGAACCTGTTGCCATGGTTCCCAAGTGTCTTTGCAGGAGGCGGAATTGCCCCACCCTTGCCAGTTCCAGACTAAGTAATCTGCTCATGTTTGCTCTCGGGACCTTTGTTCCCTGCAAGCTTTCCGTACAGCTTTGGAGGACAAGAGTGAAAATGGTGGCCTCCCAATCTCTGCCCCAGAGGAGCTGAGAACTCAGGGCCCCACTCCTCAGTGTGCCCCCAGAGAAAAGCAGTCAATCACTCCTGTCTCCCTGGTCTCCAGCCACACTCCGTGATCACCCAGCCTCTGACCAAGTGTTTTTGTCTCTGGCACCCGACCCAGTGTGGAGTCTCCAAACCCAGCAGATCCCTCTAGTGTGCTCCCACACCGCTCCTCCCAGGGGATGAAGGGGAGTCTCCCTGCCTCTGCTGCTTGTTAGGTCCCTTCCAAAAAGTGGTCGCTTTTTTGTTTAGTGAGTTGTTGCTATTCTTTTCTTTGATCTCCTGTTGAGTTCGTAGGTGTTCAGAATGGTTTGATCCCTATCCAGCTGAATTCCTGGGACCAGACAAAATCCAGGTCTCCTACTCCTCCACCATCTTGCTCCTCCCTCACATCAATAGTTTTTGATGTTGTGTTCAACGATTCATTAGTTGCATATAACACCCAGTGCTCATCACGTCACATGCCCTCCTTAATACCCATCACCTGACTACCCCATCCCCTCACCCCCCTCCCTTCTATAACCCTCAGTTTGTTTCCCAGAGTCCAGAGTCTCTCATGGTTTGTCTCCCTCTCTGATTTCTTCCCATTCAGTTTTCCCTCCCTTCCCCTATGGTCATCCGCACTATTCCTTATGCTCCACATATGAGTGAAACCATATGATAATTGTCTTTCTCTACTTAACTTACTTCACTTAGCATAATCTCCTCCAGTTCCAACCATGTCAATGCAAATCGTAGGTATTCATCCTTTCTAATGGCCTAGTAATATCCCATTGTGTATATGGTTCACATCTTCTTTATTATTTATCTGTTGAAGGACATTTTGGCTCCTTCCACAGTTTGGTTATTGTGGACATTGCTGCTATGAACATTGGGGTGCATGTGCCCTTTCTTTTCATTATATCTACATCTCTGGGGTAAATACCCAGTAGTGCAATTGCTGAGTCATAGGGTAGCTCTATTTTTAATGTCTTGAGGAACCTCCATACTGTTTTCCAGAGTGGCTGTACCAGCTTGCATTCCCACCAACAGTGTTCCCCTTTTTCTGCATCCTCGCCAACATTTGTTGTTCCCTGTCTTATTAATTTTTGCCATTCTAACTAGTGTAAGGTGGTATCTCATTGTGCTCTTGATTTGTATTTCCCTGATGGCTAGTGATATGGAGCATTTTTTCATGTGTCTGTTAGCCATTTGTATGTCTTCTTTGGAGAAGTGTCTGTTCATGTCGTCTGCTCATTTTTTTAAAAAGATTTTATTTATTTATTTGACAGAGAGAGAGAGACAGTGTGAGAGGGAACACAAGCATGGGGAGTGGGAGAGGGAGAAGCAGGCTTCCCACTAAGCAGGGAGCCCAATGTGGGGCTCGATCCCAGGACCCTGGGATCATGACCTGAGCCGAAGGCAGACGCTTAACAACTGAGCCACCCAGGCGCCCCTGTCTGCCCATTTTTTGACTGGATTATTTGTTTTTTGGATGTTGCATTTGAGAAGTTCTTTATAGATTTTGGATACCAGCCCTTTATCTGATATGTCACTTGCAAATATCTTCTCCCATTCCATGGGTTGCCTCTTTGCTTTGTTGACTGTTTCCTTTGCTGTGAAGAAGCTTTTTATTTTGATGAAGCCACAACAGTTCATTTTCACTTTTGTTTCCCTTGCCTTTGGAGACATGTCATGAAAGAAGTTGCTGTGGCCGATGTCAAAGAGGTTACTGCCTATGTTCTCCTCTAGGATTTTTTTTTTTTATGTTCAGTTAGCCACTGTATAGTACATCATTAGTCTTGATGTAGTGTTCAATGATTCGTTAGTTAAGTAATACACCCAGTGCTCATCACAACACGTGCCCTCAATACCCATCACCCTATTATCCCCACCTTCCTCCCCTCTGAAACCCTCAGTTGGTTTCCTGGGGTCCATAGTCTCTCATGGTTCATCTCCCTCTCTGATTTCTCCTCCTTCAGATTTCCCTCCCTCCCCCTGTGGTCCTCCATGCTACTGCTTATATTCCACATATGAGTGAAACCATATGATAATTGTTTTTCTCTGCTTGACTTACTTCACTTAACATAATCCCCTCCAGTTCCATCCATGTTGATGCAAATGGTGAGTATTCATCATTTCTGATGGCTGAGTAATATTCCATTGTATATATGTACCACATTTTCTTTATCCATTTATCTGTTGAAGGGCATCTTGGCTCCTTCCACAGTTTGGCTATTGTGGACATTGATGCTATGAACACTGGGGTGCATGTGTCCCTTCTTTTCACAGCATCTGTATTTTTGGGGTATGGATTCCTGTCTCACATTGAGGTCTTTCATCCATCGTAAACTCTAAAGAGTAAGAGAATGATCGAGTTTCATTCTTCTGTATATAGCTGTCCAATTTTCCCAGCACCATTTATTGAAGAATGAAATAAGTCAAGCAGAGAAAGACAATTATCACATGGTTTCAGTCATATGTGGAACATAAGGAATACCATGGAGGACATAAGGGAAAGGAAGGGAAAACTGAAAGGGGGGAATCAGAGGGAGAGATGAACCATGAGAGACTATGGACTCTGGGAAACAATCTGAGGGTTTCAGAGAGAAAGCAGATGGGAGGATGGGTTAGCCTGGTGATGGGTATTAAGGAGGGCACGTGTTGTAATGAGCACTGGGTGTTATATGCAAATAATGAATCATGGAACACTACATCAAAACTAATGATGTACTATATGGTGACTAACATAACACACAGAAAAGAATTGGGTCAATTTCTGGAATTTAAGAAACAACACAAGTGAACAAGAAAAAAAAGACAAACAAAAAAACAGACTCTTAAATATAGAGAACAAGCTGGTGGTTGCCAGAGAGAAGGTGAGTGGGGGAATGGGTGAAATAGATAAAGGGGATTAAGGCTACACCTATTTTGATGAGCACTGAAAAGGTGTAGAATTGTGGAATCTTTATATTGTATACCTGAAACTAATATAACACTGTATGTTAATTATACCTGAATAAGAAATTTCTTTTCCTGGACGTTCTACTCTATCCCATTGTTCTATATGACTAACCTTCTGTCCATAAGATACTTTCTTGGTTACTGAGGCTTTATGGTAAGTCTTGAAGTCAACCAATGTGGGTTCTCCAGTTTTGTTCTTTTTCAGGTTGTTTGCCTACTCTAATTCCTTTGCCTTTCCCTGTAAATTTTGGGATCAACTTGCTCATTTCTACAGAACAAAAGAAAATGCCATTAGGATTCTTATTAGGATCTTGTTGAATCTACACAACATTTTTTTTTTAATTTACAACTTAATATTGAGTCTTGGAAGGCTAGAATCCATGAATATGGGTAACTTCATTTATTCAGATTTTTTTTAATTTCTTTCATCAGTATCTTATAGTTTTCAGCACACATATCTTGCACATATTTTTTTAGAATTATACTTAAGTATATCATGAATTTGGTCCTCTTGTAAGTGGTATTTTTATTTCAATGGTTTATTAATATTATGTAGAAATATAATTGACCAATGAATGGATAAAGAAGATGTGGTATATATATGCAATGGAATATTACTCAGCCATCAAAAAGAATGAAATATTGCCATTTGCAATGAAGTGGATGGAACTAGAGTGTATTACACTAAGTGAAATAAGTCAGGCAGAGAAAGACAAATACCATGTGATTTCACTCATATGTGGAATTTAAGAAACAGAAGAACATAGCGGAAGGGAAGAAAATATAAAATAAGATAAAAACAGAGAGGGAGGCAAACCATAAAAGACTCTTAACTATAG
The DNA here is from genome assembly GCF_002201575.2 of Neomonachus schauinslandi. NCBI lineage: Eukaryota > Metazoa > Chordata > Mammalia > Carnivora > Phocidae > Neomonachus > Neomonachus schauinslandi. The sequence goes on along the minus strand of NC_058406.1, from coordinate 104,170,943 downwards.
GGAACAAACTGAGGATTGTGAAGAGGAGGTGGGTGGGGGGATGGGGTAATTAGGTAATGGATATTAAGGAGGGCACTTGATGTAATGAGTACTGGGTGTTATAGGCAACTAATGAATCACAAAATTTTACCCCTGAGACTAATAATTCACTGTATGTTAATGAACTTGAAGTTTAATGAAATCTAAAAAATGAAGAAAAAGAAAAAAAGAAACATAACCGCTTTTTTTTTTTTTTTTGTATACTGACCTTATATCCCAGGACTTGATAAAAATCACTTATTAGTTCTAGTTGAGGTTTTTTGTTTTGGGGTGTTTTTCTTTCTGTAATTTCTTTGGGGTTTTTCTACATTGACAATCACAACATCTGTAAATAAATAAAGTTTTACTTTCTCCTTTCCCACCCATAGCCTTATTGTACTGGCTAAGGTCTCTACTATGATGTCGAATATGAGTGGTGAGATTCATACTCCCAATTTTAAAGGGAAAGCATTCAGTCTTTACCATTAGGTAAGATGCTAGCTGTAGGAATTTTCTAGATGCCTGCTATCAGTCTGAGAAAGTTACTTCTATTCCAAATTAGCTAAGAGATTTCTTATCACAAATGGATGCTGAATTTCATCAAATGCTTTTTCTGCATCTATTGAGATGATTAATATCTTCTTTCATATTTTGATATAATACATTACCTTGATTGATTTTTGAATATTGAATCAACCTGGGATTCCCAGGATAAACCCCACTTGACCATAACATATTATAGTTTTAATACATTGTCAAATGATTTACCAAATTTTCTTTTTTCTTTTTATTTTTTTGAACTCTTTTAAATTTTATTATGTTATGTTAGTCACCATACATCATTAGTTTTTGATGTGGTGATTTGCCAAATTTTCTTAAGAATTTTGGCATCCATGTTAATGAGGGATATTAGTCTGCATTTTTCTTTTCTTATAATGTATTTGTCCAGCTTTGGTATCAGGATAATGTTGGCCTCATAGAATGTGTTGGGAAGTATTCTCTCCTCTTCAACTTTCTCAAAGAGTTTATAGAGAATTGGTATTATTTCTTCATTAAATGTTTGATACAATTCACCAGTGAGGCCATCTAGGCCTAGGGTTTTTTGTATGTGTGTGAGAAGGTTTTTAACTACATATTTAATTTATTTAATACACATAAGGCTATTCATAAGGCTATTTATCTCTTTGTGATATCTTCTTTCTCATTCTAATATTGAAAATTTATGTCACCTCCACCTCTCTCTCTTTCTCTCTTCTAATTAGTCTTACTAAAGGTTTTCAATTATTTTGATCTTCTCCAAGAGCCAGATCCTATTTCACTGATTTTTCTCTATCATTTTTCTGTTTTCTATGTCATTGACTTATTCTTTTGTCTTTATTATCTTTTTTCTTCTTACTTTAAGTGAAATTTGCTCTTCTTTTTTCTAGTTCTTCTTTTTTACTTAAATTCAATTAGCCAAGGTATAGCACATCATTAGTTTTTGATATAATGTTCAATGATTCATTAGTTGAGTATATCAGTCAGTGCTCATCATATCACGTGCTTAAAGTGGAAGCTTAGGTTATTGAGTTGAGGCCTTTCTTCTTATCTAACATAGATATTTTAGTGCTATAAATTTTCCTCTAAGCACACTTTAGCTGCAATTCACAAATTTTGTGGGTTTTTTATTTCTATTCAGCTCAAAATGCTTTCTAATTTCCTCTTTGATTTGTTGTTCTTTAACTTATAAGTATTTTGAAGTGTGTTTTAGTTTCTGAATATTTAAGAATTCCCAGATATCTTTCTGTTAATTCCTAATTGCAATCAAACACAGTCTGTAGCACTTGAACCATTTGAATCTATTGAAACTTGTTTTATGGCCCAGAATTCAGTCATTCTAGATAAATGTTCCAAGTGCACTTTAAAATAATATGTATTCTGCTGCTGTTGAGCATTCTATAAATGTCACTTAGGTCAAGTTGGTTGATAGTGTTCAAGACTTCTATACACTTACTGATTTTGTGTCTACTTATTTTACCTAATACTGAGGGAGTTTTGAAATCTCTGACTATAAATGACTGTTTCTTCTTGCAGTTCTATTCCGTTTTGGTTCATATTACACTTAGAATGGTAATGTTCTTTTGACAAATTGACCCCACCTAGGTTTTCTCTCATGTTGCAGCCTGAAAACTCTCTCTAGGTTTCAAACTGAGGATCACTTCATTTATTTCCCCCATGTTGCATGCTGTCCAATTCATGAAAATATTTGTTTCATTTTTTAACTAGATTGTAACTGACAAAAGTGGGAAGGTAAAATTCAATCCATATTACTCCATCTTGGCAAGAAGTGAAAATCCCAAAGGCAATAGCTGAGCATAGACTTAAAGGAGAAAAAGGAGCAATACCTGTGAAAGAACACTCCAGAGAGAGGAAACTCAGATGAGAGACCAATGTGGTTGCAAAAAAGAGAATAAGGGGAGTAGCAGGGTGAGGTCAGAGACCTTATAGTCCCTCTCAGGCCTCTGGTTTACTCTGAGAAAGACAGGAGACACTCTAGGGTGTTAAGCATAGGAGAGACATGGTCAGCCTTCTGTTTTGAAATGTTCAGACTGTCCACTGTTAAAGAGTAGGAGCAGCATATCAGTTCGGAGGCTAAGAGTACCCACAAGAAATGGTGGCAGTTGAACCTGGGTAGTAGCAGTGGTGATGGTGAGAACTGTGCAGATTCTGGTTATAACCTGAACATAGAAACAGTAGGATTTGTTGATAGTGTGACTTTGAGGTATGAAAGAAAGAAAGAAGTCAGGAATGATCTAGAGTTCTTTGCATTATACTGTATCATATTTATCTTTTATATTTTCACAAAAAGGTTTGGGAGTAGCTCTCCTATTATTGTGACTGTGTCTAGAGGATGAGCACTGGTGTATATTTGGTACTTTTTCTCCTATTCCTTTTTCAATGATCCAGCAATTATCTGCTCCTATGAATATTTCTTGGGTATAAGAATAAAGCATATGGGACTGACTTATTTCAAATTGGCTAAGGGTTGAAGTACAGTCCTCTGCCATGAACTTGACACAGGTGTGGTTTAGGACAGCCAACCTCTGCATTTCTTAGGGCAGGGGCACAGAATCTATATTTAAATTAATATACAAAATGGAAACTCAGTCTGCCTTATCATTCATGATGCTGTTTGACAAATAGCCCAGCCTAGGCCCTAGATTGCTAGGTTGTGGAACTAACAGATGAGAGAACCAGTCCTACAGAAGGCAGGATCTGAACTTGGCTGGTATGTACCTGACTCAACTTGCCTCTGGCTTTACTTAAATATCTAAATTGGGTTGGATTTTGCCTCAGCTGAACTCCAGGCACTGGCAGGTTTGAGCAGCTTGCTGAACAAAGAAGTGGCTGGACTTGATAGCTCAGCTTTACATGTAGGTAGAGGAAGTTTCTAAAGCTGCAAAATATGCCTCAGTCAGCAAATGTCTCCCTGATATTTAGACCAATCCAAATCACACAAAACTACTTCTCTATCACAATTCTTTCGAATGGATTAACTGGGTTTGGGGTATTAAGGAGGGGATGTGATGGGATGAGCACTGGGTGTTATATGCAACTAATGAATCATTGAAAATACAACAAAAACTAAGGATCTATTTTAAAAAAAAAGAATTCTTTCTATGTGGGCAGCTGGGTGGCTCAGGCAGTTAAGTGTCTTTCAGCTCAGGTCACGATCCCAGGGTCCTGGGATCGAGTCCCACATTGGGCTCCCTGCTCAATGGAGAGTCTGGTTCTCCCTCTCCCTCTGCTGCCCCCCCTGCTTGTGCACACACTCTCTCTGTCAAATAAATAAATAAAATCTTTTTTTAAAAAAAAGAATTCTATGGGAGTATAGGGTAAGAGGCAGTGGAGGAATCCATAAATCCACAATCCATTACAGAGTGCTAGGAATCTGGCTTCTTTATGAGAGAAGGGACAGAAAGATTTTTCTACTTATAGAGCCCCAAAAGAATCCATGGTCTCTATAATTGGGGAGAGAAAGCCTTTCTGATGAAGATGAGGTGGCTAAAAACCATAGACAACAAACCAGGAAGGGGCTTCCAGGGGCTAGAGCATAACCAAAGAAAGGAAGGTTATACATTATAAAATCAAGATAAATGCACCATACCCCCAACAGTAGATAAGCCATAGAATGAATAGAAGAGAAAGAAGACAATCTATGTACCCTGCAGTCAAATCTCAATCCTGTTCCTTGACCTGCTTCAAAAATAAATAGGTCTGATCTGAGGATTCTATCCTCATTATGAACAGAGTTTGTGTCATCATCATCACCACCACCACAAACAGCACCAAGATTATAGGCATAATAATTATCTTTAATCAATGTGACCCACTAGCCAACTGAGCCAGAACCAAGGCCTTCTTCCAAGCAGACTAATCACAGGTCACCTTGTATAGTATTTGATGTCTAGAGAAGCTGATTAATCCAGAGTACAATGTCTGACATATGATTTTGGCTCTCAAAACAAACTGGCAAAAGCAACATTCATGTTGATGATATCATCCAAAAAATGGACATAGAAAATATCAATATTTCAAGCAAATGAAAAAAAAAGTGGGTTTTGGGGTTTTTTAGTAAAAAAAAAATAGTAACATGCCTCTTTTTTAATTTAAATTCAATTAGCCAAGGTACAGTACATCATTAATTTTTGATATAATGTTCAATGATTCATTAGTTGAATATAACACCCATGGCTCATCATATCACATGTCCTCTTTGCCTCTTAAATGGCTCTTTTGTTCCAGGCATTTGAATTAATTCTTTTAAATTTTTTAACTACCCTCTGAAGAAAATTCCCCATATTTACAGAAATATTAAGTCACATAACTAGTGAGTGGCAGAGGCAGGATTCCAACCTAGATTTGTCAGATTCCAAGGTTTATGCTCTTAATCACTAGGCTAAACAAGTTTGCTAATAGATTTTGTTTTAGTCTTTAGGGAGAACCCAAGAAACATTCTTTCAAGAACGCTACCCTACCCTCTGTTTGCCCTGAATTATTCTACGTGGACCAGACTTAGGTGTGTGAGAAAGGCCCTGGCAGAGGCCTAGGCTAATAGCCTCTCCTTTTGTGGCAAAGGCCCAAGCCCCACTTTCCATGAGTCCATCTGCCTCTCAAGCCATAACCATCTCAAAAATGAGTAGAATGTCATCTTTGAACATCTTAAAAAGCTAAGTATTTGTCTCCCTAGACAAGGGGTCCTGGACCTTCAGGGAACAGTTCTGTTCCACGTTGTCTTTGACCTGCACAAAACTAGGGGCAGTGGGTGAAGCAAATGGATTAGAGGTCAATCCCGGAGACCTTAGTCATCCTTTAACAGTTAACACAAAATAATTACTCTCTCTGCCTTTTGCATTTACCTTGCTAAGCTGGTGATCTAGTGTCCCTAATTTAAGATACCAGTCCCCAAGGAAGAAAACCTCCTACTAAAATAAAAATGAGGTATATGTGTTATACACAACTAATGAATCGTTGAACACTACATCGAAAACTAATGATGTACTATATGCTGGCTAACTGAACATAATTAAAAAAATAAACTAAATTTAAAAAATAAACAAATTTATCAACATAAAATGCCAATATTTTAGCCTACCAAATTATATTTAAAAGTATATACTGCTCTAAACGCTTTGAAGGAGGAACTTACCCCAACATTTTGGGCACATACTTACAGCCTTTCAGGAAACTTACTTTGGTACATGTTCTAGACTATTTTAAGAAAAAAAAAAGATCAGCTGTCTTACTTGTCAAAATACAAATTCTAGATCATCTAGTGAATCCTAGCATTCCAGAGCTAATGCAAGTTCCTCCTCTTTCAAGTTAGGCTTATGTAGCCAGGAAGTTCCCCAAATCCATACTGTCATCACAGGTTATTGATAATGGCCACAAAGACCATTTAAGCATCTGAGACACAGCCTTCAGAAAGGACCCCAAGTAGAATTCAATGAGCATCTAGAGGTCCCAGATGGTACATCTCAGTTAGATCTGGACGGAAGAAGTTGCTGAAGCCCCCTATTCCAGACTGAAAGCCTGGGTGTGTCTGTCAGCAGCATTTCTTTGTGAGACTATTGCTCCAGCACATGGGTCTTGAGATATCAACAAAATGTGGTAAAATAAGAAAGGAATCTGGAGGTATTCTCATCTGGTGAAGCTAGTGGTTCCACCTTCCCCATGGACTTTTCATAACATAAATGTAAAACTCCTTTGAAGACTGTGTTCCAACAGTTCAACCCAATTGGCCTCTGATTTCACTTTGGAAGAGTGGCTACTAGGAGTGAAGAGAGTTAAGAATCATATCCAGGAACCATCACCCCCAAATGCTATTGATAAACTACTAATCAGATTAACCTTGAGATTAAGAAGGAAAAGAAAAGAGAATGTGTTAAATTCCTATCAGGTACTCAACAGTATCATAATATTATCTCATCTAATTCCCATATGTCTGATATTATCCTCATTATCCCACAGGTGCAGAAACAGAGACACAGATTTAAAAACTTGCCCAAGGTATTACAGGGGGTATGTTGGAGCTTGTGTATAGAAACAGTATGTCTTACTACAGAGTCAATGTTCTTCCTACTGCATCATACCATGAGTCAAGAACAGCTCCTTAAACCACCTTTAGAGAAAAGAGGCATTTAATATGCTCTAGTCCCCTAGAGCAGTACCCAGGTATCAGCTCTAAGGTGAGTTCATTGAAAAATCCCAAAATCAGGGCTCCTAAGAGTCCCAGCACAGAGAAAGTGCTTGGCTGTTATGACAGGCATAGCCCCACTTAGGCCCTAAGGCAAGGCATTAAGGAATTCCATTTGAACATGATAGGAAACCAAAGCAGAAGTACTTTAACTTAAAAAAGACCCCCCTTTGAACAGGATGAGCCATAGAAACAAAATTCAGCTGACATTCGGTGAAGAAAAAACAAAAGCTGGTACTTTCACAGGTATAATTACCATTATTTTTAACATTCCAAGTTATTGCTTCTGCCTCAAGACAATCCAGTGGCCAGTAATGCACCAGCTTCACCAAATGGGCCTAAAATCGAAGAGAGCCCAGAGCAGTGTAAATGTGGAATGAGCAGAGGGTGATGAGATAAGTAGAATAGGGCAGGAAGGAGGCCCAGACCCAGAGAAATGGTGTAGCTGAAACTGCACCCTAGTTCCAGGCTCCAGGGTTCTGCTTCACTGGACTAAACCACCTTTCAGAACCCAGGCAGGCAAAATTCTCTGCAGGTGTCATCCAATCAATCCTTAAAGACCATCACTTTGGTTCCTTTCCAAAAAGTGGAGCTCTGGTAGGATCCTAACTGTTTCTGAGAATTGCAGCTAAAATGGCCTGACACGAGTCCACTTGCACCCTGACACTAATACCTCTTTGTGGTTATTACAGAGGGAAAACTGAAGCATTGACAAGTGAGGTAAATTACTTAAGAACACAGATATCATGACAAGCCTGACTTAGTTGCACAACTCCGTGACTATATTAAATACCACTGAATTGTACAATTTAAAAGGTTGAATTTTATTGTATATAAGTTATAGCTCAATAAAATTGTTATTTTTTTCATAAAAAGAATCATGAGTTATCATGCTTTTGACAGAGAAGTAGTATTTCTGCCTTTAAAGGCCTACTGTTGGCTCTCCTAACTTAATTTTTATCTAACATGATTGAGTGCCTCCTATATGTGATATTATCTTAAGCAATCTCCACTAGTGAGGTTGGTGTTATTATTCCTACTTTTATAAAGTTGGAAAACTGAGGCTCAGAAGATTAGAGAACTTCCCAAGGAACATAGCCAGGAAAAGAGAGAGCTCAGATTGGAGCTCAAAATCATTCTCACTGCTACTCTTCTCTCTGATAACAAGTCAGAAGAGGAAGAGAGACCCGAACACACAGAACATACAAGAGTGCATAGTGGAGTTCCAAAGAGGCAAGCAATGGAACTGGCTTCAAAGTTCTAAACTGGAGTTGCCATGCAAGGGGGGCTTTAAAACCTGTCTTGGCGTGGAGTCTGGGCTCTGAAAATCTTACTGACATTGCAGTCATCTCAGCAAAAACAAGCACAGTTCCAAAGATGCCTACCATTGAAAATGACCACAATATCCAGGGGACAACACAACTTTTTCTGTGGCCATTTTGGTTTAGGGCTCCCTGGCTACAAGAGCAATGGGTGTATGTCAGTGGTGTAACCATTATTTGTGAACAGACACCCATTCTAAGTATTACTAAGTTCTAGGCACTGTCTAGATGGTGGGGTAATTTAAGATGCCTTCCCTGGAGGAACACCCAGATAGGAATCAACCCTCCCCACCCCCAAGTATGTGCTATAGATGTGGTTATAGATATGCCCAACTTTCACATTGGACAGCATGGGTTTCTGTTTAAGTGTTGCCATTTACTAGCTGTGCTTTTTTTTAATTTAATTTAATTTTATTATGTTATGTTAGTCACCATACAGTACATAATTAGTTTTTGATGTAGTGTTCCATCATTCATTGTTTGCATATAACACCCAGTGCTCCATGCAATACGTGCCCTCCTTAATACCCATCACTGGGCTAACCCAGCCCCCCAGCCCCCTCCCCTCTAAAACCCTCAGTTTGTTTCTCAGAGTCCATAGTCTCTCATGGTTCATCTCCCCTTCCAATTCCCCCCCTTCATTTTTCCCTTCCTTCTCCTAATGGCCTCCATGCTATTCCTTATGTTCCACAAATAAGTGAAACCATATGATAATTGACCTTCTCTGCTTGACTAATTTCACTCAGCATAATCTTCTCCAGTCCCATTCATGCTGATGTAAAAGTTGGGTATTCATCCTTTCTGATGGCTGAGTAATATTCCACTGTATATATGGACCACATCTTCTTTATCCATTCATCTATTGAAGGGCATCTTGGCTCTTTCCACAGTTTAGCTATTGTGAACATTGCTGCTATGAACATTGGGGTGATTTTGGACAAATTATTAAATTTCTCTATGCTTTCATTTCCTTATTTGTAAAATGAGAATGGCATTAATATTGATCTTACAGAGTTACTGTAAAGAATAAATATATAAGGGACACCTGGGTGGCTCAGTCAGTTAAGTGTCTGCCTTTGGCTCAGGTCATGATCCCAGTGTCCTAGGATTGAGTCCCACATTGGGTTCCTTGTTCAGCAGGGACCCAGCTTCTCCCCATGCCTGCCACTCACCCTGTTTGTGTGTTCGCTCTCTGTCAAATAAATAAATAAAATCTTTAAAAAAAAAACTTAAAAAAAGAATAAATAAATATGTAAAGCCAGTATGCCTAGAAGATAGTAAGCACTTAATTAATGACAGCTGCTATCTTCAGCAGCAGCAGAAGCGTCATCACCTGGTGGCAAAGTACAGAAAAGCTGCCTCTTTGGGGTTAATACAACTTTCTGATTATTTTCACTTCTGTAAGGTATTATATTTGATAGACTTTATGTATATAAATGGCATTTGCCCAAGGGCCTAGGCCCAAAGCTGCCAGATAACCAATGGATAGCAGGATGCCAGAAAAAAAATCCCAAGAAGAAAGCTCACTCTAGATTCACCCTGAACAGTTCTTAAAACATCACTTTTGTATCTAGCCTATTTATGTATACTTTTGTAGCTTAGAAAAGAGCTTTCCTGGGGCCAAAGGATATTTCTTGTCTTCCTGGCTGACAGTACTCCTTATATCACTCTTTTGTATATTTGTGTTGGGTGGGCCTGACACTCCTAAAACAGTGCATAATTTTCCACATAATAGGTGTTTGTGATAGATATACGGAAGTAAGCTAGTATGATGGTTAAGAGAAAGGACCTTACAGTAAGGTAGCTACAGGTTCAAACCCTGGCTCCTCCACTTATAGGCTGTGTGGCCTTGAAGAAGACTCATGATCCCTGAATGATTTCTCATGGGATGAACAATCAAATATCATAGAAATGTTATAAAGATTAAATGAGATGATATACAAAAAATATTCAGCACAATATCTAGCACATAGTAAATCCTCAATAACTGGTAGTTATTGTTATTGCAAAAAGATATGAATTAGGTAAGGTTCATTGCCTATGTTCATTTTCAATTGAATATGCATTTACTACACACCTGTCAAGTATCACACTTTGCGGGGGGTGGAGCAAGATGGCAGAGGAGTAGGAAACCTGGATTTAGTCTGGTCTCAAGAATTCAGCTGGATAGGGATCAAACCATTCTGAACACCTATGAACTCAACAGGAGATTGAAGAAAAACAACTCTCTGAACAGAAAAGCGACCACTTTCTTTTCTTTTTTTTTTTTTAAGATTTTATTTATTTGACAGAGAGAGACACAGGGAGAGAGGGAACACAAGCAGGGGGAGTAGGAGAGGGAGAAGCAGGCTTCCTGCAGAGCAGAGAGCTCTATGTGGGGCACGATCCCAGGACCCTGTGATCATGACCTGAGCCAAAGGCAGATGCTTAATGACTGAGCCACCCAGGCGCCCCAAAAAGCGACCACTTTCTGGAATATAGGATGGGCGAAGTGAATCCCAGGAGATGTTCAGGAGGATAGATGGCGGGGGAGGGGGCCTCCGTCAGCTGCTTCTGGCAAGTGATAGAGCCCCGGACCACAAAATTGGAACTTTTAGAAGTTAGCTCTGCTGAGGCACATCACTCCAGTGGCTAAGCGGGGGGTGGAACCCTCACGGGACAGTGTGGTCTCAGGACGCTTGGGGTCACAGAAAGAACAGGGGTGCCTGAGTGTGGCAGAGCTCCCAGGTATCAGAGCGAGGAAGCTGGCTGCAGAGACAGAGCCGAGGCATGGGCCTCAGCTCGGGGTTGCCATAAACCGTGATCCATAGCACAGTCAGGCCACTGCTCCTCCAGCAGGGACCCAACAAGCAGCAGATCCAGGGCGACTCCCCTTCCTCCCCCAGGAGGAGCGGCATGGGAGCGCACCACAGGGATCTACTGGGTTTGGAGACATCACACTGAGTTAGGTGCCAGAGATAGAAACACTAGGTCACAGGCCGGGTGGGTACGGAGTGCGGCCGGAGACTGGGGAGACTGGAGTGATTGACTGCTTTTCTCTGGGGGCTCACTGAGGAGTGGGGCCCCGAGTTCTCGATTCCTCCGGCGCAGAGACTGGGAGGCCGCCATTTTCACTCTTGTCCTCCAAAGCTGTACCAAAAGCTTGCAGGGAACAAAATCTCTCGAAAGCAAACCCAAGCAGATTACTTAGCCTGGAGTAGCAAGGGTGGGGCAATTCCGCCTTCAGCAAAGACATTTAGGAGCCTCACCAACAGTCCCGTCCCCCAGATCAGCAAGAACTGCCAGCCAAGACCAAGTTTACCGATCAATGAGAACGGCAGAACTCCAGCGCTAGGGGAATACTGCACATAGAATCTATAGGGTTTTTTTACCATGATTCTTTAGTTTTTCAAAATTAATTTTTTAATCTTTTTTTTAACTGTCTTTTTTTTTTCAATTTTTCTTTTTCCCTTTTTCAACCAACATCTTACCAATCCCTTTTTTAAAAAACATTTTTATTTTTCATTTTTAGAGTCATATTCTATCCCTTCATAGTACTTACCCTTATTTTGGCATATATATGTAAGTTGTTCTCTCTTTAAAATTTTGAGATACAGTTTCTTCTAACAGATCAAAATATACCCTAAATCTCTAGTGTATGGCTTTGTTCTAGTCTCCTGCCTGATCACATTCTCTCCCTTTTTTTTTCTTTCTTTTTTTCTAAAACCTCTTCTTTCTTTTTTCAAACAACTTCTTATCAATTCCTTTTATAAAATCTTTTATAGTGTCCATCTTTACAGTCATATTCCATCCCTTCATCATATCAACCCTTATTTTTGTACTATATAAGTTTTTCTTTCTTTAAAATTTTGGGAGGCACTTTCTTCTAACAGACCAAAATACACCCAAAATCTAGTGTGTGGCACAGATCTATATACCAGCCTGATCATATTTGATCATATTCTGTTTTTTTTGTTTTGTTCTGTTTTGGTTTGTTTTTATCTTTTTCTTTTTCTTTTTCTTTTTTCTTTCTTTCCCTCCCTTTTCCCCTGGTTTCAGGTCTTTTCTGATTTGTTTAGAGTATATTTTCTGGGGACGTTGTTACCCTGTTAGCATTTTGTTCTCTCATTCATTTGTTCTCCTCTGGACAAAATGACAAGACTAAAAAAAATCACCTCAACAAAAAGAACAAGAGGTAGTACCAACTGCCAGGGACCTACTCAATACGGACATTAGTACAATGTCAGACCTAGAGCTCAGAATGATGATTTTAAAGATATTAGCTGGGCTTGAAAAAAGCATGGAAGTTATTAGAGAAACCCTTTCTGGAGAAATAAAAGAACTAAAATCTAACCAAGTCAAAATCAAAAAGACTATTAATGAGGTGCAATCAAAAATGGGGGCACTAACTGCTAGGACAAATGAGGCAGAAGAGAGAATCAGTGATAAAGAAGACCAAATGATGGAAAATAAAGAAGCTGAGAAAAAGAGAGATAAACAACTACTTGATCACGAGGGCAGAATTCGAGAGATAAGCAATACCATAAGATGAAACAACATTAGAATAATTGGGATCCCAGAAGAAAAAGAAAGAGAGAGAGGGGCAGAAGGTATAATGGAGCAAATTATAGCAGAGAACTTCCCTAATTTGGGGAAAGAAACAGACATCAAAATCCAGGAAGCACAGAGAACCCCTCTCAAAATCAATAAAAATAGGTCAACACCCCGACATCGAATAGTATAACCTACGAGTCTCAGAGACAAAGAGAAAATCCTGAAAGCAGCTCGGGAGAAGAGATCTGTAACCTACAAGGGTAGAAACATTAGATTGGCAACAGACCTATCCACAGAGACCTGGCAGGCCAGAAAGGACTGGCATGATATATTCAGAGCACTAAAGGAAAAAAATAAGCAGCCAAGAATACTATATCCAGCTAGGCTGTCATTGAAAATAGAAGGAGAGATAAAAAGCTTCCAGGACAAACAAAAACTAAAGGAATTTGCAAACACGAAACCAACCCTGCAAGAAATATTGAAAGGGGGCCTCTAAGCAAAGAGAGAGTCTAAAAGTAACATAAACCAAAAAGGAACACAGACAATATACAGTAACAGTCACCTTACAGGCAATACAATGGCACTAAACTCCTATTTTCCAATAGTTACCCTGAATGTAAATGGGCTAAATGACCCAATCAAAAGACACAGGATATCAGATTGGATACAAAAACAAGACCCATCAATATGCTGTCTGCAAGAGACTCATTTTAGACCCAAAGACATTCCCAGATTGAAAGTGAGGGGGTGGAAAACCATTTACCATGCTAATGGACACCAAAAGAAAGCTGGGGTGGCAATCCTTATAACAGAAAAATTAGATTTTAAATCAAAGACTGTAATAAGAGATGAGGAAGGACACTATATCTTACTTACAGGGTCTATCCAACAAGAAGATCTAACAACTGTAAATATCTATGCCCCTAACATGGGAGCAGCCAATTATATAAGCCAATTAATAATAAAAACAAAGAAACACATTGACAACAATACAATAATAGTGGGGGACTTTAACACCCCCCTCACTGAAATGGACAGATCATCTAAGCAAAAGATCAACAAGGAAATAAAACTTTAAATGACACACTGGACCAAACGGACTTCACAGATATATTCAGAACATTCCATCCCAAAACAACAGAATACACATTCTTCTCTAGTGCCCCTGGAACGTTCTCCAGAATAGATCACATCCTGGGTCACAAATCAGGTCTCAACTGGTACCAAAAGATTGGGATCATTCCCTGCCTATTTTCAGACCACAATGCTTTGAAACTAGAACTCAATCACAAGAGGAAAGTCAGAAAGAACTCAAATACATGGAGGCTAAAGAGCATCCTACTAAAGAATGAATGGGTCAACCAGGAAATTAAATAACTTAAAAAACTCATGGAAACCAATGAAAATGAAAACACAACTAAAAAAAAAAAAGAGAAGAAAACACAACTGTTCAAAATCTTTGGGATGCAGCAAAGGCAGTCCTAAGAGGAAAGTATATAGCAATACAAGCCTTTCTCAAAAAACAAGAAAGGTCTCAAATACACAACCTAAGCATACACCTAAAAGAGGTAAAGAAAAAACAGCAAATAAAGCACAAACCCGGCAGGAAAAGAGAAATAATAAATATCAGAGCAGAAATCAATGAAATAGAAACCAAAAGAACAGTAGAACACATCAACAAAACTGGGAGCTGGTTCTTTGAAAGAATTAACAAGATTGATAAATTCCTTTCCAGACATATCAAAAAGAAAAGAGAAATGACCCAAATCAACAAAATCATGAATGAAAGAGGAGAGATCACAACCAACACCAAAGAAATACAAACAATTATAAGAACATATTATAAGCAACTATATGCCAATAAATTAGATAATCTGGACGAAATGGATGCATTCCTAGAGATGTATCAACTACCAAAACTGAACAAGGAAGAAATAGAAAACCTGAACAGACATGTAACCACTAAGGAAATTGAAGCAGTCATCAAAAATCTCCCAACAAACAAAAGCCCAGGGCCAGATGGCTTCCCAGGGGAATTCTACCAAACATTTCAAGAAGAATTAATACCTATTCTTCTGAAACTGTTCCAAAAAATAGAAATGGAAGGAAAACATCCAAACTCGTTTTGTGAGGCCACCATTACCTTGATCCCCAAACCAGACAAAGACCCCATCAAAAAGGAGAACTACAGACTAATATCATTGATGATCATGGATGCAAAAATTCTCACCAAAATACTAGCCAATAGGATCCAACAGTACATTAAAAGGATTATTCACCACGACCAAGTGGGACTTATCCCTGGGCTGCAAGATTGGTTCAACAACCGCAAATCAATCAACGTGATACAATACATTAACAAAAGAAAGAACAAGAATCACATGATCCTCTCAATAGATGCAGAAAAAGCATTTGACAAAGTACAGCATCCTTTCTTGATCAAAACTCTTCAGAGTATAGGGATAGAGGGTACATACCTCAATATCATAAAAGCCATCTATGAAAAACCCACAGCCATTATCATTCTCAATGGGGAAAAACTGAGAGCTTTCCCCCTAAGATCAAGAACACAGCAGGGATGTCCACTATCACCACTGCTATTCAACATAGTATTGGAAGTCCTAGCCACAGCAATCAGACAACAAAAAGAAATAAAAGGCATCCAAATCAGCAAAGAAGAAGTCAAACTCTCACTCCTTGCAGATGATATGATACTTTATGTGGAAAACCCAAAAGACTCCACCCCAAAACTGCTAGAACTCATACAGGAATTCAGTAAAGTGGCAGGATATAAAATCAATGCACAGAAATCAGTGGCATTCCTATACACCAACAACAAGAGAGAAGAAAGAGAAATTATGGAGTCGATTCCATTTACAATTGCACCCAAAACCATAAGATACCTAGGAATAAATCTATCCAAAGAGGCAAAGAATCTGTACTCAGAAAACTCTAAAATACTCATGAAAGAAATTGAGGAAGACACAAAGAAATGGAAAAACGTTCCATGCTCATGGATTGGAACAACAAATATTGTGAAGTTGTCAGTGCTACCTAGAGTAATCTAGGTAGCATTCAATGCAATCCCCATCAAAATACCATCCACTTGTTTCAAAGAAATAGAACAAATAATCCTAAAATTTGTATGGAACCAGAAAAGACCCCGCTAGCCAGAGGAATGTTGAAAAAGAAAAGCAAAGCTGGCGCAACACAATTCTGGACTTCCAGCTCTATTACAAAGCTGTCATCATCAAGACAGTATGTTACTGGCACAATAACAGACACATAGATCAATGGAACAGAATAGAGAGCCCAGAAATGGACCCTCAACTTTATGGTTAACTAATCTTCAACAAAGCAGGAAAGAATGTCCAATGGAAAAAAAGACAGTCTCTTCAACAAATGGTGTTGGGAAAATTGGACAGCCACATGCAGAAGAATGAAACTGGACCATTTCCTTACACCACACACAATAATATACTCAGAATGGTTGAAAGAACTAAATGTGAGAGAAGAGTCCACCAAAATCCTCAAGCAGAACACAGGCACCAACGTCTTCGACCTCAGCTGCAGCAACTTCTTTCTAGAAACATTGCCAAAGGCAAGGGAAGCAAGGGCAAAAATGAACTATTGTGACTTCATCAAGATAAAAAGCTTTTGCACAGCAAAAGAAATAGTCAAGAAAACCAAAAGACAACCGACAGAATGGGAGAAGATATTTGCAAATGACATATCAAATAAAGGGCTAGTATCCAAAATCTACAAAGAACTTATCAAACTCAACATCCAAAGAACAAATAATCCAATCAAGAAATGGGCAGAAGACATGAACAGACATTTCTGCAAAGAAGACATCCAAATGGCCAACAGACACATGAAAAAGTGCTCAACATTGCTCGGCATCAGGGCAATCCAAATCAAAACCTCAATGAGATACCACCTCACACCAGTCAGAATGGCTAAAATTAACAAGTCAGGAAATGACAGATTTTGGTGTGGATGCGGAGAAAGGTGAACCCTCCTACACTATTGGTGGGAATGCAAGCTGCTGCAACCACTCTGGAAAACAGTATGGAGGTTCCTCAAAAAGTTGAAAATGGAGCTACCATATGACCCAGCAATTGCACTACTGGGTATTTACCCCAAAGATACAAATGTAGGGATCCGAAGGGGTACTTGCACTCCGATGTTTATAGCAACAATGTCCACAATAGCCAAACTGTGGAAAGAGCCAAGATGCCCAACTACAGATGAATGGATAAAGAAGAAGTGGTATATATATACAATGGAATATTATGCAGCCATCAAAAGGAATGAGATCTTGCCATTTGCAACGACATGGATGGAACTGGAGGGTGTTATGCTGAGCGAAATAAGTCAATCAGAGAAAGATATGTATCATATGACCTCACTGATATGAGGAATTCTTAATCTCAGGAAACATGAGGGTTGCTGGAGTCGGGGGGGTGGGAGAGATGGGGTGGCTGGGTGATAGACATTGGGAAGGGTATGTGCTATGGTGAGCACTGTGAATTGTGCAAGACTATTGAATCACAGATCTGTACCTCTGAAACAAATAATGCAATATATGTTAAGAAAAAAAAAATAGAAGAAGATAGCAGGAGGGGAAGAATGAAGGGGGTGGAAATTGGAGAGGGAGACAAACCATGAGAGACGATGGACTCTGAAAAACAAACTGAGGGTTCTAGAGGGGAGGGGAGTGGGAGTCTGGGTTAGCCTGGTGATGGGTATTAAAGAGGGCACGTTCTGCATGGAGCACTGGGTGTTACACACAAACAATGAATCATGGAACACCACATCAAAAACTAATGATGTAATGTATGGTGATTAACATAACAATATAAAATTTTTTAAAGTATCACACTTTGCTACTTATTTGTGTACTAAATGAAAGGAATGAACTACACAAGTCCTCTAAAACATATTCTCTGCTTTTCACGTGTGTATGACCCTGAAAAAAGTGTCCTACAACATGTCCTCATACTGGAAGCTGGACCAGCACCATCCTTCTTGCAATCATCTCAAAGATAAGAATGTGAAGAAGTAGGAAGATAAACATGGACAGAGGTGGGGTTAGATTTGATTAGAAATGAATCAGTCCATCCCACAGACAAAAGCACCCACACATTTTTAGCTATATAAAGGCCACTATCTCAATCCACCGGTCACCCTGCAAGCTGCATCAGGCTTTATCCTACATGTTCCTTTGGTGAACCAGGTGAGAGAAAATTCATCCAGCTACATTGATGGATATTTGGTTGATTGTTGTCCACATTCGAAATTTAGGAGTAAAAGCTAAGTCAGAGTTAATATATATTTGGCTATTTCATTCTTGTTTCTTTTTCTTCTTTTTGTTTGTTTATTTGTTTGGTTAGTTTTGTTTATTCTGGGGTCTTTTTAGAATAAGTTTGTTGTTGTCAAGATGAATAATGAAAGAAGTTCATCTTTTTCTAGGCCATTCCACACTCTCTTCCTCGTCTTTTGCATGCTATTTTTTTCTGGGTTGGCCAGCTGAAATAGAGAGGAGGCCAGCACTGGTGTAGAGTCCCTTCCCTGTTCAGTCAGGGCCTGGGGCTCTAAGATCGAGTCATCCACTAGTCAAACTACTGCCTGCATTGCTGAGCCCTTCTCCCTGGTTATTGAAAAAGAATAAGATTAGAGTGTTTGGTTGAACCTGAGATTAGGATAGTTCCTTAGCTCTGCTGTGGGCTATCTCATGCTTCTGAAGCACCAAGGTAATGGGTAACTTGCCCATTGTTTATTTGCTGAAGGCCTTAACAATCCTGTTTAGCTTCTGGTGCCCAGAGGAGAAAAAGGTATGATAGAAGGTCTGTCACTTTTGTCTCAAAAGAATCAGTGAAACTACCAGAGAGACTGGGACAATACATCTGCGTGGTTCTGGAAACTTTGGAAGCCCCAGGACAACACTCAGAACACCAAAGTACACAAAGTATAGAGACATTATGTAAGGAATATATTCACCCAGGACATGGAGATATGAGCTCTAATCTTAGTTCAGTCAACAACATGCAATGACTTAGCAAAGTAACTCAAAATTAACAAAGTTTTCACTGTATTGAAAGATCCCTAACCCATCTTTACTTGTTGAAGTATTTTAGGTTTAAAAGAGACGAGATTTGAAAAACCATCATGATTATTATTAAAATCAGAATTGCTTATAAATTAAAAGGAAAGAAAAAGAATAGTAGGGTCTTTTGTTTCTTTTTTCTTCAGGTTCACTTAAACTTGCAAAAAGATGACTGACCTCTTGAGGAGTGTTGTCACGATCATTGATGTTTTCTACAAATACACCAAACAAGATGGGGAATGTGGCACACTGAGAAAAGATGAACTAAAGGAACTTCTGGAGAAAGAGTTTCGTCCAATTCTGAAGGTGAGAACTCATACACCAGGATTGAAGGCTGCTAGGGTCTTGTAAATTCTCTGTTATGTGACCAAAGATTAGCTAAAAAGTGCACAGTCTCAATGGTCTTTGGGCAAACTCTATGAGTGTACTTTTGGCATCAGAAAGTCTGCTGGGGCATTATTTATTTCTAGAAAGGTGAATGTTTTTTCTTTTTCCTGTGTACACCCACCATGTAGACCTTAAGACTTTTTCATACCCCCAGGTTTCCCCTTCTGAAAAAACAGAATATAAATATGTGCTAAAACATGAGTTAACAGATTGCCCTATCAAATTTGGAAAAAAAAGTATAGAGAGGTAAATGCCTACAAGGAGAGCTGACCAAGTAGCCAGGATGACTAAAAACTGCAAACGAAAAAACAAGCATTTCTTCCATCTACTTGGGAAGGACTCAGCTATTACCTTTAAAATTATAAATCCTAACATAGAATATATTAGTATGTAATGTTTAAAATGTATGTAAAACTAAAATATACCAGGTACTGAAGTTGATTTATTCAACTCCGTCCTGTATGCTATACCTGAGTACCTAGTCCCCAGCTTAGGTCCTTGAACTGTATTCTGCTGGGGTTCCCAACAGATTTATTCTTTTCTATTATCTCTTCTCAGCTGCTGGGTCCTATTAGGCTGCTTTAGCTTAAAGTAACCCTTGATTGGATTTAAAATACCTAATGTTAAACATCCACAATTCCACAGCTCTACCTGAATATTTTACCTGCCTTTGTAAGCTAGGCTGACTAGGTCTCCTTTGGTATGTCACTTGTATACAGAACCCAGACGATCCAGATACAGTGGATGTTATCATGCACATGCTAGATCGAGATCATGACCGAAGACTGGACTTTACTGAATTTCTTCTGATGGTATTCAAGTTGGCTATGGCTTGCAACAAGGTTCTCAGCAAAGAATACTGCAAAGCTTCAGGGTCAAAGAAGCATAGGCATGGTCATCGACACAAAAAGGAAGAAAGTGAAACAGAAGAGGAAGAAGAAGACACAACGGGACAGAAATCAGATTACAGACATTCAGGTTGGAGTGAGGGAGAGGAGTATGGTTATGGTTCGGAGGGCTTAAGGGGAAGTATGAAACATAGACATGGGTCAAACTCCAGGAGGCTGGGAAAGCAAGGTGGATTATCTAGCTCAGGAAACCAAGAGCAATTTGAGAAAAGACACCATGGGTCTAGCTCTGGTCACTCATGGAGTAGTGGCAAAGAAAGACATGGTTCCAGCTCTGGAGAGCTGGGGGAAAGAAGAAACAAGTCACATGTTAGCCCCTCCAGGGAATCTGAGAAGGAATATGAATCTGGATCTGGATCAAAGAGTAGGAGAAGGAAAGGTCGTGGTGGTCTATCACATGGATTGGATGCTAGTGGAGATGAATCAAACTCTACTCAGTCAAGAAATAGTGGAGGACAAAAGCTTGGATCTAGCTCTAGAGGTTCAGGAGACAATGGAAGGCAAAGCTATGTATGTGGCTCCAGCAATTCAGGTGGGTGTGGAAGGCCACAAAATGCTTCTACTTCTTGTCAGGAAGGTAGATTTGGAGGGCAAGGAAATCAATCTAGCTGTACCCAGTCAGGATATCAATCAGGAAGTAGTGGAGGACTAGGTCGTGGATGTATGTCAGGAGGTCAGTCCTCTGGATATGGTCAACATGAGCCTAGATCCTGTAGGCAGTCTTCTAGTCAGAGAGAATATGGATCTAGAGCACGTGGTCAAACACAGAACTGTGGAAGACAACAGAGAACAGGTTCAAGTCAATCCTCTTGCTGTGAACAATACGGGTCTGTAACAAGTCAGTCTTCTAGTTATGGTCAGTATGGATCTGGTTCTTGTGGACACTTTTCAAACTCTCAGCAAAAAAGGTCTGGTTCAAATGAATTTGCTAAATGTGGACAACATGGGTTTGGCTCTGGGCAGTCCTCTGGCTTTGGCCAACATGGGTCAAGCTCAGGACAGTCCTCTGGCTTTGGACAACAGGGATCTGGCTCAGGACAGTCCTCTAGTTTTGGCCAACGTGGGTCAAGCTCAGGACAAGCCTCTGGCTTTGACCAGCATGGGTCTGGCTCAGGACAGTCCTCTGGCTTTGGACAACATGGATACAGCTCAGGTCAGTCCTCTAGCTTTGGACAACAGGGATCTGGCTCCCGTCAGTCCTCTGGTTTTGGTCAGTGTGGGTCTGGCTCAGGACAGTCCTCTGGTTTTTATCAGCATGGGCTTGCCTCAGGACAGTCCTCCAGCTTTGGAGAGCATGGGTCTGGCCCAGGAGAGTCCTTTGGTTTTGGACAACATGGGTCTGGTGAACATCAATCTTCTAGCTCTGGACAACATAGATATGGCTCAGGTCAATCCTCCAGCTTTGGATATGGATCTAGCAAACATCAGTACCATAGCTTTGGGACTGGATCAGGTCATTCTCTGGGCTTTGGACAACATGAGTCTAGATCAGGTCAGTCTAGCTATGGCCAACATGGTTCCAGCTTAGAGCAATCCTCCAATATTGGCTCTGGGTCTTCCTCAGGCAGGACCTCCAAACACAGTCAATATGGATCTAACTCAAGCCAGTCTTCTGGTTATGATCAACATGAATCAACCTCAGGTCACTCCTCTGGCTATGACAAATATGACTCTAGAATAGGGGAACAAGAAACCTATGGGACTAGTTCAGGAAAAGGGTCTCCAAATTGTGGAAGGCCAATATCAGATTCAACTGACAGTCAAACAAGAGAAAGAGCTAAAGGGAGACAGGGAAGAACCCAAGGACAGTCAGGAGACAAAAGTAGACATGCCCAGTCTGGTCATGGACAAGCCACCAGGACAGAATCCTGTAGGACTACAAGAAGGCAATCTAGTGTCAGTGACTCCAGTGACACTGAAAGACACTCAGGAGTCGTGCAGGCACACGCAGGATCCCCTTATGGCCACTCTGGATTTCAACATGGAGAGTCAGAATCCACAGCCAAAGGGACACAGGGAACAACTCATGCACAGTCAGGAGACACCAGTAGAGATGCTCAGTCTGGGCATGGACAACCCACCAGGACAGAATCCTCTAGGACTGCAAGAAGGGGATCAAGTGTCAGTGAGTCTAGTGACACTGAAAGGCACTCAGGAGTCGCACAGACAGACACAGGATCCTCTCATGCCCACTCTGGATCTCAACATGGAGAGTCACAATCCACAGCTAAAGGGAGACAGGAAACTACCCATGGACAGTCAGGAGACACCAGACATGCTGGGTCTGGGCATGGACAAGCAACTAGGACCGAATCCAGTAGGGCTGAAAGAAGAGGATCTAGTGTCAGTGAGTCCAGTGACACTGAAAGGCACT
>NC_058406.1:104118595-104148546 GCF_002201575.2 Neomonachus schauinslandi | reverse complement strand
CCACTCTGGATCTCAACATGGAGAGTCAGGATCCACAGCTAAAGGGAAACAGGGAACTACTCATGCACAGTCAGGAGACACCAATAGAGATGCTCAGTCTGGTCATGGACAAGTCACCAGGACAGAATCCACCTGGGCTGCAAGAAGGGGATCTAGTGCCAGTGAGTCCAGTGACACTGAAAGGCACTCAGGAGTCTCACAACCACATGCAGGATCCTCTCGTGGCCTCTCTGGATCTCAACATGGAGAGTCAGGATCCACAGTCAAAGGGAGACAGGGAACTACTCATGGACAGTCAGGAGACACCAGGGGACATGCTGGATCTGGGGATGGACATCCCACCAGGACAGAATCCAATAGGACTGGGAGAAGGGGATCTACTGTGCATGCGGCCAATGACAATGAAAGGCACTCAGTTTTGAGCCATGGGCATTCCGGGTCTGTACCCAAACACACTGGTACTGATACAACTGAAAAGTATAAATCTAGGAATGAACAGTCAGGAGATAGTTCTAAACATTCAGTCATAGATCAAGGGCGGACATCAATTCATAAGCAACCAGTTTCTAGAAGTTCACAGAATTTTGGGTCCTCCCATGAGCAGACAGGAGACAAATCTACATCATCAGGCTCTGTTCAGGGACATACCACATCTTCCCATGGGCAATTAGGAACTGGCACAATAGAGAGACATGGGTCCAGCCATACACAGTCACGTGATACTCATAGGCAGTCCAAGGATAGCATAAGGAAACAGTCACATAGCAGTCATCCCCAATCTAGAATAAGTCATTCTCAGTCACAGATTAGGGGAAGACAACGACATGGATCAGGTCAAGGATGGAAACATGGCAGTTATGGAAGTGCAGAATATGACTATGGGCAGTCTGGGTATGGACCTTCTGGGGGCAGCAGAACAAGCAGCTGCAATTCTAGCCCTTTGCAGTCATTAGAAAGAGCTGCAAACAATCAAGTGTCTACACATGGACAATCAGTTTCTAGGTTTAACCATACAGGATCAAAAGCAACTGAAATAGTAGGAAGACAAAGCTCAAGTCATGGACAGTCAATTGAGTCCCATAATAAGTCTGGATCCAATGTAACTAGAAGGCAGGGATCTATTCATGGACATTCAGTAGTAAGCCACGAACCATCAAGTGACACCCAAGTTCCATATGGAAGGCAGGGATCTACTACTCATAGGCAGCCAAGCAATCATTCTGTATCCAGCCATGGAGAGTCCATATTAGCTCACAGCCATTCAGCATTTAGTTCAACTCTAAAGCATGGATCCCATAGTGATAATAAAGAGCATTCAGAAGATTGGGGGAAACAGATTCATGAACCATCAGGGTCTAGGCATGGACAATCAGAATTCAGCACTATAGGTATACATGGATCCAGCCAGCAGCATTTGGGAGATACATCTTCTCATGAGCAGGAAAGATCCAGCACAAGTTTAGTAAGACAGGGATCAAGTAATAGACAATCAGGAGACATCCAGGGTCAATCTGGATTCAGCACCAATGAAAGACAAGTATATAGCCATTGACAATCAAGTGACAGCTATGGGCAGTCAGTTGACAGCAGAAGCAGAAGTCAAGGATTCATTTCCAGTCACTCTCATGATAGCCAAGATCCTAAAGGAACTGAAGAATATGGGTATAGATATTTATCAAGCAGTACAATCATGTGGAGTGGGGACAGGCAAAAGCAAGGGCCCGAATCAAGTTTGTTAGGAAGCATCAGAATATATAGTCAGGATGTGGACGATAAGCAGGCAAGAAACATGGAGGCCAGAGGTTGCCATAAAAGGGAGAGAACAAACTCAGGTTCCTTTTACTTAGATAACAACACTCCACTCTATGAATATGCCCAAGAACAAAGGTGTTATTACTTCGAATAATCATTTGAGGCCAACAGAAAACAAACTAACTCAAGATAAGAACTAACCCAAGAAGAAATGAGAATATAGCATGGAATTAAGATATTTACCATTATCCTTTCTTTTCTTAGTGGGGCATATGTCTGTTCTTTTATTTAACTGTAGCACTGTACTCTACTCCTCTTGTTTGGTGCAGGTTTTTTTTTTTTTTTTTTTGTAAGGCTCCATAATCACTAAGCTCTTTGGTTAGAAAACAGTGAATGGAAGAAGTAAATAGCACTTGGAACTATATTCAGAACTATATAACAAAGTGATTTGAGTGCTTTGGGATAAAATAAGCATTTTTTTAAAATGTCTGAGACTCAGATTTTGGACTTTTCAGATTTTATTTTAATTGACCATTGACAAACCTAACCAGGGAGCTAAGAAACATGATTTTGGAGCCAAAATTTCTCTAATAATATTGTAACACATTCCATGTCCTGAACAAAAAATGCTGCAGTAGTTGATTAGTCAGAATATTTGCATCTTTTGTGCCACCACTGGTACGTCATACTACTACTTTTGAATTTATTGTCATGACCTCCTGTATTGCATAAAAATTGTCAATAAACTTTCAACAAGGTATAGTTTCTCTTCTTTTTCATCTTCACAAACAAACATAGCTCCCTGCCAAAGGATCAAATGCAGATTTCTTTTTTTTCTTTATCTTATTTAAATTCAATTAATTAACATATACTGTATCATTAATTTCAGAGATAGAGTTCAGTTATTCATCAGTTCCATATAACACCCAGTGGTCATTACATCACGTGTTCTCTTTAATGCCCATCACTCAATAAACCCATCCCCACACCTACTTCCCCTCCAGCAACCCTCAGTTTGTTTCCCATTGTTAAGAGTCTCTTATGGTTTGCCTCCTTCTCTGTTTTTATCTGATTTTACTTTTCTTGTTTTGTTTCTTAAATTCCACATATGAGTGAAATCATATGATATTTGTCTTTCTCTGACTGACTTATTTTGCATATATATATATATATATATCTTGGGCTATTTGTGGACACTGCTGTTATAAACATTGCATTTCCTTCCACCTTCACTTTTGAAATTCAAATTAAAGTGAAATTCATCAGTGGGTGTTCAAGATCAGAAGTCCCTACTGGGGGCAGAAGTTCTATGAAAAAACAAAACATGGGCTAAGTTTTCTGAATAGACTCAGAATATATTCCATTTACTTTTAAATATTTTAAGAAAGACTATACAAACTTTGATCACTGTGCTATGTGATAAACACAACACTAGTCATATTAGTTTATTAGTGAAAGAAAATAATTGTTATACTATAAATGTACACATAAAAAATAACTGAATATATGATAGTTACCCTAAATAGCAATCAAGTCATACAAATCTACCCATCAGCATTCATTCTTTGAATAAACACTAATTTTCAAAGCATCATTAGACATTGCTGCTATAAACATTGGACTGCATGTGCCCCTTTGAATCACTATGTTTGTATCCTTTGGATAAATACATAGTAGTGCAATAGCACCAATGTCCACAATAGCCAAAATATGGAAAGAGCCCAGATGTTCATTGAAATATAAATCAATAAAGATGTGGTATATATGGGGCGCCTGGGTGGCTCAGTCGTTAAGCGTCTGCCTTTGGCTCAGGTCATGATCCCAGCATCCTGGGATCGAGCCCTGCATCGGGCTCCCTGCTCGGTGGGGAGCCTGCTTCTCCTTCTGCCTCCTCTGCCTGCCACTGCCCCTGCTTGTGCTCTCTCTCTCTCTGACACAAATAAATAAAACCTTTAAAAAAAAATGTGGTATATATATATATATGTGTATACACACACACACACACACACACACACACACAAACAATGGAATATTACTCAACCACCAAAAAGAATGATATCTTGCCATTTGCAATGACATGGATGAAACTAGAGGGTATTATGTTAAGTGAAATAAGTCAGTCAGAGAAAGATAAATACCATATGATGTCACTGATCTGTGGAATCTAAGAAACATTACAGAGGAATATAGTGAAGGGAAGGTAAAATAAAATAAGATGAAAATTGAAAGGGAGGCTTACCATAAGAGACACTGAACTCCAGGAAACAAATTGAAGGTTGCTGGAGGAGAGGTGGGTGGGGGAACGGGATAATTGGTCAATGAGCATTAAGAAGGGTACTTAAAGTAATGAGCACTGGGTGCTGTATGCAACTGATGAATCACTGGATTGTACCTCTGAAACCAATAATACAGTATATGTTAATTAAATTGAACTGGGTGGTGAGCATTAAAGAGGGCACATGATATGATGAGCACTGGGTGTTATACTGAACTAATGAATCATTGAACATTATATCAAAAACTAATGATGTACTATACCTTGGCTAATTGAATTTAAATTTAAAAATAAATAAATGATGTGGTGCTTGATCCCAGGACCCAGGGATCATGACATGAGCCTAAGGCAGATGCTTAGCTGACTGAGACACCCAGGTGCCCCTTTACTAGAGTTTTTTTTAGGAACAGTTTGAGGTTCACAGCAAAACTGAGCAGAAAGTGAAGAGAGGTTCCACACATCTACTAAAATCACACACATGGACAGCCTTCCCCACTATCAACATCCCCCACCAGATGGTACATTACGTACACAGGATGAAACTCTATGGACACATCCTTATCACTCAGAGTCCATAATTTACCTCAAGGTTCATTCTTGGTGTTCTCCAGTCTATACCTTTTGTGATATCTATGTAATGTTCACCACACACACACACACACACACACACACACACACACACTTATAGTACAGGAGAGTTTCACTGCCCTTAAAATCATCTGAGCTCTGTCTATTGGTTCCTTCCTCTCCTCAACCCCTGACAAACATTGCTATTTTTAATGTTCCCATTTTTTTTTTTTACTTTTGCAGAATGGCTGCCATTGAATGCAGAGATACAATAGAGCCCTAAGTCCCTTTGAGACACCAGACTCAATGGGAGAAGCCTGGACTCCTGAATGACTGGATGTGGTCAGGATGTGTCATGGACAGGCCACTGGGAACACCCTGCTTAGGGTCAATGTAACAATTATTTTAAAAGTCCAGCAAGGAGGGGCATGTTATCTGTA
This sequence comes from Neomonachus schauinslandi, assembly GCF_002201575.2. Classification (NCBI taxonomy): domain Eukaryota; kingdom Metazoa; phylum Chordata; class Mammalia; order Carnivora; family Phocidae; genus Neomonachus; species Neomonachus schauinslandi. Next base: position 104,143,512 of record NC_058406.1, on the reverse strand, counting down.
ATACTGACTAGAAAAAGTAGCTTATGGTAATCATTCAAAGCAGTTGACTTTTTGGGGGAGGGTATGTGCTATGATGAGCACTGTGAATTGTGTAAGACTGATGAATCACAGACCTGTATGCTGAAACAAATAATACATCAGTGGAGAGCCTGCTTTTCCCTCTCCCTCTGCTACTCCCCCTGCAGTTCTCTCTCTCTCTGTGTCAAATAAATAAATATAAATAAAATCTTTTTAAAAAATCTCTAATAAAGACAAGAAAAGAAGAAAAACTTGTTATTAAGAGTAGTGAAAAGAAGGGCCATATGCACCGCAATGTTCATAGCAGCAATGTCCGCAATAGCCAAACTGTGGAAAGAGCTGAGATGCCCTTTAACAGATGAATGGATAAAGAAGATGTGGTCCATATATACAATGGAATATTACTCAGCCATCAGAAAGGATGAATACCCAATTTTTACATCAACATGGATGGGACTGGAGGAGATTATGCTAAGTGAAATAAGTCAAGCAGAGAAAGTCAATTATCATACGGTTTCACTTATTTGTGGAACATAACGAATAGCATGGAGGACATTAGGAGAAGGAAGGGAAAAATGAAGGGGGAAGAAATTGGAGGGAGAGATGAACCATGAGAGACTATGAACGCTGAGAAACAAACTGAGGGTTTTAGAGGGGAGGTGGGTGGGGGGATGGGTTGACCCAGTGATGGGTATTAAGGAGGGCATGTACTGCATGGAGCACTGGGTGTTATACGAAAACAATGAACCGTGGATCACTACATCAAAAACTAATGATGTATTGTATGCTGACAAACATAACATAATAAAATAAAATAAAAATAAAATAAAATAAAATAAAATAAAATAAATGTGGCCAATTTCAAGCTATATTACAAAGCAGTGATCACCAAGATAGCATGGTACTGGCACAAAAACAGACATATAGACCAATGGAACAGAATAGAGAGCCCAGATATGGACCCTCAACTCTATAGTCAAATAATCTTCAACAAAGCAGGAAAAAATATGCAATGGAAAAAAGACAGTCTCTTCAATAAATGGTACTAGGAAAATTGGACAGCTATTTACAGAGTAATGAAACTTGACCATTCTCTAACACCACACGCAAAGATAAACTCAAAATGGATGAAAGATCTCAATGTGAGACAGGAATCCATCAAGATCCTAGAGGAGAACATAGGCAGTAACCTCTTTGACATCGCCCACAGCAACTTCTTTCAAGATACATCTCCAAAGCCTAGTGAAATAAAAGCAAAAAGGAACTTTTGGGACTTCATCAAGATAAAAAGCTTCTGCACAGCAAAGGAAACAGTCAACAAAACAAAGAGGCAACCCACACAATGGGAGAAGATATTTACAAATGACACTACAGATAAAAGACTGGTGTCCAAGGTCTATAAAGAACTTCTCAAACTCAACACCCCAAAAAACAAATAATCAAGTCAAAAAATGGGCAGAAGACATGAACAGACACTTCTCTGAAGAAGACATACAAATGGCTAACAGACACATGAAAAAATGTTCATCATCATTAGCCATCAGGGAAATTCAAATCAAAACCACACTGAGATACCACCTTACACCAGTCAGAATGGCAAAAATTGACAGGCAAGAAACAACAAATGTTGGAGAGGTTGTGGAGAAAGGGGAACCTTCTTACACTGTTGGTGGGAATGCAAGTTGGTACAGCCACTTTGGAAAACAGTGTGGAGGTGCCTCAGAAAATTAAAAATAGACGTACCCCATGACCCAGCAATTGCATTACTGGGTATTTACCCCAAAGAAACAGATGTAGTGAAAAGGAGGGCTATATGTACCCCATTGTTCATAGCAGCAATGTCCGCAATAGCCAAACTGTGGAAAGAGCCGAGATGCCCTTCAACAGATGAATGGATAAAGATGTGGTCCATATATACAATGGAATATTACTCAGCCATCAGAAAAGATGAATATCCAACTTTTACATCAACATGGATGTGACTGGAGCAGATTATGTTAAGTGAAATAAGTCAAGGAGAGAAAGCCAATTATCATATGGTTTCACTTATTTGTGGAACATAAGGAATAGCATGGAGGCCATTAGGAGAAGGAAGGGGGAAATGAAGGGTGGGAAATCGGAGGGAGAGAGGAACCATGAGAGATTATGGACTCTGAGAAACAAACTGAGGGTTTTAGAGGGGAGGGGGTAGGGGGATGAGTTGGCCCAGTGATGGGTATTAAGGAGGGCATGTACTGCAAGGAGCACTGGGTGTTATACGAAAACAATGAATCGTGGATCACTACATCAAAAACTAATGATGTATTGTACACTGACAAACATAACATAAATAAAATAAAATAAAATAAAAAACAGGTGCATCTTGCTTGTGTTGTGTTCAATAATTTGGACTCTGTACATTCCCTCAACCACCCCTCAACAGAATGACTATGAGGCGGAACCCCAAAAATAAGAAAGACTCAGAGACTGTGACTTCTGCCACAGATTTACAAATGGATACAGATATAACCAAGATGTCGGAAATGGACTTCAGGGTAACAGTTATGAAGACAATAGCTAGAATGGAGAAATCGAATAATGGCAACATAGAGTCTCTAAGAGCAGAAATGAAAGCTGAACTGGCAGAACTTAAACATGCTATCAATGAGGGGCTCCTGGGTAGCTCAGTCGTTAAGTGGCTGCCTTCAAATCAGGTCATGATCCCAGGGTCCTGGGATCAAGCCCCGCATCGGGCACCCTGCTTGGGAGGAAGCCTGCTTCTCCCTCTCCCACTCCCCCTGCTTGTGTTCCCTCTCTCACTGTGTCTCTCTCTGTCAAATAAATAAAATCTTTTTTTTTAATGCTGTCAATGAGATCCAATCTAATCTAGATACTCTAAGAGCTAGGGTAAATGAGGCAGAAGAAGGAGTTAGCGATCTAGAAGACCAATTGATAGAAAATAAGGAAAAAGAGGAGGTTTGGGAGAAACAGCTCAAAATCCATGAAAACAGAATTAGAGAAATAAATGACGCCCTGAAACCCTCCAGTGTCAGAATTATTGGGATCCCTGAGAGGGTGGAGAGAGAGAGAGAGGACTAGAAGATATATCTGAGCAAATCGTAGCTGAGAACTTCCCTAATCTGGGGAATTAAACAAACATTTGTGTCCTAGAGGCACAGAGGACCACGCCCAAGATCAAGGAAAATGGGCCAACACCCCGGCATGTAATAGTAAAACTCGCAAATCTAAGAACCAAAGAAGCCATCTTAAGGGCAGTTAGGGGGAAGAGATTCCTTACATACAGTGGGAGGAACATCAGAATAACATCAGACCTATCCACAGAGACCTGGCAAGCCAGAAAGGGTTGGAAAGACATATTCAGGGTACTAAATGAGAAGAACATGCAGCCAAGAATACTTTATCTGCCAAAGCTGTCATTTAGAATGGATGGAGAGATGCAGAGCTTCCAAGACCGGCAGAAACTGAAAGAATTGTGACCAACAAGCCAGCCCTGCAAAAATATTAAGGGGGATTTTATAAAACGAGAAAGACCCCAAGAGTGATATAGAAAAGAAATTTACAGAGACAATCTATAGAAACAGGGACTTCACAGGCAACATGGTGACAATAAATTCATATCGTTCAATAATCACTCTCAACGTGAATGGCCTAAATGCTCCCATAAAATGGCACAGGGTTGCAGATTGGATAAAAAGGCAGGACCCATCCATATGCTGTCTACAAGAGACTTATTTTGAACCTAAAGATACATCCAGATTGAAAGTGAGGGGATGGAAAACCATTTATCATGCCAACAGACCTCAAAGGAAAGCTGGGATAGCAATTCTCATATCAGAGAAATTTGATTTTAAGCCAAACACTATAATAAGAGATGTAGGGACACTATATCATACTTAAAGGGTCTATCCAACCAGAAAATCTAACAATGGTAAATATCTATGCCCCCAACATGGGAGCAGCCAACTACATAAACCAACTATTAACCAGAGTAAAGAATCACATTGATAATAAAACATTAATAGTAGACTTCAACAGTCCACTTACAGCAATAGACAGATTATCTAAGCAGAAGATCAACAAAGAAACAAGAGCATTGAAGGACACATTGGACCAGATGGACTTCATATATATATAGAGAGAGAGAGAACATACCATCCTAAAAAAACATAATACTGATTCTTCTGGAGTGTGCATGGAACTTTCACCAGAATAGATCACATACTGGGTCACAAATCAGGTCTCAACTGATACCAAAACAATGAGAATATTCCCTGCATATTTTAAGACCACAATGCATTGAAACTGGAACTCAACCACAAGGGAAAATTTGGAAGGAACACAAACACTTGGAGGTTAAAAAGCATCCTGCTGAAGAATGAACGGGTCAACCAGGAAATTAAAGAGGAAATTAATTAATGCAAAACAATGAAAATGAAAACACAACTGTTCAAAACCTATGGGTTACTACAAACGCAGTCCATAGAGGGAAGTACATAGCCATCCAAGCCTCTCTCAAAATATTACAGAAATCCTAAATGCACAAGCTAACCTTACACCTAAAGGAGCTGGCAAAAGAACAGCAAATAAAGCCAAGCAGGAGAAGAGAAATAATTAAGATTAGAGCAGAAATCAATGAAATAGAAACTAGAAGAAGAGTAGAATAGATCAACGAAACTAGAAGATGGTTCTTTGAAAGAATTAATAAGATTAATAAACCTCTGGCCAGACTTATCCAGAAGAAAAGAAAAAGGACCCAAATTAATAAAATCATGAATGAAAGGGGAGAGATCATGACCAATACCAAGGAAATAGAGGCAATTATTAGAACTTATTACCAACAGCTATATGTCAACAAACTAGGCAATCTCCAAGAAATGAATGCATTCCAGGACAATTATAAACTACCAAGACTGAAACAGGAAGAAATAGACAATTTGAACAGACCAATAGCCAGCAGGGAAATTGAAATAGTAATCAAAAACCTCCCAAAAAACAAGAGTCCAGGACCAGATGGCTTCCCAGGGGAATTCTACAAAACATTTAAAGAAGAAATCATACCTATTCTACTAAAGCTGTTCCAAAAAATAGGAACAGAAGGAAAGCTTCCAAACTCTTTCTATGAGGCCAGCATTACCCTGATCCCAAAACTGGACAAAGACCCCATCAAAAAAGGAGAATTACAGACCAATATCCTTGATGAACATGAATGCCAAAATACTCAACAAGATCCTAGCCAATAGGATACAACACTACATTAAAAGGATTATTCACCATGACCAGGTCGGATTTATTCCGGGGATGCAAGGGTGGTTCAACATTCACAAATCAATCAATGTGATAGATCACATCAACAAAAGAAGAAACAAGAACTATGTGATACTCTCAATTGATGCAGAAAAAGCAACGGACAAAATACAGCATCCTTTCCTGATTAAAACTCTTCAAAATATCCACCCCCAAATTATTAGAAACTCATACAGCAATTCAGCAATGTAGCAGGATGCAAAATCAATGCACAGAAATCAGTTGCACTTCTATACACTAACAATGTGACCGAAGAAAACATAAGATACTTAGGAATAAACCTAATCAAAGAAGTAAAGGATCTATATTGCAGAAACTACAGAACACTTATGAGAGAAACTGAGGAAGACACAAAGAGATGGAAAAACATTCCATGCTCATGGACTGGAAGAACAAACATTGTTAAAATGTCTATGCTGCCCAGAACAATCTACACTTTCAATGCAATCCCTTTCAAAATACCATCGACATTTTTCACAGAACTGGAACAGACAATCCTACAATTTGTAGGGAACCAGAAAAGACCCGAATCGCCAGGGGATGGTTGAAAAAGAAAACCAAAGCTGGGGGCATCACAATGCCTGACTTCAAGCTGTATTTAAAGCCATAGTCATCAAGATAGCATGGTATCAGCACAAAAACAGACACATGGATCAATGGAACAGAATAGAGACCCCAGAAATGGACCCTCAACTTTATGGTCAACTAATCTTTGACAAAGCAGGAAAAAATATCCAGTGGAAAAAGGAAAGGATAGTCTCTTCAACAAATGGTGTTGGGAAAGTTGGACAGCCACATGCAGAAGAATGAACGTGGACCATTCTCTTACACCCTATACAAAGATAAGCTCAAAATGGATGAAAGACCTCAATATGAGACAGGAATCCATCAAAATCCTAGAGGAGAACATAGGCAGCAACCTCTTTGACATTGGCCACAGTGACTTCTTTTAAGACATGTCTCTAAAGGCAAGGGAAACAAAAGCAAAAATGGACTTTGGGGACTTAAAAAGCTTCTGCACAGCAAAGGAGACAGTCAACAAAACAAAGAGGGAACCCACAGAATGGGAGAAGATATTTGCAAATGACACTACAGATAAAAGGCTGGTATCCAAGATCTATAAAGAACTTCTCAAACTCAACACCCAAACAACAGATAATCCAGTCAAGAAATGGGCAGAAGACATGAACAGGCAGTTCCCCAAAGAAGACATACAAATGGCTAATAGACACATGAAAAAAATGTTCAACATCACTAGCCATCAGGGAAATACAAATCAAAAGCACAATGAGATACTGCCTTACACCAGTTAGAATGGCCAAAAACAACAATACAGGAAACAATAAGTGTTGGAGAGGATGTGAAGAAAGGAGAACCCTCCGACACTGTTGGTGGGAATGTAAGCTGGTACAGCAAGTCTGGAAAACAGTATGGAAGTTCCTCGAGACATTAAAAATAGAGTTACCATCTGACTCAGCAATTGCATTACTAGGTATTTACCCCAAAGATACAGACATAGTGAAATAAAGGGCATACACACCCTAATGTTCATAGCAGCAGTGTCTACAATGGCCAAACTGTGGAAGGATCCCAGATGCCCTTCAACAGATGAATGGATAAAGAAGATGTGGTTCATATATACAATGGAATACCCATAATACCCACCATTTGCATCGACATGGATGGCACTGGAGGGGATTATGCTAAGTGAAATAAGTCAAGCAGAGAAAGTCAATTATCATATGGTTTCACTCATATGTGGAACATAAGGAGTAGTGTGGATGACCATAAGGGAAGGAAGGGAAAACTGAATGGGAAGAAATCAGAGAAGGAGACAAACCATGAGAGACTCTGGACTCCAGGAAACAAACTGAGGGTTACAGAAGAGATGGGGGGTGGGTAAGGGGCAACAGGGTGATGGGCATTAAGCAGGGCATGTGTGGTGATGAGCAATGGATATTATAAGCAACTAATGAATCACTGAACAATACATCAAAAACTAATGATGTTGAACTAATTGAACATAAAAAAAACCCAAAAAACAAAAACAAACAAAAAGACATAGGGTGTCAGAATAGATAATAAAAAATAAGAGCCATCTATATGCTGCCTACAAGAGACTCATTTTAGACCTAAAGACACTTGCAGATTAAAAATTATCATGCTAATTGACATCAAAAGGAATCCAAAGTAGCCATACTTGTATCAGACAACCTAGATTTTAAACCAAAGACTGTAACAATAGATGAAGAAGGGCACTATATCATAATAAAGGACCTATCCAATAAGAAGATCCAACAATTGTAAATATTTATGCCACCAACTAAGGAGCACCCAAATATATAAAACAGTAACATAAAGGAATTCACTGATAATAATACAATATGAGGAGGGTACTTTAACACCTCACATACAGCAATGGATAGATCATCTAAGCATAAAATCAACAAGGAAATAATGACTTTGAATGACACACTGGAACAGATGGATTTAACAGATATATTCAGAACATTTCATCCTTAAGCAGCAGAATACACATTCTTTTTGAGTGCACTAGGGACTCTGTAGAATAGATCACATACTGGGCCATGAATCAGGCCTCAACAAGTACAAAAAGATGGAGATTGGGAGGCAGTTAAGATGGCAAAAGAGTAAGGGACCCTATGTTTGGTCCATAAAATACAGTTAGATACTTACCAAATGATTCTGAATACCTGCAAAATCTATTGGAGATCTGAGAAAGGAAATGCTGCAATTCTACAAATAGAAAAGTGACCACTTTGTGGAAGGTAGGAGATGTGGAGACTTGAATCCCGGGTGATATATTGGAGGCTATGGCAGAAGAGAGGGAGCCTGTTTAAGGAGGCTAATGCAAAATATTATGAGCAGCAGAACACAAAATCAGAACTATTGGAAGTCTGCTACCGTGGGGTACGTCCCTGGCATAAAGGTGCTCAGATGCTGATGCAGGGTGGAATCCCAGGTGAGACAGTGTGGTCTCAGTATCCCGAGGGTCACATAGAAGAAAAGGGGTGCCTGAGCGTGGCAGAGTTCACAGGCATACAAGTGGGGAAGCCAGCGGAAAACAGGAAGTCTAGGTGTCAGCTTTCTGCTCTGTGTTGCCATAAAATGTGAACTGCTACATGGTTGTGGAACCACTTTCCTGGCAGGGGTCCAGCAAAAAGCAGCAGTGTGGTGAGACCTCACCCTTCCTCTTCCAGGAGGAACAGTGCAGCTCTGCACTGCAGAAGTCCATAAAATTTGGAGTTTGGGAAACTCAGTTGCATGCCTGCAATAAAAATGTTCCATCACAGGATTGGGTGAATACAGAGTTCTGACAGAAACTGGTGAGACAAGAGTGACTGACTGCAGGGGAGAAGCAAGATGGCGGAGGAGTAGGAGACTTAAATCTCATCTGGTCCCAGGAATTCAGCTAGATAGGGATCAAACCATTCTGAACATCTATGAACTCAACAGGAGATTGAAGAAAAGAATAGCAGCAACTCTCTGAACAGAAAAGCAACAACTTTCTGGAGGTAGGACCTGTGGAGAAGTGAATCCGAGGTGACATACGGAAAGATAGATCGCAAGGAGAGGGAGCCTGCATCAGCCTGCTACTGGCAACTGATAGAGCAGCGGAGCACAAAATCAGAACTTTTAGAAGTCTGCTCCACTGAGGGACATCCCTCCAGTAGCTAAGTGGGGGGTGGAACCCTCGCTGGGACCTTGTGCTCTCAGGACCCTTGAGGTCACAGAAAGACCAGGGGTGCCTGAGTGTGGCAGAGCTCCCAGGCATCGGAGTGGGGAAGCTGGCTGCAGAGATAGAGCCAAGGAGTGGGTTCTCAGCTTGGGTTTGCCATAAACCATGATCTGCAGCACAGTCGGGCCACTGCTCTTCCAGCAGGGACCAACAAGCGGCAGATCCGGGGAGACTCACCTTCCTCCCCTGGGAGGAGTGGCCCGGGAGCGCACTGCAGGGATCTGCTGGGTTTGGAGATTCCACACGGGGTCGTGTGTAAGAGATAGAAATGCTTGGTCACAGGCCAGGTGAGGATGGACTCCAGTGGGAGACTGGGATGACGGGAGTGATTGACTGCTTTTCTCTGGGGGCTCACTGAGGAGTGGGGCCCCGAGTTCTCGGCTCCTCCGGGGCAGAGAGTGGGAGGCCGCCATTTTCACTCTCATCCTCCAAAGCTGTACCAAAAGCTTGCAGGGAACAAAAGCTCTGGAGAGCAAATCCTAGCAGATTGCATAGCCTGGCACTGGCAAGGGTGGGGCAATTCTGCCTCCAGCAAAGACATTTGAGAAACACAGCAACAGGCCCCTCCCCCAGAAGATCAGCAAGAACAGCCGGCCAAGACCAAGTTTACCAATCAGTGAGAATGGCAGAACTCCGGCACTAGGGGAATACAGCACATAGAATTTGTGGTTTTTTCCCCCTGATTCTTTACTCTTTCAAAGTCAATTTTTTAAATTTTCTTTTTTTTTTCCTTTTTTTAAAATTTTTCTTTTTCCCTTTTTCAACCAACATCTTATCGATCCCTTTTTTTAAAAAAACTTACTTTTCATTTTTAGAGTCATATTCTATCTCTTCATAGTAGTTAACCTTATTTTTGATATATACATATAAGTTGTTCTCTCTTTAAAATTTTGGGATACAGTTTCTTCTAACAGACCAAAATATATCCTAAATCTCTAGCATATGGCTTTGTTCTAGTCTCCTGCCTGATCACATTCTGTCCCCACCCCCCCTTTTTTTTAATTCCTCTTCTTTTTTCAACCAAATTCTTATCTTATTAATTCCTTTTATAAAATCTTTTATAGTGTCCATCTTTACAGTCCTATTCCATCCCTTCATCATATTTACCCTTATTTTTGTACATACATAAGTTGTTCTTTCTTTAAAACTTTGGGAAGCACTTTCTTCTAACAGACCAAAATACGCCCAAAATCTAGTGTGTGGCACTGATCTATGCACCAGTCTGATCATATTTGATCATATTTTTTTTTTATCTTTCTTCTTTTTCTGTTTTTTCTTTTTTCTTTCTTTCCCTTTCTTTTCCCCCGGTTTAAGGTCTCTTCTGATTTCCTTAGTGTATATTTTTCTGGGGTCATTGTTACCCTGTTAGCATTTTGTTCTCTCAGTCATCTATTGTCTTCTGGACAAAATGACAAGATGGAAAAAATCACCTCAAAAAAAAGAACAAGAGGCACTACCGACTGCCAGGGACCTAATCAATACGGACATTAGAAAGATGTTGGAACTAGAGTTCAGAATGATGATTTTAAAGATAGTAGCTGGCCTTGAAAAAATCATGGAAGATACTAGAGAAACACTTCTGGAGAAATAAAAGAACTAAAATCTAACCAAGTTGAAATCAAGAAGGCTATTAATGAGGTGCAATAAAACATGGAAGCTCTAACTACTAGGATAAATGAGGCAGAAGAGAGAATTAGTGATATAGAAGACCAAATTATGGAAAATAAAGAAGCTGAGAAAAAGAGAGATAAACAACTACCGGATCATGAGGGCAGAATTCAAGAGATAAGTGATATCATAAGGCAAAACAATATTAGAATACTTGGGATATGAGAAGAAGAAAAAGAAAGACAGAGAGGGGCAGAAGGTATATTGGAGCAAATTATAGCAGAGAACTTCCCTAATTTGGGGAAGGAAACGGGCATTAAATCCAGGAGGCACAGAGAAACCCCCCAAAATCAATAAAAATAGGTCAATTACCCAGCAACTAATAGTAAAACTTACAAGTCTCAGGGACAAAGAGAAAATCCTGAAAGCAGCTTGGGACAAGAGATATGTAACCTACCATGGTAGAAACATTACATTGGCAACAGACATATCCACAGGGACTTGGCAGGCCATAAAGGCCTGGCATGATATATTCAGAGCATTAAATGAGAAAAATATGCAGCCAAGAATACTATATCCAACTAGGCTGTCACTGAAAATAGAAGGAGAGATAGAAAGGTTCCAGGACAAATAAAAAATTGAGGAATTTGCAAACACGAAACCAACCGTACAAGAAATATTGAAAGGGGGCCTCTAAGCAAAGACAGAGTCTAAACATAACATAGACCAGAAAGGAACACAGACAATATACAGTAACAGTCACCTTACACGCAATACAATCGCACTAAATTCCTATCTTTCAATAGTTACCCTGAATGTAAATGGGCTAAATGTCCCAATCAAAAGACACAAGCTATCAGATTGGATACAAAAACAAGACCCATTGATATGCTGTCTGCAAGAGACTCATTTTAGAACCAACACCTCCAGATTGAAAGTGAGGGGGTGGAAAACCATTTACCATGCTAATGGACACCAAAAGAAAGCTGGGGTGGCAATCCTTATATCAGAAAAATTAGATTTTAAACAAAAGACTGTAATAAGAGATGAGGAAGGACACTATATTTTACTTACAGGGTCTATCCAACAAGAAGATCTAACAATTGTAAATATCTATGCCGCTAACATGGGAGCAGCCAATTATATAAGCCAATTAATAACAAAAGCGAAGAAACACATTGACAACAATACAATAATAGTGAGGGACTTTAACACCCCCCTCACTGAAATGGACAGATCATCTAAGCAAAAGATCAACAAGGAAATAAAGACTAAATGACACACTGGACCAAATGGACTTCACAGATATATTCAGAACATTCCATCCCAAAGCAACGGAATACACATTCTTCTCTAGTGCCCATGGAACATTCTCCAGAATAGACCACAACCCAAATACAAATCAGGTCTCAACCGGTACCAAAAGATTGGGATCATTCCCTGCATATTTTCGGACCACAGTGTTTTGAAACTAGAACTCAATCACAAAAGGAAAGTCAGAAAGAACTCAAATACATGGAGGCTAAAGAGCATCCTACTAAAGAATGAATAGGTCAACCAGGAAATTAAAGAATTAAAAAACCTCATGGAAACAAATGATAATGAAAACACAAATGTTCAAAATCTTTGAGATACAGCAAAGACGGTCCTAAGAGAAAAGTATATAGCAATACAAGTCTTTCTCAAGAAACAAGAAAGATCTCAAATACACAACCTAACCCTACACCTAAAGGAGCTGGAGAAAGAACAGCAAATAAAGCCTAAGCGAAGCAGCGGAAGAGAAATAATAAAGATCAGAGCAGAAATCAATGAAATAGAAACCAAAAGAACAGTAGAACAGGTAACGAAACTAGGAGCTGGTTCTTTAAAATTATTAATAAGATTGATAAACCCCTGGCCAGATTTATCAAAAAGAAAAGAAAAAGGACCAAATAATAAAATCATGAATGAAAGAGGAGAGATCACAACAAACACCAAGGAAATACAAACAAGCATAAGAACATATTATGAGCAACTATATGCCAGCAAATTAGATAATCTGGAAGAAATGGTGCATTCCTAGAGATGTATCAACTACCAAAACCGAACCAGGAAAAAATAGAAAACCTAAACAGACCTATAACCACTAAGGAAATTGAAGCAGTCATCAAAAATCTCCCAACAAACAAAAGCCCAGGGCCAGATGGCTTCCCAGGGGAATTCTACCAAACATTTAAAGAATTAATACCTATTTCTGAAACTGCTCCAAAAATAGAAATGGAAGGAAAACTTCCAAACTCGTTTTATGAGGCCACAATTACCTTGATCCCAAAACCAGACAAAGACCCCATCAAAAAGGAGAACTACAGACCAATATCCTTGATGAACATGGATGCAAAAATTCTCACCAAAATACTAGCCAATAGGATCCAACAGTACATTAAAAGGATTATTCACCATGACCAAGTGGGCTTTATCCCTGGGCTGCAAGGTTGGTTCCACATCTGCAAATCAATCAATGTGATACAATACATTAATAAAAAAAAGAACAAGAACCATATGATCCTCTCAATAGATGCAGAAAAAGCATTTGACAAAGTACAGCATCCTTTCTTGATCAAAACTCTTCAGAGTATAGGCATAGAGGGTACATACGTCAATATCATAAAAGCCATCTATGAAAAACCTACAGCGAATATCATTCTCAATGGGGAAAAACTGAGAGCTTTCCCCCTAAGGTCAGGAACGCGGCAGGGATGTCCACTATCACCACTGCTATTCAACATAGTATTGGAAGTCCTAGCCACAGCAATCAGACAACAAAAAGAAATCAAAGGCATCCAAATTGGCAAGGAAGAAGTCAAACTCTCACTCTTTGCAGATGATATGATACTTTATGTGGAAAACCCAAAAGACTCCACCCCAAAACTGCTAGAACTCATACAGGAATTCAGTCAAGTGGCAGGATATAAAATCAATGCACAGAAGTCAGTGGCATTCCTATTCACCAACAACAAGACAGAAGAAAGAGAAATTAAGGAGTCAATCCCATTTACAACTGCACCCAAAACCATAAGATACCTAGGAATAAATCTAACCAAAGAGACAAAGGATCTGTATTCAGAAAACTATAAAATACTCAGGAAAGAAATTGAGGAAGACACAAAGAAATGGAAAAATGTTCCATGCTCATGGATTGGAAGAACAAATATTGTGAAGATGTCAATGCTACCTAGAGCAATCTACACATTCAATGCAATCCCTATCAAAATACCATCCACTTTTTTCAAAGCAATGGAACAAATCATCCTAAAATTTGTATGGAACCAGAAAAGACCCCGAATAGCCAGAGGAATGTTGAAAAAGAAAAGCAAAGCTGGTGGCATCACAATTCCGGACTTCCAGCTCTATTACAAAGCTGTCATCATCAAGACAGTATGGTACTGGCACAAAAACAGACACATAGATCAATGGAACAGAATAGAGAGCCCAGAAATGGACCCTCAACTAATCTTCAACAAAGCAGGAAAGAATGTCCAATGGAAAAAAAAGACAGTCTCTTCAACAAATGGTGTTGGGAAAATTGGACAGCCACATGCAGAAGAATGAAACTGGACCATTTCCTTACACCACACACAAAAATAGACTCCAAATGGTTGAAAGACCTCAATATGATACAGGAGTCCATCAAAATCCTCAAGGAGAACACAGGCAGCAACCTCTTCGACCTCAGCCGCAGCAATTTCTTCCTAGAAACATTGCCAAAGGCAATGGAAGCAAGGGCAAAAATGAACTATTGGAACTTCATCAAGATAAGAAGCTTTTGCACAGCAAAAGAAACAGTCAACAAAACCAAAAGACAACCGACAGAATGGGAGAAGATATTTGCAAACGACATATCAGATAAAGGGCTAGTATCCAAATCTATAAAGAACTTACCAAACTCAACATCCAAAGAACAAAGAATCCAATCAAGAAATGGGCAGAAGACATGAACAGACATTTTCCAAAGAAGGTATCCAAACAGCCAACAGACACATGAAAAAGTGTTCAACATTGCTCGGCATCAGGGAAATCCAAATCAAAACCTCAATGAGTACCACTTCACACCAGTCAGAATGGCTAAAATTAACAAGTCAGGAAACGACAGATTTTGCCGGGGATTTAGAGAAAGGGGAACCCTCCTACACTGTTGGTGGGAATGCAAGCTGGTGAAGCCACTCTGGAAAACAGTATGGAGATTCCTCAAAGAGTTGAAAATAGAGCTACCATACGACCCAGCAATTGCACTATTGGGTATTTACCCCAAAGATAAAAATGTAGGGATCCAAAGGGGTACGTGCACCCCATGATTCATTATTTGTGCGTAACACCCATTGCTCCATGCAGAACGTGCCCTCCCCAATACCCATCACCAGGCTAACCCATCCTCCCACCCCTCTCCCCTCCAGAACCCTCAGTTTGTTTTTCAGAGTCCATCATCTCTCATGGTTCGTCTACCCCTCCGATTTCCCCCCGTTCATTCTTCCCCTCCTCCTATCTTCTTTTTTTTTCTTAACATATATTGCATTACTTGTTTCAGAGATACAGATCTGAGATTCAACAGTCTTGCACAATTCACAGTGCTTACCAGAGCACATACCCTCCTCAGTGTCTATCACCCAGTCACACCATTCCTCCCACCCCACCCCCCACTCCAGCAACCCTCAGTTTTTTCCTGAGATTAAGAATACCTCATATCAGTGAGGTCATATGATACATGTCTTTCTCTGTTTGACTTATTTTGCTCAGCATAATACCCTCCAGTTCTATCCACGTCATTGCAAGTGGCAAGATCTCATTCTTTTTGATGGCTGCATAATATTCCATTGTGTATATATACCACATCTTCTTTATCCATTCATCTGTCGATGGATATCTTGGCTCTTTCCACAGTTTGGCTATTGTGGACATTGCTGCTATAAACATCGGGGTGCACGTACCCCTTCGGATCCCTACATTTGTATCTTTGGGGTAAATACCCAGTAGTGCAATTGCTGGATCATAGGGTAGCTCTATTTTCAACTTTTTGAGGAACCTCCATACTGTTTTCCAGAGTGGCTGCACCAGCTTGCATTCCCACCAACAGTGTAGGAGGGTTCCCCTTTCTCCACATCCTGGCCAACATCTGTCATTTCCTGACTTGTTCATTTTAGCCATTCTGACTTGTGTGAGATAGTAGCTCATTGAGGTTTTGATTTGGATTTCCCTGATGCCGAGCAATGTTGAGCACTTTTTCATGTGTCTGTTGGCCGTTTGGATACCTTCTTTGGAAAATGTCTGTTCATGTCTTCTGCCCATTTCTTGATTGGATTCTTTGTTCTTTGAATGTTGAGTTTGGTAAGTTCTTTATAGATTTGGATACTAGCCCTTTATCTGATATGTCGTTTGCAAATATCTTCTCCCATTCTGTCGGTTGTCTTTTGGTTTTGTTGACTGTTTCCTTTGCTTTGCAAAAGCTTTTTATCTTGATGAGGTCCCAATAGTTCATTTTTGCCCTTGCTTCCCTTGCCTTTGGCGATGTTTCTAGGGAGAAGTTGCTGCGGCTGAGGTCGAAGAGGTTGCTGCCTGTGTTCTCCTTGAGGATTTTGATGGACTCCTGTCTCACATTGAGGTCTTTCAACCATTTGGAGTCTATTTTTGTGTGTGGTGTAAGGAAATGGTCCAGTTTCATTCTTCTGCAAGTGGCTGTCCAATTTTCCCAACACCATTTGTTGAAGAGACTGTCTTTCTGCCATTGGACATTCTTTCCTGCTTTGTCAAAGATTGGTTGACCATAAAGTTGAGGGTCCATTTCTGGGCTCTCTATTCTGTTCCATTGATCTATGTGTCTGTTTTTGTGCCAGTACCATACTGTCTTGATAATGACAGCTTTGTAATAGAGCTGGAAGTCCGGAATTGTGATGCCACCGGCTTTGCTTTTCTTTTTCAACATTCGTCTGGCTATTCGGGGTCTTTTCTGGTTCCATACAAATTTTAGGATGATTTGTTCCATTGCTTTGAAAAAAGTGGATGGTATTTTAATGGGGATTGCATTGAATGTGTAGATTGCTCTAGGTAGCATTGACATCTTCACAATATTTGTTCTTCCAATCCATGAGCATGGAACGTTTTTCCATTTCTTTGTGTCTTCCTGATATGAGGAATTCTTATCTCAGGAAACAAACAGGGTTGCTGGAGTGGTCGGGGGGTGGGAGGGATGGGGTGGTGGCTGGATGATAGACATTGGGGAGGGTATGTGTTATTGTGAGTACTGTGAATTGTGTGAGACTGATGAATCACAGACCTGTACCTCTGAAACAAATAATACATTATATGTTAAAAAAAAAAAAAGAAAGAAAAGAAAAAGAAGAAGATAGCAGGAAGGGAAAAATGAAGAGAAGGAAATCCGAGTGGGAGATGGACGAACAGAGACTATGGACTCTGAGCAACAAACTGAGGGTTCTAGAGGGGAGGGGGGTGGGAGGATGGGTTAGCCTGGTGATGGGTATTAAAGAGGGCACATACTGAATGGAGCACTGGGTGTTATATGCAAACAATGAATCATGGAACACTACATTAAAAACTAATGATGTAATGTATGATGATTAACATAACATAATAAAATAAAATAAAATAAATAAAATAAAATGCAATTATTCAGAAGGAAAAAAAAAGAGTGACTGACTGCCTTTCTGTGAGTGCTCATTGAAGAGTGGGAAGTGTGAAATTTCAGCTTCAGGGCTAGAGAGTGGTGCACCACAATTTTCATCCCTCCCATTAGTGCTGAAGACCCACAGGGATCAAAAGAGTACCACATAGTGGAATCCAGGGCTGCTTACAATGACCCGGGGCCCTGGTAAGGGCAGCACATTTCCACTATGGCAAGGGCACCCGAGAATCAGCACAACAGGCCCTCCTCCAGAAGACCCAAAAAGAAAAACTGGATCACACCAAGTTTACTGATCATAGAGTACTGCAAAGATTCAATTCTTGGGGAAAATAGTATATAGCATTCATGGGTTTTTTTTCTTCATTAGTCTTTTACTTTTTTCAGTTGTTTTCTTATTTTTTCAAATATTTAATTATTCTTTTTAATTTATATTTCATATATACATTATATATTTCTTTTATTTTTTTTCTTTCATTGCATTTTATTTTCATTTTATTTTTGTATATATATAAGTATTTCTTTGGGATCAAGTTTTCTGTCATTTTCTTTTGTTTCTTATTTGGTTTTTGTTTTGTTTTGTTTTTGTTTTTTTTCTGGCTTGTTTCATTTGTTTCTGTTGTCTTGTTGTTATTGTTGCCTTTTCTCTTTCATCTATTCCTTTCTGGATAAAATGATGAGATGGAGAAATTCACCACAAAACAAAGAACAGGAGGTAGTACTCACTGCCAGGAATTTAATCAATACGGATATAAGTAAGATGTCTGAAACAGAATTTAAAATGGGGCGCCTGGGTGGCTCAGTTGGTTAAGCGACTGCCTTTGGCTCAGGTCATGATCCTGGAGTCCCGGGATTGAGTCCCGCATCAGGCTCCCTGCTCAGCGGGGGTCTGCTTCTCCCTCTGACCCTCTTCCCTCTCGTGCTCTCTGTCTCTCATTCTCTCTCAAATAAATAAATAAAATCTTTAAAAAAAATTTTTAAAGAATTTAAAATGATGATTATAAAGCTACTAGCTGGGCTTGAAAAAAGTATAGAAGACACTAGAGAATCCCTTAGTATAAAAATCAAAGAACTAAAATCTAGTCAAGCCAAAATTAAAAATGCTATTACTGAGATGCAGTCCAAAATGGGCGCTATAAAAATGAGGATGAATGAGGCAGAAGAGACCGTCAGCAGTAGAAGATAAAATGATGGGGGGGCGGGGAAAGTAATCTGAAAAAGAAGAAAGACAACTGGATCATGAAGGGAAACTTTGAAAAATCAGTGATCCCATAAAGCAAAATGATATCTGGATAATAGGGGTCCCAGAAGATGAAGAGTGAGAGAGTGGGGCAGAGGGTTTATTTGAACAAATTATATCTGAGAACTTCCCTATTCTCGGGGAGGAAACAGGCATTCAAATCCAAAAGGCACAGATAACCCCCCTCAAAATCAACAGAAATAGGTCAGCACCTCAACATACTATAGTGAAGCTTGCAAATTACAAAGATAATGAGAAAATCCTGAAAGCAGCTCGGGACAAGAGTCTTTAACCTACAAGGGTAGAAACATAAGGCTGTCAGCAGACCTGTCCACAGAAATCTGGCAGGCCAGAAAGAACTGGTATGTGCTAAGTGGGGAAATTGTGCATCCAAGAATATATTATCCAGCAAAGCCATCATTCAAAATAGAATGAGAGATAAAGAGTTTCCAGGACAAACAAACTAAAGGAATTTGTGAAAACTAAACTAGGCCTGCAAGAAATAGTAAAGGGACTCCTTTGAGTGAACAGGGAGCACAAAAGTAATGAAGTGCAGACACAATCTACAACATCTACAAAAACAGCAAATTTAAGGTAAAACAATGGCACTAAATTCATATCTTTCAATAATCACTCTGAATGTAAATGGACTAAGTGCTCCAGTCAAAAGACAGAGGGTATCAGACTGGATAAAAAATAACCCCCAACAATATGCTGTCTATAAGGCACTCATTTTAGACAAAAACCAACCTCCAGACTGAAAGTGAGAGGGTGAAGAAACATTTATCATGCAAATGGACATCAAGAGAAAGCTGGAGTAGCCATCCTTATATCAGACAAACTAGATTTTAAACCAAAGACTGTACTAAGAAGGCCACTATATCATAATAAAAGTGTCTATCCAAGAAGAAAACCTAAATTGTAAATATTTATGCACCATAACATAGGAGCAGACAAATATATAAGCCAATTAATAACAAAATTAAAGAAACGCATTGAAAATAATATAATAATAGTAGGGGACTTTAACTTCCAACTCACAGCAATGGACAAACCATCTAAGCAGAAGATCAACAAGGAAACAAGGGCTTTGAATGACAAACTGGACCAGATGGACTTAACATATATTGAGAGTGTTTCATCCTAAAGCAGCAGAAGACACACTCTTCTCAAGTCCACATGGAACACTGTCCATAGTAGATTACATACTGGGTCACAAAT
The DNA here is from genome assembly GCF_002201575.2 of Neomonachus schauinslandi. Taxonomy (NCBI): domain Eukaryota; kingdom Metazoa; phylum Chordata; class Mammalia; order Carnivora; family Phocidae; genus Neomonachus; species Neomonachus schauinslandi. The sequence goes on along the minus strand of NC_058406.1, from coordinate 104,123,694 downwards.
TAGGTCTAAACCAGTACAAAAAGATTGAGATTATACCATGCATATTTTCAGACCACAATGCTTTAACACTTGAAGTCAACTACAAGAAAAAATTTGGAAGGAACAAAAATACAAGGAGGTTAAAGAGCATCCTACTAAAGAATGAATATGTCAACTTAGAAGAGGAGAACATAGGCAATAACCTCTTTGACATCAGCCACAGCAACTTCTTTCAAGATACATCTCCAAAAGCTCGTGAAACAAAAGCAAAAATGAGCTTCTGGGACTTCATCAAGATAAAAGCTTCTGCACAGCAAAGGAAACAGTCAACAAAACAGAGGCAACTCACAGAATGGGAGAAGATATTTGCAATTGACACTACAGATAAAGGGCTGGTATCCAAGGTCTGTAAAGAACTTCTCATGTGTCTGTTAGCCATTTGTATGTCTTCTTCAGAGAAGTGTGTTTTCATATCTTCTGCCCATTTTTTGACTTGATTATTTGTTTTTTGGGTATTGAGTTTGAGAAGTTCTTTATAGATCTTGGATACCAGCCCTTTATCTGTAGTGTCAAGGGAAAAATGAAGGGGGGAAATTGGAGGGAGAGATGAACCATGACAGACTAGGGACTCTGAGAAACAAACTGAGGGTTTTAGAGGGGAGGGGGTTGGGGGGATGGGTTAGCCTGGTGATGGGTATTAAGGAGGGCACATACTACATGGAGCACTGGGTGTTATACAAAAACAATGAATTGTGGATCACTACATCAAAAACTAATGACGTATTGTATGGTGACTAACATACATAATAAAATTAAATTAAAAAAAAAATTCTCACCAAGATACTAGCTAATAGGATCCAGCACTACATTAACCAAGTGGGATTTATTCCTGGGTTGCAGCTGTGGCTCAATATCTGCAAATCAATCAATGTGATACACCACATTAATAAAAGAAAGGGTAAAGCCATATGATCTTCTCAATAGATGCAGATAAAGCATTTGAAAAAATACTGCATCCATTCTTGATAAAAAACCCTCCACCATGTAGGGATAGGTGGAACATAACTCAACATCATAAAGGCCATATATGAAAGATCCACAGCTAATGTCATCCTCAATAGGGAAAAACAGAGTTTTTGCAGTCAGGAACAAGACAGGGATGTCCACTCTCACCAGTGTTATTTAGCATAGTACTGGGAGTCCTAGCCTCAGCAATCAAACAACACAAAGAAATAAAAGATATCCAAATCTGCAAGGAAGAGTCAAACTTTTACTATTTGCAAATGACATGATACTCTATGTAGAAAACCCAAAAGATTCCACCAAAAAATTGGTAGAACTGATACACAAATTCAGTAAAGTCGCAGGACACAAAATCAATGTACAGAAATCTGTTGCATTTCCATACACCAATAGTGAAGCAACAGAAAGAGAAACCAAGAAATCTATCCCATTTATGATTGCACCAAAACCCAAAGGATACCTAGGAATAACCCTAACCAAAGAGGTAAATGATCTGTACTCTGAAAACTATAGAACACTTCTGAAAGAAACTAAAGATGACACAAGGAAATGGAAAAAATTCCATGCTCATGGATTGGAAGAACAAATATTGTTAAAATTTCTGTACTACCCAAAGCAATCTACACATTTAATGCAATCCCTATCAAAATACCCACCAACATTTTTCACAGAGATAGAATGAACAATCCTAAAATTTGTGTGGAACCACAAAAGACCCTGAATAGCCAAAGCAATCTTGAAAAAGAAAAGCAAAGCTAGAGGCTTCACAATTCCAGACTTCAAGCTCTATCACAGAGCTGTCATCACCAGGACAGTATGGTACGGGCACAAAAACAGACACATTGATCAATGGAACAGAATACAAAAACCCAGAAATGGACCCACAACTATATGATCAACTAATCTCTGACAAAGCAGGAAAGAATAACCAATGGAAAAAAGACAGTCTCTTCAACAGATGGTGTTGGGAAAATTGGACAGCCATATGCAGAAGAATGAAACTGGACCACTTTCTTACACCATACACAAAAATAAATTCAAAATGGATGTAAGACCCCAACGTGAGACAGGAAACCATCAAAATCCTAGAGGAGTGATCCACGATTCATTGTTTTCGTATAACACCCAGTGCTCCATGCAGTATGTGCCCTCCTTAATACCCATCACTACATCAAAAACTAATGATGTATTGTATGGTGACTTAACATAATAAAATAAAATTTAAAAAAAATCCTAGAGGAGAAGATAGGCAGCAACCTCTTTGACATCAGCACAGCAGCTTCTTACTAGACAGGTCTCCTGAGGCAAGGGAAACAAAAGCAAAACTGAACTATTGGGGCTTCATCAAGATAAAAAGCTTCTGCACAGTGAAGGAAACAATCAACAAAACTAAAAGGCAACCTATGGAATGGGAGAAGATACATGCAAATGATATATCAGATAAAGGGCTAGTATCCAAAATCTAGAAAGAACTTCTCAAACTCAATACCCCAAAAAATAAGAAATCCAGTGAAGAAATGGGCAAAAGACATAAATAGACATTTTTCCAAAGAATACATACAGATGGCCAACAGATACTTGAAAAACTGGTCAACATCACTCATTATTAGGGAAATACAAATGAAAACCATGATGAGATACTACCTCCCACCTGTCAGAATGGCTAAAAATAACAACACAAGAAAGAAAGATATTGGTGAGGATGCAGAGAAAGGGGAACCCTCTTATACTATTGGTGGGAATGCAAACTGGTGCAGCCACTCTGCAAAACAGTATGGAGGTTCCTCAAAAAGTTAAAAATAGAACTACCCTACGACCCAGCAATTGCACTACCAGGTATTTACTGAAAGGATACAAAATTACTGATTTGAAGGGGAACATGCACCCGAATGTTTATAGCAACATTATCAACAATACCCAAATTATGGAAGGAGCCAAATGTGCATCAACTCAGGAATGGATAAATAAGTTGTGAGATATATATATATATATATATATTACTAACAACATTTTTCACAGAGCTAGAATGAACAATCTTAAAATTTGTATAGAACCACAAAAGACCCTGAATAGCCAAAGCAATCTTGAAAAAGAAAAGAAAAGCATCATAGGTTATATATAGTTTGAGATTTCCCCTCTTCCACCATCTGTGTGCCAGCATCCTATAGATAAAGCATCTCTGTGCCAAAGAACACCAAGTGATGTCAACACATTCTTCACAGCATGGCTGTACTGTTAGGGAGGAGAACATGGTACCAAGCAGGAATTCTGAGTGGCCAAATTAGGAGAAACAAAGACAAAATTGTTCTTCCTCCAAACTTTCTAGGTAAAGAAACCTTTGGGTGTGGGAAATTGGAGGTCAGTTTGTACCAGACACACTACATGCACTGGTTGCTTTGTTGGAATGTAAGTCCTGGTGCCCTGTGTTATAGGAGTTTTGATAATCAGAAAGGATCTTCTAATATAATATCATAAGCTGAGTGCAACCTGTGTTGAGCACTCTAATGCAATCAAAGGTGAGAATATAAGCTTCATTGTCAATGAGCCATAGAAAGGATGAAAAATGAGGCAACTCTGGATTCAACTGGAAATAAATCAAGCCAGCAAGCAGAGGTCAGCTCCCTCCCTGATAATAAACAATTTGTCATTATTAAAAGGCCACTAATCTAAACTCTGAAACCCATTTTAAGCAACATCTTACCTTAGTTTTGGGGAGCATGGTAAATGAAAGTGAGTGAAGCTCTGCTTATAAGCACATAGAGTTACCAAATAGAAGTTTACAAGTATTCTCTTTGTATTATAAAGCCATCTAGCACAAGGAAGTATGGAATTTGCAAGGGAAATGTGTCCATTTTCAAAAGATTATTTAGATATCTTAAAATGTCTCTTCTATTGCTGATTTTCTCATTTCTTCATGAGGTACATTGACAAAAATCTTGTGTCCTCCTGTCTGCCATAAAGTATAGCAATTAGGAAGAGAATGAAGTGGAGAGTCACCTTCTGGTTCCAAATCGCTTAGCTGTATCGCAGGCTTTACCACCTTCATTTAGAATTAAGGCTTTAAGGGTTAACTGGTTATCAGTCTTTCATTACAACATAGACATGAGGGGTAGAAGAAGCAATTTCCCATAGTACAGCAGTTAGAAAAGAGGAAATAGAGCTAGACTGAAATATGCAAATGAGATCATCTGCTTGGGCTGAAAAAAACAAAGAATAAAAACAGGATCTATGGAGCTCAAGAACTCAGATACCAGTGTAGACAAATTACTGCCAGCTTAAAGTCATTACTTCAAGATTCCAATAGGGCTGGAAATGAAAAAAATACTGAGTTCTAATCTACTGCTATTACTTGACTTACTACAAAACACTCAGTATTTGTGTTATTTATTCCACTATGGATTAAAAGAAGAAAACTAAAATTTATTGAATGCCTACTTGCTATGTTTCAGACACTTTCCCTACAACAACCTTGCACATAAAAAATTAGCCATACCTTCTACAGACAAAACTGAGGGTCAGAGAAGTTAAAAAAAAAAAAAAAACCTTAAATCCACATAGCTGGTAAGCAGTAAAGCAATATTCAAAGCCAGACACCCCACACACAAAAACCCAGGTGTCATCCATCCCTCAGGCTACACAACACAGAACTCTGAAACCCCAAAAGCACACATCCAATGCTAGTTTCTCTTACCTTCTTTCCTGTATAAGTTAGTTCATGTCTCTTCTTTTAACCAGATAGGTAGGTAGGTAGGTAGGTAGGTAGATGATAGATGATAGATAGATATGATAGATAGATGATAGATTGATAGGTAGATAGATGATAGATAGATGATAGATAGATAGATAGATAGATAGATAGATAGATAGATAGATGATAGATATGATAGATGATAGATCGATAGGTAGATAGATGATAGACAGATGATAGATAGATAGATACAGATAGATGGATGATAGATAGATGATAGATGATAGAGATGATAGATTGATAGATAGATGATAGATCAATAGGTAGATAGATGATAGATCAATAGATGATAGATGATAGATAGATAGATAGATAGATAGATAGATAGATAGATAGATAGATAGATAGA
>NC_058406.1:104049699-104118585 GCF_002201575.2 Neomonachus schauinslandi | reverse complement strand
AGATAGATAGATAGATAGATAGATAGATAGATAGATAGATAGATAGAGGATAGATAGATGATAGATAATAGATAGGCAGACAGATAGATGATAGATACATAATAGATTTTTGGATTTTTAAAATATTAACATTTCAATACCTCACTTAGCAGTATCTTTCCCTTTTGTCAAGAGGACTTTAATAAGACCATTCAACCCTTCCCCTTCCTCAAATTCTCGAGATGAATTTTATCAGCTCTGATGTTATTGAATTGCTCCTCTGGCTGGGTGTCTTTTTTTTTTTTTGTCTGGCTGGGTGTCTTAAAAATCAATCAACCAATAAACAAAACACATCTCGTAGTACTAAATTAATTTATTCCAAGTAGTACTAAAAAATGCATTAGAGCCTGTAATTGTTTACAATTGGTGCAATTCCAGAGGCTGGAGGAGAGTTATGTTGCCTCTCAAAACACACCACATAAACTCCAGATGTGAATATTTGGAATAGTAGGAGAATACCTGAGAGCCTTTATTTTCCAGCAACATTACTATCTAGTTCCTATTGCTCTTTTCTTCCAAATCCTTGCCTCACTTCACCTAATACTTTTCCTGAGGAGTTTTGTCAGGCTCAGCCAGCCAAGCCTGTGGTAATAAATGGTTGAGCTCCACCTATGTGTGACAAAATACTCACATTTCTACAGTTCTCCTTCAACAAGTAATCTGAGAATGTGGGATGGGCTGATCAGCAATCCCTCTCTGATTGGTTTGGTGACAGAATCCAGATGATCCAGATAATGTGGGTGTTATCAATGCAACACCAGGGTCACTTGTTCATTCATTCATTCATTGGAAGGAAGTTAATAACTACTTAATTGACAGACACTATACTTGGTACTAAAGTTACAAATAGGAGAAGACACTGCCCCTGTCCTTTAGGAGTTTACATGTTCATCAGGGAGACTAACATATGAGAAAGCAACAGATATGAATGTGTGGCAAGTGCTATAATATACATGACCAAGGGAACTGTGTTTGCAGTGAAGTGATTAGCTGACTGATTAAAAGTGAAGAAACAGGATTCAAAGAATCTTAAGAGGAGAATTTTGCTGTGGGTCTCCAGAAATGGCCAGGAGTTATCTAGGATTGCTTGGAAAGATTACTCCAGGCATACATAAATATGAAGTATGTGTAAGGTCTTAAAGTAAGAAAGACCATGATCATCTCAGGCAATCTGAAAATAATTCCACATAGCTAAGACACAGGTTGTACATGGCAGCATGGCAAGAAATGATGCCAGAAGGATAGGCAGAGGCTGGATCACAATGAACCTTATAAGCCTTGCTAAGAACTTTTGTCTTCATCTATAAGCAATGAAGCATATCAAAATCACATGATCATATATTCATTTTGGAAAGATTTTTTTGTGGCAGAGGAGCAAGACTGGAAGTGTGAGGACCAATTTGGAAATTACTATAATAATCCAGGTAAAAGATGACAGAGGTTACCTGGGGTGCATAGGAGGGGCTGGATGCAGAACATATTTCTGAAAAGATTTGGGTTTAGATGTTATACCGTGACTGAATCAGACAAAGTTGTCTAAGGTGACATGCTACATTTCTGGCTTGAGTTACCAAATAGAACAAGTTTATAGGAAGTAAAAAAAAAAAAAAAAAAAAAACAAGACTCTGATGAAAGTGTAAACTTCATTGGTATTTTCTTTAGAAGGCATTTAATTTAGGTCAGGTCACTGGTCATATACAGAAACCAGAAGTTCAAAATTGACTAGAAGGTCTACTGCTGTGCTGCATTTGGCAGCACACCAACCACTGGTTCACACTATTTAAAATATGAATTAGTTAACAATGTTTAGAAATTGGGAGATGGTAACCCCCCAAAAAAGCCCTGGATTTCTGTTTTCTCTCAAGCCAAATGTCCAGCAACCCTGGGCCAACATCCCCTCTCAACAGTCAGCCAAATCTTAATAGTTGTAATCTCATTTTGGACAGGACATGTGCAAGCCAGTTCATGAGGGTTCCCATCATTGTTGAGTGTCTCCCTGCCCTGAAGGTGGTTTCATTCACTTAGACCAGTATACAGACATGGATCTTCTTAAGGAAATCAATTTCCAAAATCCTCAACTTCTACATGTATTCTTTCCTAAAAGTTTTCTAAGAACACATGCTGTACTTAAAGTAAGACCTTCTTCCACTTAAACAAAAGAAATTACCCATTACACAAACCTTAACATGGTGCATTGCCCAAGGCTATACAGCCCTCTCCAAACAAAGAAATCATTTGAAATATTGATCATACAGACGCCTCCTTTAATGACTGATCGAAGTACTTCTCTGTGTTGTACACATTTCTGTTAAGAATAAAGCATGACGGGCACCTGGGTGGCTCAGTCATTAAGCGTCTGCCTTCGGCTCAGGTCATGATCCCAGAGTCCTGGGATCAAGTCCCACATCGGGCTCCCTGCTCCGCAAGAAGCCTGCTTCTCCCTCTCGCATTCCCCCTGTTTGTGTTCCTGCTCTCGCTATCTCTCTCTCTGTCAAATAAATAAATAAAATCTTTAAAAAAAAAAGAATAAAGCATGACATTAAAATGGAGGTATTTGGGCCTCTGTTGAAATACTCTGAATTTATACATAATTTAGAATAGGATAGAAAATATGGTAAAAATTTGTATTTAATTTCCTCACAATGATCTGGAGGTAGAGTCCTCAGAGGACAAAGCAAAAAATCATCAGTATGACATTCTGCATGCTGAAAACATTTTTTTCAAGTATTTAAATATATGCAATTCTTGTTAATGATTCTTATTAATCATTCTTGGAATGTGTTATTAGCTCAAAGTAAAAGTACCTTTGGAACAGCAACAGCAGTAAAAATTACTGATGAAGCTTTTAAATTTAACTAGACTGTATGTTAGGACTACCAAAATTTTCCCAGAAGTAGCATCCATGAAAATACATCTTAATGATGAAATATGGGCAACTCAGACATGCATTACAATAAAGAACTCAAAGATAGAGAAAACGTGGTCAAAAAAACTGAGAGAATTTTGAATGCAGAAAATAATAGAAATACTTCTTTTTAAAACTCCTAACAAAGTAAAAATAATATCCATCAAAAATGAAGAAGAGGAGGGAGAGAGAGAAAAAGTATAAGTGTACTAATATCTTCATTTCTCACAGTAGCGAACCATCTTGATTTCTGCTCAGGTAATGATTTCAGGGTTGTGAAATCAGAGCCCCACATGGAGCATGCTTAAGATTCTCTCTCTCTCTCTCCCTCTGCTCCTCCCCCAACTAAAAAAATTTATTTTTGGAAGATTGAATTTAAAAAACATTTATTATCATCCCAATATTGTTCATGCTCTTTTCCTCTTATCCTTAGAGAATCTTATAGACAGTATGTCAAGTAAACTTATCTTCCTTTATCTTCACTTCAGAAAAAATTTATACAAGTCAAATATGAATAAAACTTAAGATAATATGTAAAGTTGTTAAATTTTTATTTAAAATTACATAAATGATATCATGATATAGAATGAATTTTGTCTAACTCTCCATCCTGCTATATACCTACAAAGACAGACGTATGAAATACATCACAAAAGTTAACAACTGAATTGTATCATATGACCTCACTGATATGAGGAATTCTTTTTTTTTTTTGATATGAGGAATTCTTAATCGCAGGAAACAAACTGAGGGTTGCTGGAGTGGGGGGTGGAGTGGGAGGGAGGGGGTGACTGGGTAATAGACACTGGGGAGGGTATGTGCTCTGGTAAGCGCTGTGAATTGTGCAAGACTGTTGAATCTCAGATCTGTACCTCTGAAACAAATAATGCAATATATGTTAAAAAAAAAAAAAGAAGAAGAAGACGAAGAAGGTAGCAGGAGGGGAAGAATGAAGGGGGGAAATTGGAGGGGTAGACGAACCATGAGAGACGATGGACTCTGAGAAACAAACTGAGGGTTCTAGAGGGGAGGGGGGTGGGAGGATGGGTTAGCCTGGTGATGGGTATTGAGGAGGGCACATTCTGCATGGAGCACTGGGTGTTATGCACAAACAATGAATCATGGAACACTACATCTAAAACTAATGATGTAATGTATGGGGATTAACATAAGAATAAAAAAATTTTTTTTTAAGTTAACACTGATTATTTTCATATGATAGAATTGGTGGTGATTTTGTTGCTGTTTTCTTTTATAATTTTCTGTATTGCTTGATTATCTTATAAATGATATGTATGCATCCGTTTAAATAAAAAATCCATTAAAAAACAGAGAAAGACATGTATCATATGATCTCACTGATATGAGGAATTCTTAATTGTAGGAAACAAACTGAGGGTTGCTGGAGTGGGGGGTGGGGTGGGAGGGATGGGGTGACTGGGTGATAGACACTGGGGAGGGTATGTGCTCTGGTAAGCGCTGTGAATTGTGCAAGACTGTTGAATCTCAGATCTGTACCTCTGAAACAAATAATGCAATATATGTTAAGAAAAAAAAAAGAAGAAGAAGGTAGCGGGAGGGGAAGAATGAAGCGGGGGAAATCGGAGGGGTAGATGAACCATGAGAGACGATGGACTCTGAAAAACAAACTGAGGGTTCTAGAGGAGGGCACATTCTGCATGGAGCACTGGGTGTTATGCACAAACAATGAATCATGGAACACTTCATCTAAAACTAATGATGTAATGTATGGGGATTAACATAAGAATAAAAAAATAAAATAAATAAATAAAATATAAAACAATTCATGTTTACACTCACAAAAGCACAAAGTATACACAGAAAAAGACTTTGGAGACAACTAGGAATAAAAGAGAACTGGGAAGCAGAAGAAGGAATTTTTAAGAAGTGTTATGGTGGACTCATAATTTAACCCCTTTAATGTACTTTAGGAGACCCAACAGGGATTAGAATTACTTTTTAATAATTTTTGTTTGTTATACTCTGCTTCTGGAAAACTCTACTATACACTTAAGAAATAATGGCAATGAAAAAAAGACAAATAATGTTTTGGCATTAGAATGAAAATAATATATTTTGACTTCACAGGTACCCCAAGACCACATTTTGTGAACCGCTGCCATAGAAAATTTTAGCAAGCACTTGAAAAAGCATAACTCTATTCTTGTTAGGTTTTGAATAAGATTTCTAAGCCTTGGATCCTCTAGGTAAAAAAAAAAAATGAGAAAATTTTGGAATATGAAGCCAAGCTTTGGGCTAAACTAACATTGACTGAATGCCCATCATTTTGCAGGTTCTAGAAAAAGCTAAAATTCTCATTTCACGGGGTTTCAACTGGTTTTCTTACTCTCAGAGCTCACCTTTCAGAGCTTTTCCAGCCCTGAACATTAACAATTGTACAATTAATCATAGTTTTCCAAGAAGCTAAAAATCCACAGGCCTAGCTTATTTATTTGTCAAGGAAATTGAGGTTGCTGTTTTAACACTAACAAATTCCATTACAGTTTTTTTTTAAGATTTTATTTATTTATTCATGAGAGAGAGAGAGAGAGAGGCAGAGGGAGAAGCAGGCTCCCAAGGAGCAGAGAGCCCGATGCGGGACTCGATCCCAGGACCCTGGGATCATGACCTGAGCCGAAGGCAGACACTTAACCATCTGAGCCACCCAGGCGCTCAGCATTACAGTTCTTTTTAAAAAAATTTTCTGTTGTTGGCTTACAATGTACAGATGGTGGCAAAGGGCTTTACATGGATTATTCCATTTAATAATCATATTAACTTTGAGAATTAAGTATTATTAGTCTTTACGTTATAGTTGATGAAAGTTGTTAACTGTTTTTGTCTCTGTTTGTTTTAGGAGTTTGACAAGTGGAAAGAGGAAAGGACAATATGAAAGAGTCTCAATGATTACCTTTAACAGAATTTCACAGCTGAAAAGGACAATGAAGAGTATCAGGATCAACGGCTCTAAACCTTCTGTTGTTTTTGTCGCTCCATAGCCATTTAAGCCACTCTCTCCCAAATGGCCTCTGCATCAAAAAAATGCATATGCCTACCTACACACAATTTTTTCCTATAATTTCAGGGACTTCACAGACCCTGTTAAGGTCTACTCATAAATATTGCCAGGTTAGGGACCCCATGATAATCCCTTTATTTTTCATTTGGGGAAAGTAAATCCCAATGTCATACATACATATTTCCTTTTGGAAATAGAGCCAAAGAGAAATGGATTTACGTAGGTATAGACTGAGGTTAAAAGCAAATTCAACATGAGAGCCCAGCTTTTTAAGTAGTCTCAATGGATTTTTTTCTTATTTTTCATATATTAGCATATTACATAAACATGCAAGCCTGCTAGTACGAGTCACCTTACTACTATAAATAAAACTCACATCAAAATCATCCTACCCTCTATTAGACATAAGCATAAAAATTACTGTGCAAATCATCAGTACATACTGATGCATTCTTTCAACAAATATATCAAAGTAATAAAAACTGTTTTTAAAATTAATTTTAATTATGAAATAATATATAAACACATTTTTCCTTTTTAAAATTAGAATATTTATACATAAAGCTAGTCTCTCCTGACCTTCATCTCAAATCAAACCCTTTCCTCCCCTCTCCAGGGATAATCACTGGGCAGTTGAGCTTGATTCCTCCCAGATACCTTAAAAGTATTTTTAAAGGGGCGACTGGGTGGCTCAGTCATTAAGAGTCTGCCTTTGGCTCAGGTCATAATCCCAGGGTCCTGGGATCGAGCCTTGCATTGGGCTCCCTGCTCCGCGGGAATCCTGCTTCTCCCTCTCCCACTCCCCCTGTTTGTGTTCTCTCTCTCGCTGTCTCTCTTTCTGTCAAATAAATAAATAAAAGCTTTATTTTTGTTGTTTTTTTGTTTTTTTAAATTTTATTTTATTATGTTATGTTAGTCACCATACATCACCAGTTTTTGATGCAGTGATCCATGATTCACTGTTTTAGTACAACACCCAGTGCTCCATGCAGTACACACATAAACAGGGACACAGATAAAATATTTAACATTTAGCATGTATTTTTATATAAAATATGTCATACTGTACTTGTTTTGCATTATACATTTTTCACTGAATAATGTTTAGAAATGTTGATTTAAATAACATAATAAAATAAAATTTAAATAAATAAATCTAGTTCATTCTTTTTAGTTACAATATAGAATTCCATGATATGGATATACCAAATTTTATTTAGCCATTCATCTATTGGTAGGCATTTAAGTTGTTTTGAGTTTTCCAATATTACAAACAATGCTGCAATAAATATCTTGCCCTTGTCTCCTTGTCCATGCATGTGTTTCCTTAGGGTGGAGTTCTAGAAGTGGAATTACTGGCACATAGGGTGTGTGCAATTCAATTTTAAATTTAATAGGTATTGCCAAATTGACCTTTAAAGTAACCATCAATTTACACTCCTATTAGAGATGTACAAAAGTTCCCTTTTCCCAGCACTGGGTCAAAAGTTCATATTATCAACTTTGGAAGTTTTATCAATCTTATAGGTAAATGACTGAATCTATCATTGTTATTTTAATTTGCATTTAACTAAATACCAGTGAGTGTCTTTTCTAAATTTTATTGCCTTGTTAGGTTTTCTTTTCTTTTTTTTTTCATTGCCATTACCATAAATTCCTAGGTATAAATAAGGGCAGTAAGTCATCCCAAACATAGAGAAGTACTGAACAGTTACCATTCACAAAGCTTGACCATAGATGAACATTTTTTCCTTCACCAATTTTTTCCACCACCCACTCCCAGCTCCCACTTCTGGCAACCATGAATCTGTTCTCTGTGTCTATGATCTTGGGTTTTTTTTGTTTTGTTTTTTTAGATTCCAATATAAAAGAGATAACACAGTATTTGTCTTTCTCTATATGCCGTATTTCACTTAGCATAATGTCCTCTGGTTCCATCCATGTTGTCAAAATGGCAAGATTTCATTCTTTTTTCTTCTTTCTCAAATTTTAACTTAAATTCCAGTTAGTCAACATACAGTGTAATATTAGTTTCAGGTAGTTGATTCATCACTTACATACAACACCCAGTGCTCATGATAACAAGTGCCCTCCTTAATACCCATCACCCATTTAACCCATCCTCCACCTACCGTCCTCCATCAACTCTCAGTTTCTTCTTACAGTTAAGAGTCTGATTCATGGTTTGCCTCCCTTTTTTTGGCCCATGTTCATCTGTTTTGTTACTTAAGTTCCACATATGAGTGAAATCATGGTATTTGTCTTTCTCTGACTTCTTTCTTTTAGCATAATACTCTCTAGTTCCATCCATGTTGTAAATGGCAAGATTTCATTATTTTTTATGGCCGTGTAATATTTCATTGTATACATACAACATCTCTTCTTTACTTATTTATCAGTCAATGGACATTGGGCACTTTCCATAATTTGGCTATTGTCGATAATGATGTTATAAACGTATGCATAATGACATGGATGGAACTGGAGGGTGTTATGCTGAATGAAATAAGTCAATCAGAGAAAGACATGTATCATATGACCTCACTGATATGAGGAATTCTTAATCTCAGGAAACAAACTGAGGGGTGCTGGAGTGGTGGGGGGTGGGAAGGATGGGGTGGCTGGGTGATAGACATTGGGGAGGGTATGTGCTATGGTGAGTGCTGTGAATTGTGTAAGACTGTTGAATCACAGATCTGTACCTCTGAAACAAATAATGCAATATATGTTTGAAAAGAAGAAGAAGAAGAAGATAACAGGAGGGGAAGAATGAAGGGGGGAAATTGGAGGAGGAGACGAACCATGAGAGACGATGGACTCTGAAAAACAAACTGAGGGTTCTAGAGGGGAGGGGGTGGGAGGATGGGTTAGCCTGGTGATGGGTATTAAAGAGGGCACGTTCTGCATGGAGCACTGGGTGTTATACACAAACAATGAATCAAGGAACACTACATCAAAAACTAATGATGTAATATATGGTGATTAACATAACAATTAAAACAATTTTTTTAAATCAGTATGCATATATCACTTTAAATCAGTATTTTTGTATCCTTTGGATAAATATATAGTAGTGCAATTGCTGGGTTATAGGGTAGTTCTATTTTTAACTTTTTGAGGAATTTCCATACTGTTCTCCAGAGTGGCTGCACCCAGTTTGCATTCCCACTAGCAATATAAGAGGGTTCCCCTTTCTCTACATCCTCGCCAAAACCTATTGTTTCCTGTGTGGTTAATTTTAGCCATTCTGACTGATGTGAGGTGATATCTCATTGTACTTTTGATTCATATTTCCCTGATGATGAGTGATGTTGACCATCTTTTCATATGTCTGTTAGCCATTTGTATGTCTTCTTTTGAGAAATGCCTATTCATGTCTTCTGCCCATTTATTTATTTGGGTGTTCAGTTTTACAAGTTCTTTAAATATTTTGGACACTAACGTTTATCAGATATGTCATTTGTAAATATCTTCTCCCATTCTGTATGCTGCCTTTTAGTTTTGTTGATTATTTCTTTTGCTGTACAGAAACTTTTTATCTTAATGAGGTCCCAATAGTTTATTTTTGCTTTTGCTTCCCTTGCCTCAGGAGACATATCTAGTAAGAAGTTACTACAAAAGAAAAAAAAGGAAGAAGAAGTTACTACAGCCAATGTCAAAAAGGTTACAGCCTGTGTTCTCTTGTTGGATTTTGATGGTTTCCTGTCTCACATTGAAATCTTTCATCCATTTTGAATTTATTTTTGTATATGATGTAAGAAAGTGGTCCAGTTTCATTCTTCTGCACGTGGCTGTCCAATTTTTCTAACACCATTTGTTGAAGAGACTATCCTTTTTTCATTGGATATTCTTTCCTGCTTTGACAAACATTAGTTGATCATATAGTGAGTTCACTTCTGGGTTGTCTATTTTTGTCCATTGATCAAGTCTGCTTTTGTTCTAGTACCATATTGTCTTGATCACTACAGCTTTGTAATATAGCTTGAAATCTAGAATTGTGATGCCTCCAACTTTGCCTTTTTCTTTTTTTTTTTAAGATTTTATTTATTTATTTGACAGAGAGAGGGAACACAGCAGGGGGAGTGGGAGAGGAAAAGCAGGCTCCCCACTGAGCAGAGAGCCTGATGCAGGGCTCAATCTCAGGACTTTGGGATCATGACCTGAGCCAAAGGCAGATGCTTCATGACTGAGCCACCCAGGTGCCCCTTTGCCTTTCATTTTCAAGACTGCTTTGGCTATAGGGGTCTTTTCTGGTTCCATACAAATTTTGGAATTGTTTCTTCTAAACCTGTGAAAAATGGTGGTGGTATTTTGAAAGGGATTGCATTAAATGTGTAGATTGCTTTGGGTAGTATAGATATTTTAACAATATGTGTTATGCCAATCCATGAGCATGGAATATTCTTCCATTTCTTTGTGTCATCTTCAGTTTGTTTTGAAGTGTTCTATAGTTTTCAGAGTACAGATCTTTTACCTCTTTGGTTAGGTTTATTCCTAAGTATTTTATGGTTTTGGGTGCAGTTATAAATGGGACTGATTCCTTGATTTCTCATTCTGCTGCTTCATTATTGGTGTATAAAAATATATACAATGGAATATTACTCAGCCATCAGAAAGGATGAATACCCACCTTTTGCATCAACATGGATGGAACTGGAGGGAATTATGCTAAGTGAAATAAGTAGAGAAAGACAATTATCATATGGTTTCACTCATAAGGAATAGAGCAGGGGACCAGAGGGGAAGGGAGGGAAACCTGAATGGGAGGAAGTCAGACAGGGAGACAAACCATGAGAGACTCTGGACTCTGGGAAACACACTGAGGGTTACAGAAGGGAGGGGGTGGGGGGATGGGGTGACCGGGTGATGGGTATTAAGGAGGTCACATGTTGGGATGAGCACTGGGTGTTATACACAATTAATGAATCACTGAACACTACAACAAAAACTTACGATGTACTATATGCTGGTTAACTGAACATAATAAAAAAAAAATGTTAAGAGATTTCTGTATGTTGATTTTATATCCTGTGACTTTACTGAACTCATGTATCAGTTCTTTTGTTGTTGTTGTTTCAAGTTTTTATTTAAATACTAGTTAGTTAACATATAGTGTAATATTGGTTTCAGGAATAGAATTTAGTGATTCATCACTTATATATATAATACCCAGTGCTCATCACAAGTGCTCTCCTTAATACCCAACACACACTTAGTCTATCACCTGCCCATCTCCTGTCCAATAACCCTCAGTTTGCTCTCTATAGTTAATAGTTTCTTATGGTTTGCTTTCCTCTTTTTTGTTTTCTTCCTTCCCCTATGATCATCTGTTTTGTTTCTTAAATTCCACATATGTGTGAAATCATATGGTATTTGTCTTTCTCTGATTTCTTTCACTTAGCATAATACACTCTAGCTCCATAAACATCATTGCAAATGGAAAGATTTTGTTCTTTTTCATGGCTGAGTGATATTCCATATATACAAAAATATATATATACAGATACATATATATATATGGAATACCCATATATATTGGAATATGTAGATACATATATATATCTATACAATATATACAATGTCTTCCTTATCAGAACTTAATCGAACTTGTGTATCAGTTCTAACAGTTTTTTTTTTTTTTTTGGTGGAGTCTTTGGGTTCTCTATATAGAGTATCATGTCTTCTGCAAATAGTGAATGTTTGAATTCTTCCTTGCAGATTTGGGTATCTTTTATTTCTTTGTGTTATCTGATTGCTGAGGCTAGGACTACCAGTACTATGTTAAATAACACTGGTGAGAGTGGACATCCCTGTCTTATTCCTGACTGTAGAGGAAAAGCTCTCAATTTTTTCCCCATTGAGGATGATATTAGCTATGGGTCTCTTGTATATGACCTTTATGATGTTCAGGTATGTTCTAGCCCTACATGGTGGAGGGTTTTTATCAAGAATGGATGCTGTATTTTGTCAAATGCATTATCTGCATCTATTAAGAAGATCATATTGTTCTTATCCTTTCTTTTATTAATGTGGTGTATCACACTGATTGATTTGCAAATATTGAACCACCCCTGAACCAGGGAATAAAACCTACTTGATCATGGTGAATGATTCTTCTAATATACTGTTGGATTCAATTTGCTAGTATCTTTTTTTTTCACTTTTGAACTATTAATGACTTTTTCTAATTTGGAGATATAACAAAGCACAACTGTATGAACACATAAAGTACATTTTAAAACATAAGCAAAACATGCATAAACTGGCCACTTTAATTAAAGCAGTCCTGAAATCTTTACAAATGTAATAATTATTAACATAATGAGATGTCTGTGACAACCATAATTAATGCCATGTTTCAAATTTGAGAAAGATAGGATACAAAACTGTTTATCATTTTTTCCCCTGAAACTACCAGTCTACAGTTGATAAAACTGTACTTGGAAATATTTCACTGCTCCAAGAGATTCTTTCTTTTTTATTCATCTCAGAGGTAGAGTTTAGTGATTCTTCAGTTGCATATTACACCCAGTGCTCATTATATCAAGTGCCCTCCTTAAATACCCATTACCCAATTATCCCTTCCTCCCACCCACCTCCCTTCCAGCAATCCTGTTTATTTACTAGAGTTCAGCATCTCTTATGGTTTGCCTACCTCTCAATTTTCAACTTATTTCATTTTTCCTTCCCTTCCCCTATATTCATTTGTTTTGTTTCTTAAATTCCACATATGAGTGAAATCATATGGTATTTGTCTTTGACTGACTTATTTCACTTAGCATAATACCCTCTAGTTCTATCCCTGCCATTGCAAATGGCAAGATTTCATTCTTTTTGATGACTGAATAATATTCCTTTGTGTGTGTGTGTGTGTGTGCGTGTGTGACATCTTATTTATCCATTCATCTGTCAATGGACATCTGGGCTCTTTCCATATTGCTAGTGTCTTGTTGAGAATTTTTGCATTCATGTTCATCAGGGATATTGACCTCTAATTCTCCTTTTGAGTGGAGTTTTAGTCTGGTTTTGGAATCATGGTAATGCTGGCTTCGTACAATGAGTTTGGAAATTTTCCTTCCATTTCTATTTTTTTTTTAACTGTTTGACAAGAATAGGTATTAACTCTTCTTTAAATGTTTGGTAGAATTCCCCTGGGAAGCCATCTGGCCCTGGACTTTTGTGCATTGGGAGAGTTTTGAGTACCGATTCAATTTTTTCGCTGGTTATCAGTCTGTTCAAATTTTCTATTTCTTCCTCTTTCAGTTTTGGAGTTTGTATGTTTCTAGGCATTTATCCACTTCTTCCATATTGCTCAATTTGTTGGTATATATTTTATAATATTCTCTTACAATTGTTTGTATTTCTGTAGTGTTGCTTGTGACTTCTCCTCTCTCATTTGTGATTTTATTTATTTTATTTATTTTATTCTCTTTTCTTTGTGATAAGTCTGGCTAGGGGTTGATCAATTTTATTAATTCTTTCAAGGAACCAGCTCCTGGTTCATTGATCTATTGTACTGGGTTGTTGGGGTTTTTTGTTTGTTTGTTTGTTTTCCTTTTTCTATAATCTATTTCTGCTCTAGTCTTTATTATTTCCCTTCTGCTGCCTTTAGGCTTCATTTATTGTTCTTTTTCTAGCTCCTTTAGGTGTAAGGTTAGGTTGTGTATTTGAGATTTTTCTTGCTTCCTGAGGTAGGCCTATATTACTATATAGTTCCCTCTTGTGACCACTTTTCCTGCATCCCCAAATTTTAGACCATTGTGTTTTCATTTTCATTTGTTTCCATGTATTTTTACATTTCTGCTTTAATTTCTTGGCTGACCCATGGATTCTTTAGTAGCATGTTGTTTAACCTCCATTTATTTGTGATCTTTCCAATTTTTTTTTTGTGGTTGGCTTCACATTTCATAGTGTTGCAGTCAGAAAATAAGCATGGTATGATCTAAATCATTTTGTACTTGTTGAGGCCTCATTTGTTACCCAGTATGTGATCTAGTCTGGAGAATGTCCCATGTGCACTTGAAAAGAATGTGTATTCTGCTGCTTTAGGATGAAATGTTCTAAATATATCTGTTAAATCCATCTGCTCCAGTGTGTCATTCAAAGCCATTGTTTCCTTGTTGATTTTATGCTTACATGATCTGTCCATTGCTGTATGTGGGGTGTTAAAGTCCCCTACTATTATTGTATTACCATCAATGAATTCCTTTATGTTTGTTATTGTTTTATATTTCTGAGTGCTCCTTAGTTGGGGGCATAAATATTTACAATTGTTAGATCTTCTTGTTGGTTAGGCCCCTTTATTATGATATAGTGCCCTTCTTCATCTCTTGTTACAGTCCTTGGTTTAAAATCTACTTTGTCTGATACAAGTATGGTTACTCTGGATTCATTTTGATGTCCATTAGCATGATAAATACTTTTCCATTCCCTCACATTCAATCTGTAGGTGTCTTTAGATCTAAAATGAGTCTCTTGTAAGCAACATATAGATGGGTCTTTTTTTTTCTATCCATTCTGACACTCTGTCTTTTGATTGGAGCATTTAGTCCAATTACATTCAGAGTAATTATTGTTAGATATGAATTTAGTGCCATTTTGTTACTTGTTTTGTCATTGTTTCTGCAGACATTTCTCTGTTCTTTTCTAGTCTTTGTCACTTTTGGTCTTTCCTTCCCACTCAAAGAGACCCCTTTACTATTTCTTGCAGTGCTGGTTTAGTGATAATTAACTCCTTTAGTTTTTGTTTGTCTGAGAAACTCATCTCTCCTTCTATTTTGAATGATAGCCTTGCTGGATAAAGTATTCTTGGTTGCAGATTTTTCCCACTTAGCACATTGAATATGTCATGCCACTCTCTTCTGGCTTGTTAAGTTTCTGCAGAGAGAACTGCATCTAGCCTTATGGTTTTCCCTTGTAAGTTAGGGCCTTTTTTTTTTTTGTCTTCCTGCTTTTAGGATTTTTTTCTTTATCACTATATTTTGCAAATTTTACCACAATATGTCTTGGTTGGTCTGTTTTTGTTGATTTTGATGGGAGTTCTCTGTGCTCCCTTGATTTGGATATCTATTTTCTTCAACAGATTAGGGAAGCTTTCAGGTATTATTCCTCAAATAAACCTTCTGCCCTCTTTTCTCACTGTTTCTTCTGGGACTCCTATGATTAAGAATGTTATTGCCTTTGATGGAGTCACTGAGTTCCCTAAGTGTACTCTGCTGACCCATAATTTTCTCTCTTTGTTCAGCTTCATCATTTTCCATAATTGTGTCTTCTATATCACTTATTCATTCCTCTGCTCTTTCCATTCTTCTTGTCATTACTGTCGGTTTCAAATTTCAGTTATTGCATTTTTCATTTCTATCTGATTGCTTTTTGGCTCTTTGATCTCTACAGTAAGGGTCTCCCTGATATCTTCCAAGCTCTTCTAAAGACCAGAGTGTATCCTTATGATTATTGCTTTAAATTCTCCATCAAGCATATTACTTATATCTGTTTTGATTGGTTCTCTCATCGTGACTTTTTCTTGTTCTTTCTCTTAGGATGAAGTCCTCCATCTTGGCTTTTTGGCTAGGTCTTTGTCTTTTTCTGTGTGTTAGAAAAGCCTGTTATGTTTCCTATTCCTGAAAGTACTGGCTTTATGAAGAAGAGGTCATATAGTGTCCAGATCCTAGCACTTCAGGAAGTGTCTGTGGTGGGTGCTGCAGGTACTCTGCTGCTGTGTTTTGACTGCTCTGTCCCTCAGGTGAGTCATCTGCAGAGGTTCTTCCCTGCAGTGGGTACAGTTTGGGTCTTGGCCAGGGTGTGATGAGTTTTGACCAGGTGTGGGCTGGTCTGCTTCTTAAGTGAGACCTGATGCTACTTCTGCTAGAACTGAAGGCTTGTAGGACTCTATGGCCAGTAGACATGGTGCATGCAGAGCTTTCTGTTGATTTTCTAGGGAATGGTCCTTCGCTGGTCCTCAAACACACTTGCCCAAGAAAAGCAGTACCAGCAGAGTCAAGACGGTGGAGGAGTAAGAGACCCTGTTTCAACTGGTCCCCTGAATTTAGCTGGATATCTAGCAAACCATTCTGAACACACACGAAATCAGCCTGAGATATAAGAATATATATCTGGATCTCTACAAGCAGAAAAACTCTGCCAGGCACGAGGTACGAAGGCCAGAGTCATGAATATGCAGGCAGATATTGGAGGATAGGCAGACAAGGGAGGGAGCCGCTATAAGCTGGCTCCTGGGAAGTGATATAACAGCAGAGCACAAAGGCGTCCTGTGCTGGGGACTGACACAAACTTGCAGAGCAGTAGCGGCTGAGAAGGGCTTTAGAGCAGTACCCCGACAGGATCCAGGTGCATACGTGTGAAGCCGGGGTGGCTCATGGTTTTAGAAGAACAAAGGGCAGACACTTGCCCAGGCCCTGGGGTCGACCTCTGGAGAGTTGCTGTGGGTGCACACCATGGTGGGAGGCTGTGTTTTTCAGCAGCGCATACACAAACAGAGACTGTGTGTCCTAGAGGGCTCAGTGAAGAGCAGACTAAAATTTCTCTGCTCTGGGACAGAGGTTTGGGTGCGGCCATTTTTCTCTGACTCTCAGAAGACACGCAGAAAGCTGCCAGAGAACGAAACTCAAAAAACCAGTTTCCAAGGTACCCAGCCCCCCAACAGGGGGCAGGGCAACTCTGCCCAAGCAGGGTTGCCTGAGAAATAGTTCAGCAGGCCTTTCCCCCAGAAGACAGGCAAAAAGAACAAGAGGACAAAAACCCTAGGGTCCCCATAAAATGGGTGAATCTTACTTGGGTCGTGGTTAATACTTTGAACTCTGTACATTCCCTCAACCACCCCTATACAGAATAACTAGGAGGCGGAACTCCCAACAAAGAAAAGAACCAAAGATAATGGCCTCTGCCACAGACCTAATGGATATGGATATAAGCAAGATGTCAGAGATAGACTTCAGAGCAGTAATCATGAAATCGATATCTTGGCTTGAGAAAAATATTAGCAATAATATCAAATCTCTAAGGGCAGAAATGAGATTTAATCAGGCTGAACTTAAAAATGCTATGAATGAGATGCAGTCTAAACTGGATACCATAACAGCCAGGGTAAAGGAGGCAGAAGAATGAATTAGTGAGCTAGAAGATAAGATAATAGAAAGGAAGGAAGCCAAGGAGGACTGGGATAAATAGCTAGAAGCCCATGAGAACAGACTTAGAGAGATCAGTGATGCCATGAAACATTCCAATGACAGAATTATTGGGATCCCTGAAGGGGTGGAGAGAGAGAGAGAGGACTAGAACATATATTTGAGCAAATCGTACCTGAGAACTCCCCTAGTTTGGGGGAGGAAACAAGCATTCCTGTCCAAGAGGCAGAGAGGACCCCTCCCAAGATCAATAAGAACAGATGAACACCCCGGCATATAACAGTGAAACTTGCAAACCTTAAAGCCAAGAAAACTATCCTGGGAGCAGCTAGGGGGAAGAAATTTCTTATGTATGGAGGGAGGAATATCAGAATAACATCAGACCTGTCCACAGAGATCTGGCAAGCCAGGAAGGGCTGGCAAGACATAATCAGGGTACTAAATGAGAAGAAGTTGCAGCCAAGAATACTTTATTGAGCAAAGCTCTCATTCAGAAAGGATGGAGAGACAAGGAGCTTCCAGGACTGGCAGAAACTGAAAGAATATGTGACCACCAAACCGGCCCTGCAGGAAATATTAAGGGGGATTCTATAAAAGGAGAAAGACCCCAAGAGTAGTATAGACCAGAAATTTACAGAGACAATCTATAGAAAAAAGGACTTCATGGGCAATATGATGGCACTAAAATCATATCTTTCAATAGTCACTCTCAATGGTAACAGCCTAAATGCTCCCATAAAACAGCACAGGGTTGCAGATTGGATAAAAAGACAGGACCCATTCATGTGCTTTTTACAAAAGACTAATGTTGAACCTAAAGATACCTCCAGATTGAAAATGAGGGGATAGAGAATCATTTATCATGCCAACAGACTTCAAAAGAAAGCTGGGGTAGAAATTCTCATATCAGACAAATTAGATTTTAAACTAAAGACTGTAGTAAGAAATGTAGAGTGACATTGTATCATACTTAAAGGGTCTATCCAACAAGAAGATCTAACAATTGTAAATATCTACGCCCCCAATATGGGAGGAGCTGCTACATAAAACAATTGTTAACCAAAGTAAAGAATCATATTGATAATAATACTTTAATAGTAGGAGACCTCAACATCCACTCTCAGCAATGGACAGATCATCTAAGCAGATCAACAAAGAAACAAGAGCTTTGAATGACATATTGGACCAGATGGACTTCATAGATATATACAGAACATTCCACCCTAAAACAACAGAATACTCATTCTTCTCAAGTGCACATGGAACTTTCTCCAGAATAGACCACATACTGGGTCACAAATCAGGTCTCAACCAATATCAAAAGATTGAGATTATTCCCTGCATATTTTCAGACCACAACACATTGAAACTGGAGCTCTACCACAAGGAAAAATTTGGACGGGATGCAAACACTTGGAGGTTAAAATGCATCCTGCTAAAGAATGTTTGGGTCAACCAGGAAATCAAAGAATAACTTAACAATTCATGGAAACCAATGAGAATAAAAACAAACCAGTCCAAAACCTATGGGATACTGCAAACGCAGTCCTAAAGGGGAAATACATAGCCATCCAAGCCTCACTCAAAAAAGTAGAAAAATCCTGAATGCACAAGCTAACCTTATACCTAAAAGAGCTAGAAAAGGAACAGCAAATATATCCTAAACCAGGCAGGAGAAGAGAAATAATAAAGATTAGAGCAGAGATCAATGAACTAGAAACGAGAAAAAGAGTAGAGCAGATCAATGAAACTAGAAACTGGTTCCTTGAGAGAATTAATAAGATTGATAAACCACTGGGCAGACTTATCTGGTAGAAAAGAGAAAGGACCTAAATTAATAAAATCATGAATGAAAGGGGAGAGATCACGACTAACACCAAGGAAATAGAAACAATTATTAGAAATTACTATCAGCAACTATATGCCAACAAATTAAGCAACCTGGAAGACATGGATGCCTTCCTGGAAACTTATAAACTACCAAGACTGAAACAGGAAGAAGTAGGCCAATAACCAGTAACAAAACTGAAGCAGTAATCAAAAACCTCCCCCAAAACAAGAGTCCAGGGCCAGATAGCTTCCCAGAGGAATTCTACCAAATATTTAAGGAAGAAATAATACCTTTTCTTTTGAAGTTGTTTCAAAAAATAGAAACAGAGGGAAAACTTCCAAAATAATTCCATGAGGCCAGCATTACCCTGATCCCAAAACCAAAGACCCCATCAAAAAGGAGAATTACAGATCAATATTCCTGATGAACATGGATGCCAAAATACTCATGAAGATCCTAGCCAATAGGATCCAGCACTATATTAAAAGGATTATTCACCACAACCAGGTGGGATTTATTCCTGGGATGCAAGGATCGTTCAATTTTCACAAATCAACCAGTGTGATAGAGCACATTAATAAAAGAAAAGACAAGAACCATATGATCCTCTCCACTGATGCAGAAAAAGCATCTGATGAAATACAGCATCCTTTCCTGATTAAAACTCTTCAGAGTATAGGGATAGAGGGAACATTCCTCAAGTTCATAAAAAAAATCTATGAAAAGCCTACAGTGAATATCATCCTCAATGGGGAAAAGCTGAGAGCTTTTCCCTTAAGATCAGGAACACGACAGGGATGCCCACTCTTCCCACTATTTTTCAACATAGTACTAGAAGTCCTAGCATCAGCAATCAGACAACAAAAAGAAATAAAAGGCATTCAAATTGGCAAAGCAGAAGTCAAACTCTCTCTCTTCCCAGATGACATTATACTTTATGTGGAAAACCCAAAAGACTCCACCCCCAAATTACTAGAACTCATACAGCAATTTGGTAATGTGGCAGGATACAAAATCAATGCACAGAAATCAGTTGCTTTTCTATACACTAACAATATAACTGTAGAAAGAGAAATTAGGGGATCAATTCCATTTACAATAGCTCCAAAAATCATAAGATACCTAGGAATAAACCTAACAAAAGAGGTAAAGCATCTATACTCCAGAAACTACAGAACACTTATGAAAGAAATTGAGGAAGACAAAAAGATGGAAAAACATTCCATGTTCATGGGTTGGAATAATAAACATTATTAAAATATCTATGCTGTCCAGAGCAATCCAAACTTTCAACACCATCCTTATTAAAATACCATTGGCATTTTTCACACAGCTGGAACAAACAATCCTAAAATTTGTATGGAACCAAAAAAGACCCCAAATTGCCAAGGGAATGTTGAAAAAGAAAAACAAAGCTGGGAGCATCATGTTGCCTGACTTCATGTTCTATTACAAAGCTGTGATCACCAAGACAGCATGGTATTGGCACAAAAACAGACACATAAATCAGTGGAACAGAACAGAGTCTCCAGAAGTGGACCCTCAACTCTGATTAACTAATCTTTGACAAAGCAGGACAAAATATCCAATGGAAAAAAGAGAGTATCTCCAATAAATGGTGCTGGGAAAATTGGACAGCCACATGCAGAAGAAGGAAAGTCGACCATTCTCTTACACCTTACACAAAAATAAACTCAAAATGGATGAAGGACCTCAATGTGAGACAGGAATCCATCAAAATCCTAGAGGAGAACATAGGCAGTAACCTCTTCAACATCAGCCACAGCAACTTCTTTCAAGACATGTCTCCAAATGCAAGGGAAACAAAAGCAAAAATGAACTTTTGGGACTTCATCAAGATAAAAAGCTTCTGCACAGCAAAGGAAACAGTCAACAAAACAAAGAGGCAACCCACGGGATGGGAGAAGATATTTGCAAATGACATTACAGATAATGGTATCCAAGATCAAAAAAACTTATCAAACTCAACACCCAAAACACAAATAATCAAGTCAAAAAACGGGCAGAAGACATGAACAGACATTTCTCTAAAGAAGATATACAAATGGCTAACAGACACATGAAAAAATGTTCAACATCATTAGCCATCCGGGAAATTCAAATCAAAACCACATTGAGATACCACCTTACACCAGTTAGAATGGCCAAAATTAACAAGGCAAGAAACAACAAATGTTGGAGAGGTTGTGGAGAAAGGGGAACCCTCTTACGCTGTTGATGGGAATGCAAGCTGGTGCAGCCACTCTGGAAAACAGTATGGAGGTTCCTCAAAAAGTTAAAAATAGAGCTACCCTATGATCTAGCAATTGCACTACTGGATATATACCCCAAAGACAGAGATGTAGTGGAATGAAGGGGCACATGCACCCCAGTGTTCATAGCAGCAATATTCACAATCGCCAAACTGTGGAAGGAGCCGAGATGCCCTTCAACAGATGAATGGATAAAGATGTGGTTCATATATACAATGGAATATTACTCAGCCATCAGAAAGGATGAATACCCACCATTTGAATCAACATGGATGGAACTGGAGGAGATTATGCTAAGTGAAATAAGTCAAGTAGAAAAAGACAGTTAATGTAGTTTCACTTATATGTGGAACATAAGGAATAGCATGGAGCACATTAGGGGAAGGAAGGGAAAACTGAAGGGGGGGGAATCAGAGAGGGAGACAAACCATTAGAGACTATGGACTCCAGGAAACAAACTGAGGGTTTCAGTGGGAGGTTTTTAGGGGGTTGGGGTAGCCGGATGATGGGTATTAAGAAGGGCATGTGTTGTAATGAGCACTGGGTGTTATAGGCAACTAATGAATCATTGAACACTACATCAAAAACTAATGATGTACTGTATGGTGGCTAACTTCACATAATTAATAAATCAATCAATCAATCAATCAATCAATCAATCAAAAACAAGAAAAGCAGTACCAGCAGAGTGGAGGGAGGCAGGACTCAGTGTAAGCAGGTTAGGCAGCCAGTGTTGGCGCTGTACTGACTTGGTTAGTCTTGAGGCATCGGGGAGGATAATGACACCAGCCAGCTCATTTGTTCCCCAAGAGGGAATTCAGTGTTTGTTGCTCTCAGGGAAGCACTTCCAGAAGAGTGAGTAATTTCCCCTCATGTGTCCCATGCATTTTTTAGATCACTGTTTTCATGCTGTCTCTCTCAGGTTGCCTCCCTGCCTGCCTGGAACTGCACAGTGCACTTCAGGCTCCATCCCAGCCAAGCCTGCTGACTTTTAGAAGTCCAAACTTTAGTTACCTGGTGTGACAAGCAGGGACTTGCGCTGGACCTCCTTCTGGGGGAGGATCTCGCTGTACTGAGACTGATACAGGTTTGACCAAGAAGGGCAATTGTGCCAAAGTGCATGGGATTTGGAGCAAAGTAGGCTAAACAGCCAGTGTCCAATTTACCCACCCTCAGCAGGTGTCTCTGAGCCCATGGTGGGAGCCAGGGGAGGAAAATGGTGCCCGCCTGCTCTTTTGTCCCCTGACAGGCAACTCTGAGAAAATCACAGATGTGCTCCAAGAAGACTGAACAGTCTCTCTCTGTGCACCTTAGGCATTCCTTGGATCATGCCGTCTACCCCTGGGTTGCTTGCCTGCCTTCTCTCCAGGAATAGGGCATGACCCTCATGCCTGTAAACCTATAAAACACCAGTCGTTGAGCCCTGCTGGTTGCAAAAACTCATGAAAATCAGCCCCTCTCATTTTCCCAGCCAATGGCTTTAGCAAAGTGTTCTCCTTGTGCATTCCCCTGTGTGTTCCTCTCTCTCTCTCTCTCTCTCTCCCTCTCTCTCTCTTTCTTGCTTTTCTCCATGACCAGGGCTTCCTTCCCGCTGTAGCACTCATGATCCATTTCTCCCCCAAACCACGTCTCCACATTTCCTACCTTCCTCGGTGTGGCCTCTTCTCTCCATCTGGTTGTGCAGTTTGTTCTGTCAGTCCTCAGGTCAATTTCTTAGGTATTTAGAATGATTTCATAGTTACAGCTGTGTTTAAGAGACAAGGCAAGCTAGCATCCTCCTACTACACTGCCACCTAAGCTCCCCTCTTTCCTTTTTATGGCTGAATGATATCCCACTATATATATCTACTGCATTTTCTTTATTCATTACTCCATGAACACTTGGGTTGTTTCCTTATCTTGACTATTATGAATACACTGCAATGAACATGGGGGTGCATATATCTTTTTAAGCTTGAGTAAATATCCAGAAGTGAAATTGCTAGATCATACAGTAGTTCTACTTTTAAGTTTCTGAGAAGCCTCCATACTATTTTCCATAGACGCTGCACCAATTTACATTTCCATCAACAGTGCACAATGGTTCCCTTTTCTCCACATCCTCGCCAATACTTATTTCTTGTTGTTGTTTTTTTATAATAGCCATTCTAACAGGTGTGAGGTAATATCTCATTGTCTAATGATTACTGATGTAGAGCATCTTTTCATGTGTCCGTTGCCTATCTGTATGTCTTTTTGGGGAAAATGGCTATTCAGATCTTCTGCCCATTTTTTATTTTATTTTATGTTTTTTTAAGATTTTATTTATTTTTCAACAGAGAGAGAGAGACAGTGAGAGAGGGAACACAAGCAGGGGGAATGGGAGAGGGAGAAGCAGGCTTCCCGCTGAGCAAGGAGCCCGGTGTGGGACTCGATCCCAGGACCCTGGGATCATGACCTGAGCCAAAGGCAGACGCTTAACGTCTGAGCCACCCAGGCGCCCTTCTGCCCATTTTTTAATCCGTTGTTATTTTGCTATTGAGTTGTATGAGTTATTTATATATTTTGGCTATTAACCCCTTATCAAATATATGATTTGCAAATATTCTCTTCCATTCAGTTGGTTATCTTTTCATTCTGTTGATGGTTTCCTTTGCTTTGCAGGTTTTAGCTTGACATAGTCCCACTTGTTTATTTTCACTTTTGTTGCTTTTGCTTTCACTGTAAGTTGTTTCAAAACATCATCACCAAGACCTATGTCAAAGAGCTTACTGACTAGGTTTCCTTCTACAAGTTTTATGGTTTCAGGTCTTATGTTCAAGTCTTTCATCCATTTGGATTTAATTTTTGTGTATGGTACAAGTGATCCAGTTTTATTCTTTTGCATATGGGTGTCCAATTTTTCCAGCACCATTTATTTAATAGAGTGTCCTTTCCCACGGATCATCTAAGGAGAAGATCAAAAAGGAAAAAATGGCTTGGAATGACACACTGGACCAGATGTACTTCACAGATATATTCAGAAAATTTCATCCTAAAGAAACAGAATACACATTCTTTTCAAGTGCACATGGAACATTCTCTAGAATAGACATACTGAGTCACAAATCAGGTCTCAACCAGTACAAAAAGATTGAAATCATACCATGCATATTTTCAGACCACAATGCTATGAAACTCGAAGTCAACCAAAGAAGAAATTTGGAAGGACCACAAATACATGGAGGTTAAAGAACATGAATGGGTCAACCAGGAAATTAAAGAAGAATTTTAAAAATATATGGAAGCAAATGAAAGTGAAAACACAGTGCAGAAGTTAAGATGGCAGAGGAGAAAGGGACCCTAAGTTTGGTCCCTGGAATTCAGCTAGATAATCATTAAATTATGCTGAACACCTACAAAATCATTGGAGATATGAGAAAAGAAATGCTGCAATTCTACAAATAGAAGAGTAACCACTTTTTGGAACATAGGAGGTGCAGAGACTTGAATCAGGGACAACATATTGGAGGATACTGTGAGGGGAGGGACCCGGCTTAAGGAGGCTACCACTAAGTATTATAAGCAGCAGAGCACAAAATTGGAACTTTTAGAAGTCTACTACAATGGGGGATGTCCCTGGATTAAAGGTGTCAGGTGGCAGAGTGGGGTGAAATCCCAGGTGGGACAGCATGGTCTAAGGATCCCCAGGGTCACAAGAAGAATGGGGGTGCCTGAGTGCAGCAGAGTTCCCAGGCATCGGAGCAGGGAAGCCGGATAAAAATAGTGAGTCTAGGCAACGGCTTTCTGCTTGGTGATGCCATAAACTGCAAACCACTACATGGCCCGTCAGCCACTCTGCAGGCAGGACCCAGCAAAAGGCAGAAGTATGGGGAGAACCCCTCCCTCCCCTGGGAGGAACAGTGTGGGTCAGTGCCACAGGCATCCACAAAATTTGGCCAATTGAAACCTAGTTGCATGCCTGAGATAAAAACGCTCAGTCACAGGTTGGGTGAACATGGAGTTCAGATGGAAACCAGGGAACAAAAGTGACTGACTGCTTTTCTCTGAGAGCCCACTGAAGAGTGGGGGGCAAGAACTTTCAGCTCTGGGGTTAGAGAGTGGGGCACCACCTTTTTCATCTCCCACCCCCATTGGTGTTAAAAGTCTTCAGGAAGTAAAACAGTGCCACATAGTGGGATCAGAACCGCTAACACTGATCTCATAACCCTGTCAGGGAGACACAATTCCACCAGGGGAAGACACCTGAGAATCAGTACACACAGGACCCTCACCCAGAACACAGCAGAAACACCTGGTTAGCACCTAGTTTACCCATCACAGAGAACTGCAAAACTTCAACACTTAGGGAAAAGAGTATACAGCACTCATGGTTTTGTTTTTATTCTTTGCCTTTCATTTTTATTTTTTCACTATTTTCTTATTTTTTATTTTTATATATACATTATATATATACATATATATTATCTTTGGTTTCCTTTAGCTGTATTTTATTTTATTTTACTTTATTTTCATATAAGTTTTTCATCCTTTCCTATTTTGAGATCTGGTTTCTTTGAACAAGCAGACCATAATACACCCAGGATCTAATATTTTGTTTTGTTCTGTTTGTTTCTACTTCCATTTTTTTCTTCTTTTGTCTATTTCTTTTCTTCCAGTTTGTTTTGTTATTTTTTTTTCTATTGTTGGTGGTGGTATTTTGTCTTTTCTCTCTCTTTCTTTTATTCTATTCTGGACATAATGACCAGACAGAGAAATACCCACCAAGAGAAAAAACAGGAGATAGCACTCACCGCCAGGGATTTAATCAATATAAGTACATATAAGTAGGATGTCTGAACTAAAATTTAAAACAATGATTATAAGGATAGTAGCTGGGCTTGAAAAAAGCATAGAGACACTAGAGAATCCCTTATTATAGAAATAAAAGAATTAAAATCTAATAAGGTCTAAACTAAAAATGCTACTACTGAGATGCAGTAAAAAATGGAGGCTTAACAGTGAGGGAAAATGAGGCAGAAGAGAGTCAGTGATATAGAAGATAAAATGATAGAAAATAAGGAAACTGTAATGAAGAGAGAAAGAAAACTACTACATCATGAATGGAGACTTTGAGAAATCAGTGATACCATAGCAAACTTATATTCAGATAATAAAGGTCCCAGAAGGTGAAGGGGGGGGGCAGAAAGTTTATTTGAACAAATTATAGTCGAGAACTTCCCGAATCTGGGGAAGAAAACAGGCATTCAAGTCCAGGAGGCACCACGAACCCCCATCAAAATCAAAAATAAGACAACACCTCGACATATAATAGTGAGGCTTGGAAATTTCAGAGATAGAAAATCCTGAAAGTAGCTCAGGACAAGAGGTCCTTAACCTACAAGGGCAGACACATAAGGCCAGCAGTAAAAATGTCCACAGAGAACTGGCAGGCCAGAAAGGACTGGCATGATATAGTGAATGTGCTAATGGGAAAAATATGCAGCTAAGAGTACTTTATCCAGCAAAGCCATCATTCAGAATAGAAAGAGAGATAGTTTCCAGGACAAACAATAACAAAAGGAATTTGTGAACACTAAACCAGCCATAGAAGAAATAGTAAAGGGGATTTTTGATCAAAGAGAGACAACAAAAGAAAACAAAAAACAGAAAGGAAAAGCAACTTTAAGGTAATGCAATAACACTAAATTCATATCTTTTATTAATTATTCTCAATCGAAATGGACTAAGTGCTCCAATCAAAAGATATAGTGTATCAGATTGGATTTAAAAAAAAAGAGCTGTCTACAAGAGACTCTATTTTTTTTATTAACATAATATATTATTTGTTTCAGGGGTACAGGTCTGTGGTTCCTCAGTCTTACACACCTCACAGCACTCACCATAGCAACTACCCTCCCCAATGTCCATTGTGAAAGAACTTGAAGAAAACACAAAAAAATGGAAAAATATTCCATGCCCATGGATCGGAAGAATTAACATTGTTAAAATGTCTATGCTACTCAGAGCAATCTATTCCTTCAATGCCATCCCGATCAAAATTCCAATGACATTTTTCAAAGGGCTGGAATAAGCAATCCTAAAATTTGTATGGAATCAGAAAAGACGCCAAGTTGTCAAGGAAATGTTGAAAAAAAGAAAAACAACACTGGGGGCATCACGTTGCCTGATTTCAAGCTATATTAGAAAGCAGTGATCAGCAAGACAGCATGGTACTGGGACAAAAACATACATATAAACCAGTGGAACAGAAGAGAGAGCCCAGATATGGACCCCCAACTCTGTGGACAAATAATCATCAACAAAG
The DNA here is from genome assembly GCF_002201575.2 of Neomonachus schauinslandi. Lineage (NCBI taxonomy): Eukaryota > Metazoa > Chordata > Mammalia > Carnivora > Phocidae > Neomonachus > Neomonachus schauinslandi. The sequence continues at coordinate 104,091,067 of NC_058406.1, read as the reverse complement.
CAGGAAAAAATATGCAATGGAAAGAAGACAGTCTCTTCAATAAATGGTGCTGGGAAAATTGGACAGCCACATGCAGAAGAAGGGAAGTCGACCATTCTCCAACACCATACACAAAGATAAACTCCAAATGGATGAAAGACCTCAATGTGAGACAGGAATCCATCAAAATCCTAGAGGAGAATATAGGCAATAACCTCTTTAACATTGGCCACAGCAGCTTCTTTCAAGATACATTTCCAAGGCTAGTGAAACAAAAGCAAAAATGAACTTTTGGGACTTCATCAAGATAAAAAGCTTCTGCACAGCAAAGGAAACAGTCAACAAAACAAAGAGACAACCCAAAGAATGGGAGAAGATATTTGCAAATGACACTGCAGATAAAGGGCTGATTTCCAAGGTCTATAAAGAACTTCTCAAACTCAACACCCAAAAAACAAATAAACAAGTAAAAAAGTGGGCAGAAGACATGAACAGACACTTCTCCAAAGAAGACATACAAATGGCTAACAGACACATGAAAAAATGTTCATCATCATTAGCCATCAGGGAAATTCAAATCAAAACCACACTGAGATACCACCTTACACCAGTTAGAATGGCAAAAATGGACAGGGATAGAAACAACAAATGTTGGAGAGGTTGTGGAGAAAGGGGAACCCTCTTACACTGTTGGTGGGAATGCAAGTTGGCACAGCCACTTTGGAAAACAGTGTGGAGGTGCCTCAAAAAATTAAAAATAGAGCTACCCAATGACCCAGCAATTGCACTCCTGGGTATTTACCCCAAAGACACAGATGTAGTGAAGAGAAGGGCCATATGCACCCCAATGTTCATAGCAGCAATGTCCGCAATAGCCAAACTGTGGAAAGAGCCGAGATGCCCTTCAACAGGTGAATGGATAAAGAAGATGTGGTCCATATATACAATGGAATATTACTCAGCCATCAGAAAGGATGAATACCCAACTTTTCCATCAGCATGGATGGGACTGGAGGAGATTATGCTAAGTGAAATAAGTCAAACAGAGAAAGCCAATTATTATATGGTTTCACTTATTTGCAGAACATAAGGAATACCGTGGAGGACATTAGGAGTAGTAAGGGAAAAATGAAGGGGAGGAAATCGGAGGGAGAGATTAACCATGAGAGACTATGGACTCCGAGAAACAAACAGAGTTTTAGAGGGGAGGGGGCTAGGGGGATGGGTTAGCCCAGTGATGGGTATTAAGGAGGGCACATACTGCATGGAGCACTGGATGCTATATGAAAACAATGAATCATGGATCACTACATCAAAAACTAATGATATATTGTATGATGACTAACATAACATAATAAAATAAAATAAAAATAACAAATAAATAAATAAATTCAAAATGAATGAAAGACCTCAATGTGAGACAGGAATCATCCAAAATCCTAAATATAGGAAGCCAATCTCTTTGACATCAGCCCCAGCTACATATTATTAGACAGGTTTCCAAAGGCAAAAGAAACAAAAGCAAAATGAACTATTGGGACCTCAAAGTAAAAAGTTTTGCACAGCAAAGGAAACACTCAACAACACTAAAAGGCAAACTACTGAATGGCACAAAATATTTGCAAATATCTTATCAGATAAAGGGCTAGTATCCAAAATCTATAAGGAACTTACCAACTCAGCATGCAAAAAACAACAAATTCAGTCAAGAAATGGGCAGAAGAGGTTCTGAGAACAAGCTGGTGGAGAAGTAGGAGACATAAATTTTGTCTGGTCCCAGGAATTCAGCTAGATAGGCATCAAACCATTCTGAACACCTACAAACTCAACAGAAGATCAAAGGAAAGAATAGCAGCAACTCTGAACAGAAAAGTGACCACTTTCTTGAAGGTAGAACATGTGGAGAAGTGAATCCAAGGCAATATATGGGAAGATAGACCGAGGGGGAGGGAGCCTCTGTCAGCCAGCTACCAGCAAGCGATAGAGCAGCAGAGCACAAAATCGGAACTTTTACAGGTCTGTTTTGCTGAGGGACGTTGCTCTAGGGCTAAGCGTGGGGGTGGAACCCTCACTGGGACAGGGTGGTCTCAAGACCTTTGGGGTCACAGAAAGACCAGGGGTGCCTGAGTGCGGCAGAGCTCCCATGTACCACAGCGGGGAAGCTGGCTACAAAGACAGAGCCAAGGGGTGGGCTCTCAGCTCGGGGTTGCCCTAAATCGTGATCCACAGCACAGTAGGGACACTACTCTTACAGCAGGGACCCAACAAGTGACAGATCCGGGTAGACTCCCCTTCCTCCCTTGGGAGGAGTGGTGCAGGAGTGCACCACAGGAATCTGCTGGGTTTAGAGACTCCAAATGGGGTTGTGTGTCAGAGATAGAAACACTCAGTCACAGGTTGGGTGAGCACAGAGTGCGGCCGAAGATCAGGGAGACAGGACTGATTGACTGTTTTTCTCTGGGGGCTCACTGAGGAGTGGGGCCCTGAGTTCTCGGTTCCTCCAGGGCGGAGATTGGGAGGCCGTCATTTTCACTCTCATCCTCCAAAGCTGTACGGAAAGCTTGCAGGGAACAAAAGCTCCCAAGAGCAAACCTGAACAGATTACTTAGCAGGCCCCTGGGAAGGGCAGGGCAATTCCACTCCAGCAAAGACATTTCAGAATCAATGCAACAGGCTCCCCCCAAGAAGATCAGCAAGAACATCCAGCCAAGACCAAGTTACTGATCAATGAGAACTGCAAAACTCCAGCGCTAGGGGAATACAGAACATAGAATTCATGGCTTTTTCCCATGATTCTTTAGTCGTTCAAAGTTAATTTTTAAAACTTTATTTTTTTCTATTTCTTAATTTCTTGAATTTTTCTTCTTTCCTTTTACAACCAACATCTTATCAATCCCTCTTTTTTTTAAAGATTTCATTTATTTTTTGACACAGAGAGAGAGACAGCAAAAGAGGGAACACAAGCAGGGGGAGTGGGAAAGGGAGAAGCAGGCTTCCTGCTGAGCAGGGAGCCCAATGCGGGGCACGATCCCAGGGCCCTGGGATCATGACCTGAGCTGAAGGCAGATGCCTAACAACTGAGCCACCCAGGCACCCCATCAATCCCTTTTTTAAAATCTTTTTTATTTTTCATTTTTAGAATTATATTCTCTCCCTTCATTGTAGTTAATGTTATGTTTGGTATATATATATATATAAGTGGTTCTCTCTTTAAAATTTTGGGATACAGTTTCTTCTAACAGACCAAAATATACCCTAAATCTCTAGTGCATGGTTTTGTTCTAGTCTCCTGCCTGATCCCATCACCCCATTTTTTTAAAATTTCTCTTCTTCCTTTTTTCAACAGTCTTATCAATTCCTTTTATAAAATCTTTTATAATTTTCATATTTATAGTCATATTCCATCTATTCATCATATTTACCCTTATTTTGTACATATAAGTTTTTCATTCATTAAAATTTTGGAGGCACTTTCTTCTAAGAGACCAACATATGCCCCAAATCTGTGTAGCACTGATCTATACACCAGTCTGATCATATTTGACCATATTCTTTCTTTTCTTTTCTTTTTTATTTCTTTCCCTTTTTTTCCCCCCAGTTTCGGTTCTCTTCACGTTTGTTTAGTGTATATTTTTCTGGGGCAATTGTTACCCTCTTAGCATTTTGTTCTCTCATTCATCTATTCTCCTCTGGACAAAATGACAAGATGGAAAAAATCACCTCAAAAAAAGAACAACAGGCAGTACCGACTGCCAGGGACCTAATCAATACAGACATTAGTAAGATGTTGGAACTAGAGTTCAGAATGATGATTTTAAAGATACTAGCTGGGCTTGAATAAAACATGGAAGATATTAGAGAAACCCTTTCTGAAGAAATAAAAGAACAAAAATCTAACCAAGTTGAAATCAAAAAGGTTATTAATGAGGTGCAATAAAAAATGGAGGCTCTAACTGCTAGGATAAATGAGGCAGAAGAGAGAACTAGTGATATAGAAGATGAAATGATGGAAAATAAAGGAGCTGAGAAAAAGAGAGATAAACAACTACTGGATCACGAGGACAGAATTCGAGAGATAAGTGACACCATAATATGAAACAACATTAAAATAACTGGGATCCCAGAAGAAGAGAGAGGGGCAGAAGGTATATTGGAGCAAGTTATAGCAGAGAACTTCCCTAATTTGGGGAAGGAAACAGGCATCAAAATCCAGGAGGCACAGAGAACCCCTCTCAAAATCAATAAAAATAGGTCAACACCCCAACATCGAATAGTAAAACCTACGAGTCTCAGAGACAAAGGGAAAATCCTGAAAGCAGCTCAGGAGAAGACATATGTAACCTACAATGGTAGACACATTAGATTGGCAACAGACCTATCCACAGAGACCTGGCAGGCCAGAAAGGACTGGCAGGATATATACAGAGCACTAAAGGAGAAAAATATGCAGCCAAGAATACTATATCCAGCTAGGCTGTCATTGAAAATAGAAGGAGAGATAAAAAGCTTCCAGGACAAACAAAAACTAAAGGAATTTGCAAACACGAAGCCAGCCCTACAAGAAATATTGAAAGGGTGCCTCTAAGCAAAGACAGAGTCTAAACGTAACATAGACCAGAAAGGAACACAGACAATATACACTAACAGTCACCTTACAGGCAAAACAATCGCACTAAATTCCTATCTTTCAATAGTTACCCTGAATGTAAATGGGCTAAATGCCCCAATCAAAAGACACAGGCTATCAAATTGGATAAAAGAACAAGACCCATTGATATGCTGTCTGCAAGAGACTCATTTTAGACCCAAAGACACCACCATATTGAAAATGAGGGGGTGGAAAACCATTTACCATGCTAATGGACACCAAAAGACAGCTGGGTGGCAATCCTTATATCAGACAAATTAGATTTTAAACCAAAGACTGTAATAAGAGATGAGGAAGGACACTATATCCTACTTAAAGGGTCTATCCAACAAGAAGATTTAACAATTGTAAATATCTGTGCCCCTAACATGAGAGCAGCACTTATATAAGCCAATAAATAATAAAAGCAAAGAAACACATTGACAACAATAAAATAATAGTGGGGGATATTAACACCCCCCTCACTGAAATGGACAGATCATCTAAGCAAAAGATCAACAAGGAAATAAAGACTTTAAATGACACACTGGACCAAATGGACTTCACAGATATATTCAGAATATTCCATCCCAAAGCTACATAATATACATTATTCTCTAGTGCCCCTGGAACAACTCCAGAATAGATCACATCCTAGGTCACAAATCAGGTCTCAACTGGTACCAAAAGAATGGGATCATTCCCTGCATATTTTCGGACCACAATGCTTTGAAACTAGAACTCAATCACAAGAGGAAAGTCAGAAAGAACTCAAATACCTGGAGGCTAAAGAGCATCCTACTAAAGAATGAATGGGTCAACCAGGAAATTAAAGAATTAAAAAAACTCATGGAAACAAATGATAATGAAAACACAACTGTTCAAAATCTTTGGGATGCAGCAAATGCGGTCCTAAAAAGAAAGTATATAACAATAAAAGCATTTCTCAAGAAACAAGAAAGGTCTCAAATACACAACCTAACCCTACACCTAAAGGAGCTGGAGAAAGAACAACAAATAAGGCCTAAACCCAGCAGTAGAAGAGAAATAATAAAGATCAGAGCAGAAATCAATGAAATAGAAACCAAAAGAACAGAACAGATCAACGAAACTAGGAGCTTATTCTTGAAAGAATTAATAAGATGATAAACCCCTGGACAGACTTATCAAAAAGAACAGAGAAATGCCCCAAATAAATAAAATCATAAATGAAAGAGGAGAGATCACAACCAACACAAAAGAAATACAAACAATTATAAGAACATATTACAAGCAAATGTATGCCAGCAAATTAGACAATCTGAATGAAATGGATGCATTCCTAGAGATGTATCAACTACCAAAACTGAACCAGGAAGAAATAGAAAACCTGAACAGACCCATAACAACTAAAGAAATTGAAGCAGTAATCAAAAATCTCCCAATAAGGGCGCCTGAGTGGCCCAGATGTTTAAGCGTCTGCCTTTGGTTCAGGTCATGATCCCAGTCAAGCCCCACATCAGGCTCCTGGATTAGCAGGAAGCCTGCTTCTACCCTCCCGTTGCTTCTCCCCCTCCTCATACTCTCTCTCTCTCTCACTCTCTGTATCTCTGTGTCTCAAATGAATAAATAAAATATTTTTTAAAAAAATCTCCCAACAAACAAGAGCCCAGGGCCAGATGGCTTCCCAGGGGAATTCTACCAAACATTTCAAGAAGAATTAATACCTATTCTTCTGAAACTGTTCCAAAAAATAGAAATGGAAGGAAAACTTCCAAAATCCTTTTATGAACCCAGCATTACCTTGATCCCAAAACCAAAGACCCCATCAAAAAGGAGAATTACAGACCAATATCCCTGATGAACATGGATGCAAAAATTCTCACCAAAATACTAGCCAATAGGATCCAACAGTACATTAAAAAGATTATTCACCATGACCAAGTGGGATTTATTCCTGGGCTGCAAGGTTTGTTGAACATCTGCAAATCAATCAATGTGATACAATACATTAAGAATGAACTAGACCCATATGATCCTCTCAATAGATGCAGAAAAAGGATTTGACAAAGTACAGCATCCTTTCTTGATCAAAACTCTTCAGAGTATAGGCATAGAGGGTACATACCTCAATATCATAAAAGCCATCTATAAAAAACCCAAAGTGAATATCATTCTCAATGGGGAAAAACTGAGAGCTTTCCCCCTAAGGTCAGGAACACGACAGGGATGTCCACTATCACCCCTGCTATTCAACATTGTACTAGAAGCCCTAGCCACAGCAATCAGACAACAAAAAGATAAAAGGCATACAAATCAGCTAAGAAGAAGTCAAACTCTCACTCTTTGCAGATGATATGATATTTTATATGGAAAACCCAAAAGACTCCACCCCAAAACTGCCAGAACTCATACAGGAATTCAGTAAAGTGGCAGGATATAAAATCAATGCACAGAAATCAGTGGCATTCCTATACACCAATAACAAGACAGAAGAAAGAGAAACTAAGGAGTCAATCCCATTTATAATTGCACCCAAAACCATAAAATATGTAGGAATAAATTTAAACAAAGAGGCAAAGGATCTATACTCAGAAAACTTCAAAATACTCATGAAAGAAATTGAGGAAGACACAAAGGATTGGAAAAATGTTCCATGCTCATGGATTAAAGAACAAATATTGTGAAGATCTCAATGCTACCTAGAGCAATCTACACATTCAATGCAATCCCTATCAAATACGATCCACTTTTTTCCAAGAAATGAAACAAATAATCCTAAAATTTGTATGGAACCAGAAAAGACCCTGCATAGCCAGACGAATGTTGAAAAAGAAAAGCAAAGGTGGCGGCATCACAAATCCGGACTTCCAGCTCTATTACAAAGCTGTCATCATCAAGACAGTATGGTACTGGCACAAAAACAGACACATAGATCAATGGAACAGGATAGAGAGCCCAGAAATGGACCCTCAACTCTATGGTCAACTAATCTTTGACAAAGCAGGAAAGAATGTCCAATGGAAAAAAGACAGTCTCTTCAACAAATGGTGTTGGGAAAATTGGAGAGCCACATGCAGAAGAATGAAACTGGACCATTTCCTTACACCACACACAAAAATAGACTCAAAATGGATGAAAGACCTAAATGTGAGACAGGAGTCCATCAAAATCTTCAAGAAGAACACAGGCAGCAACCTCTTTGATGTCAGCCGCAGCAACTTCTTCCCAGAAACATCGCCAAAGGCAACGGAAGCAAGGGCAAAAATGAACTATTGTGACTTCATCAAGATAAAAAGCTTTTGCACAGCAAAGGAAACAGTCAAAAAAACCAAAAGAGAACCGACAGAATGGAGAAGATATTTGCAAATGACATATCAGATAAAGGGCTAGTATCCAAAATCTATAAAGAACATCTTAAACTCAACACCCAAAGAACAAATGATCCAATCAAGAAGTGGGCGGAAGACATGAACAGACATTTTTCCAAAGAAGACATCCTAATGGCCAACAGACACATGAAAATGTGCTCAACATCACTCGGCATCAGGGAAATCCAAATCAAGACCTGAACGAGGTATCACCTCACAATGGCTAAAATTATCAAGTCAAGAAATGACAGATGTTGACGGGGATGCGGAGAAAGGGAATCCCTCCTACACTGTTGGTGGGAATGCAAGCTGGTGCAGCCACTCTAGAAAACAGTATGGAGGTTCCTCAAAAAGTTCAAGATAGAGCTACCATATGACCCAGCAATTGCACTACTGGGTATTTACCCCAAAGATACAAATGTAGGGATCCAAAGGGGTACAAGCACCCCGATGTTTATAGCAGCAATGTCCACAATAGCCAAACTGTGGAAAGAGCCAAGATGTCCATTGGTAGATGAATGGATAAAGAAGAAGTGGTATATATATACAATGGAATATTATGCAGCCATGAAAAGGAATGAAATCTTGCCATTTGCAATGACATGGATGGAACTAGAGGGTGTTAGGCTGAGTGAAATAAGTCAATCAGAGAAAGACATGTATCATATGACCTCACTGATATGAGGAATTCTTAATCTCAGGAAACAAACTGAGGATTGCTGGAGTGGTGGGAGGTGGGAGGGATGGGGTGGCTGGGTGATAGACATTGTGGAGGGTATCTGCCATGGTGAGTGCTATGAAATGTACAAGACTGTTGAATCACAGATCTGTACCTCTGAAACAAATAATACATTATATGTTAAAAAAAAAAAAAAGAAGAAGAAGATAGCAGGAGGGTAGAATGAAGGGGGAGAAATCAGAGGGGGAGACAAACCATGAGAGGCGACGGACTCTGAAAAACAAACTGAGTCTTCTAGAGGGGAGTGGGGTGGGAGGATGGGTTAGCCTGGTGATGGGTATTAAAGAGGGCATGTATTGCATGGAGCACTGGGTGTTATACGCAAACAATGAATCATGGAACACTACATCAAAAACTAATGATGTAATGTATGGTGATTAACATAACAATAAAAAATTTTTTTAAAAACGCAAAAAGTAAGCAGAGATATCAAAATCGAAAAACCTTATAACCACCCAAGTGTCTATCAACAGATGAATGGATAAAGAAAATGTGGTATGGGAGAGAAAAGATGGTGGAGGTGTAGGGGACCCTATTCCAACTGGTCCCTGGAATTGAGCTGGATATCTACCAGACCACTCTGAGCACCCATGAAATCAGCCTGAGATGTAAGAAGATCTGGATCTCTACAAACAGAATATCGCAGGCAGTTGGTTTCGAGGTACGAATTGGGGAGCCGTGATTCCATGGACAGATATTGGAGGATAAACAGCAGTGTGCGGGTGCCTGGCCATGGGGATCCTACACCGCCGGTGAGCGACAGTGTCGCTCGCAGGGGACGGGGCACAGACTCACAGACAGGTAGCAGTGGGGAAAGGACTTTAGGGCAGCCCCAGGGGTGGAAACCCAGAGCGGCAGGGTCGCGTGTGCAAACTGGGAGTGGCTAGCAGTTTTAGAAGCACAAAGGGCAGAGACGTGCCCCAACCTGGAGGCAGGACTGGGAGTGCTGCAGAGGGGCACAAAACCCAAGACACTGCAGTTTATAGCAGCATGGACAGAAACAGAGACAGTGTGGCCTAGAGAGCTCATGGAAGAACAGACTCCGATCTCTCTGCTCTGAGGCAGAGGGTTGGAAACAGTCTCTTCTATTCTGACTCGCAGAAGAGACGTGGAAATCCGCCAGGGAAAATTGCCAGAGAACAAAAGCCCCCAAAACTGATTCCCACTGTGCCCATCCCCCGCCACAGGGGGGCAGGAAAACTCTGCCCAAACAGGGTTGCCTTAGTAACAGCACGGCATGCCCTCCCCCAGAAGACAGGCTGGGAAAATAAGAGGCCAGGAACCCTAAAGTCCCTAGAAAACAGGTGCATCTTGCTTGGGTCGTGGTCAATAATTTGGACTCTATACATTCCCTCAACCACCCCTCAGAAGAATGACTAGGAGGAGGAACCCCCAAAATAGGAAAGACTCAGAGATTATGACTTATGCCACAGATTTACAAATGGATGCAGATACAACCAAGATGTTGGAGATGGAATTCAGGCTAGCAATTGTGAAGACAATGGCTAGAATGGAGAAATCAATTAATGGCAACATAGAGTCTCTAAGGGCAGAAATGAAAGGTGAATTGGCAGAACTTAAAAATGCTATCAATGAAATCCAATCCAATCTAGATAATCTAACAGCTAGGGTAAATGAGGCAGAAGAACGAATAAGCGACTTGGAAGACAATATAATAGATAAAAAGGGAAAAGAGGAGGCCAGGGAAAAACAACTCAGAATCCATGAAAACAAAATCAGAGAAATAAGTGACACCATGAAGCATTCCAATGTCAGAAAAATTGGAAACCTGGAGGGAGTGGAGAGAGAGAGGAATAGAAGATGTATTTGAGAAAATCGTAGCTGAGAACTTCCTTAATCTGGGGAATGAAACAAACATTCAAGTCCTAGAGGCAGAGAAGACCCCTCCCAAGATCAAGGAAAACAGGCCAACACTCTGGCATGTAATAGTAAAACTCGCAAATCTTAGAACCAAGGAAACCATCTTAAGGGCAGTTAGGGGGAAGAGAATCCTTACGTACAGAGGTAAGAACATCAGAATAACATCAGACCTATGCACAGAGACCTGGCAAGCCCGAAAGGCCTGGCAAGACCTATTCAGGTTACTAAATGAGAAGAACATGCAGCCAAGAATACTTTAACTGGCAAGACTGTAATTTAGAATGGAGGGATGCAGAGCTTCCACAACCAGCAGAAACTGAAGGAATATGTGACCACTAAGCCAGCCCTGCAAGAAATATTGAGGGGGATTCTATAAAAGGAGACAGACCCCAAGAGTGATATAGAACAGAAATTTACAAGGACAATCTATAAAAACAACATCTTCACAGGCAACATGATGACAATTAATTCATATCTTTCAATAATCACTCTCAACATGAATGGCCTAAATGCTCCCATAAAACGGCACAGGGTTGCAGATTGGATAAAAAGACAGGACCCATCCATATGCTGTCTACAAGAGACTCATTTCAAACCTAAAGATACATCCAGACTGAAAGTGAAGGGATGGAGATGCATCTTCCATGCCAGCAGACCTCAAAAGAAAGCTGGGGTAGCAATTCTTATATAAGACAAATTAGATTTTAAACTAAAGTCTGTAATTAAGACACAGAAGGCCACTATATCATTTTTAAAGGGTCTATCCAACAAGATCTAACAAATGTTAATATCTATGTCCCCAATATGGGAGCAGCCATCTACATAAGCCAACTGTTAACCAAAATAAAGAGTCATATTGATAACAATATGCTAATTGTAGGAGACCTCAATCCTCCACTCTCAGCAATAGACAGATCATCTAAGCAGAAAATCAACAAGGAAACAAAGCTTAGAATGACACACTGGACCAGATGGACCTCAGGATATACACAGAACATTCCACCCTAAAACAACAGAATACTCATTCTTCTCGAGCGCACATGGAACGTTCTCCAGAATAGACCACATACTCAGTCACAAATCAGGTCTCAACTGATACCAAAAGACTGAGATTATTCCCTGCATATTCTCAGACCACAATGCTCTAAAACTGGAACTCAATCACAAGAAAAAATATGGCAGAAATTCAAACACTTGGAAGCTAAAAACCACTCTGCTCAAGAATGTTTGGGTCAACCAGGAAATCAAAGAAGAACTTAAACAATTCATGGAAACCAATGAGAATGAAAACACATCGGTCCAAATCCTATGAGATACTGAGAAGGCGGTCCTAAGGGGGAAATACACAGCCATCCAAGCCTCACTCAAAAAAATAGAAAAATCCCGAATTCACCAACTAACTCTACACCTTAAAGAACTAGAGAAAAAGCAACAAACTATGCCTAAGCCATGCATTAAAAGAGAAATAATTAAAATTAGAGCAGACATCAATGAATTAGAAGCCAGAAACACAGCAGATCAGATCAACAAAACTAGAAGCTGGTTCTTTGAAAGAATTAATAAGATCAATAAACCAATGGCCAGACCTATCCAAAAGAAAGAGAAAGGACCCAAATTAATAAAATTATGAATGAAAGGGGAGAGATCCTGACTAACACCAAGGAAATAGAAACAATTATTAGAAATTATTATCACCAACTATATGCCAATAAACTGAGCAATCTGGATGAAATGGAGGCCTTCCTGGAAACCTATAAGCTGCCAAGACTCTGAAACAGGAAGACTGACAACCTGAAGAGGCCAATAACCAGTAACGAGATTGAAGCAGTGATCAAAAACCTCCCAAAAAACAAGAGTCCAGGGCCTGATGGATTCCCTGGGGAATTCTACCAAACATTCAAAGAAGAAATAAGACCTATCCTACTGAAGCTGTTTCAAAAAATAGAAACAGAAGGAAAACTTCCAAACTCATTCTATGAGGCCAGCATTACCTTAATCCCCAAACTAGGCAAAGACGCCATCAAAAGGAGAATTTCAGACCGATATCCCTGATGAATATGGATTCCAAAATCCTCAACAAAATCCTAGCTAATAGGATCCAACAATACATTAAAAGGATCATCCACCACGACCGAGTGGGATTTATCCCGGAATGCAAGCGTGGTTCAACATTCGCAAATCAATCAATGTGATAGAACGCATTAATAAGAGGACAGAGAAGAACCATATGGTCCTCTCAATTGATGCAGAAAAAGCATTTGACAAAATACAACATCCTTTCCTGATTAAAACTCTTCAGAGTATAGGGATAGAGGGAACATTCCTCAAGTTCATAAAATCCCTCTATGAAAAACCCACAGCGAATATCATCCTCAATGGGGAAAAGCTGAAAGCCTTTCCCTTAAGATCAGGAACATGTCAAGGATGCCCACTCTCACCACTATTGTTCAACATAGTACTAGAAGTCCTAGCAACAGCAATCAGACAACAAAAGAAATAAAATGTATTCAAATTGGCAAAGAAGAAGTCAAACTCTCTCTTTTTGCAGAAGATATGATACTTCATGTGGAAAACCCAAAAGACTCCACCCCCAAATTACTAGAACTCATACAGCAATTCAGTAATGTGGCAGGATACAAAATCAATGCACAGAAATTAGTTGCTTTCTTATACACCAACAATGCAACTGTAGAAAGAGAAATTAGAGAAATGATTCCATTTACAATAGCACCAAAAATCATAAGATACCTTGGAATAAACCTAACCAAAGAGGTAAAGGATCTATACTCTAGGAACTACAAAACACTCATGAAAGAAATTGAAAAAGACACAAAAAGATGGAAAAATATTCTATGCTCATGGATCAGAAGAATAAACATTGTTAAAATGTCTATGCTACTCAGAGCAATCTACACCTTCAATGCCATCCCGATCAAAATTCCAATGACATTTTTCAAAGCGCTGGAACAAACAATCCTAAAATTTGTATGGAATCAGAAAAGACCCCGAATCGCCAAGGAAATGTTGGAAAAGAAAAACAAAGTTGGGGGCATCATGTTGCCCGATTTCAAGCTGTATTACAAAGCTGTGATCACCAAGACAACATGGTACTGGCACAAAAACAGACATATAGACCATTGGAACAGAATAGAGAACCCAGATATGGACCCTCAACTCTATGGTCAAATAATCTCTGACAAAGCAGGAAAAAACATGCAATGGAAAAAAGACAGTCTCTTCAATAAATGGTGCTGGGAAAATTGGACAGCCACATGCAGAAGAAGGAAACTCGACCATTCTCTAACACCCTACACAAAGATAAACTCAAAATGGATGAAAGACCTCAATGTGAGACAGGAATCCATCAAAATCCTAGAGGAGAACAGAGGCAATAACCTCTTTGATATCGCCCACAGAAACATCTTTCAAGATACATCTCCAAGGGCTAGTGAAACAAAAGCAAAAATGAACTTTTGGGACTTCATCAAGATAAAAAGCTTCTGCACAGCAAAGGAAACAGTCAACAAAACAAAGAGGCAACCCACAGAATGGGAGAAGATATTTGCAAATGACACTGCAGATAAAGGGCTGGTATCCAAGATCTATAAAGAACTTCTCAAACTCAACACCCAAACAAAAATAATCAAGTCAAAAAGTGGGCAGAAGACATGAACAGACACTTCTCCAAAGAAGACATACAAATGGCTAACAGACACATGAAAAAATGTTCATCATCATTAGCCATCAGGGAAATTCAAATCAAAACCACCTTGAGATACCACCTTACACCAGTTAGAATGGCAAAAATGGACAGGGATAGAAACAACAAATGTTGGAGAGGTTGTGGAGAAAGGGGAACCCTCTGACACTGTTAGTGGGAATGCAAGTTGGTACAGCCACTTTGGAAAACAGTGTGGAGGTACCTCAAAAAATTAAAAATAGAGCTACCCAATGACCCAGCAATTGCACTCCTGAGTATTTACCCCAAAGACACAGATGTAGTGAAAAGAAGGGCCATATGCATGCCAATGTTCATAGCAGCAATGTCCGCAATAGCCAAACTGTGGAAAGAGCCGAGATGCCCTTCAACAGGTGAATGGATGAAGAAGATGTGGTCCATGTATACAATGGAATATTACTCAGCCATCAGAAAGGATGAATACCCAACTTCTACATCAACATGGATGGGACTGGAGGAAATTATGCTAAGTGAAATAAGTGAAGCAGAGAAAGTCAATTACCGTATGGTTTCACTTATTTGTGGAACATAAGGACTAGCATGGAGGACATTAGGAGAAGGAAGGGAAAAATGAAGGGAGGGAAATCAAAGAGAGAGATGAACCATGAGAGATTATGGACTCTGAGAAACAAACAGGGTTTTAGAGGGCAGGGCGGTGGGGGGATGGGTTAGCCTGGTGATGGGTATTAAGGAGGGCACGTATTGCATGGATTGTGGATCACTACATCAAAAACTAATGATGTATTGTATGGTGACTAACATAACATAATAAAATTTTAAAAAAAGAAAATGTGGTATGTACATACAAGGGAATATTATTTAGCCTTAAAAAAAAAAAAAAAAAAAGGAAATCCTGCCATTTGCAACAACATGGATGAACCTGGACGGACCTTATGCTAAGTGCAATGAGCCAGGCACAGAAGGACAAATACTGCATGATTCCATTTATAGAGGGTATCTACAATAGTAAAACTCATGGAAACAGAGAATACAATATAGTTGTCAGGGGTTGGAGGAAGGGGGAAATGGGAAGTTGTTGTTCAATGGGTAAAAAATTTCAGTTATGCTAGGTAAATAGATTCTAAAGATCTGATATACAATATAGGGCCTATAGTTAGCAATACAGTACTGTGCATTTCAAAATTTGTTATGAGAGCATAATTCATAAACTTGTAGATTCACATGTTGCACACCTGAAACTAATATAACATTTTGTGTCAACTATACTCAAATTTAAAAAAAGAGAGAATAGGGGTGCCTGGGTGGCTCAGTTGTTAAGCATCTGCCTTCGGCTCAGGTCATGTTCCCAGGGTCCTGGGATCGAGCCCCCGCATCAGGCTCCCTGCTCGGCGGGAAGCCTGGTTCTCCCTCTCCCACTCCCCCTGCTTGTGTTCCCTCTCTCGCTGTGTCTCTGTCAAATAAATAAAATCTTTAAAAAAAAAAAAAAAGAGAATAGACCTCAAGTTAAGAGTTCTTACCATGAGGGGAAAAAAGAGACATAAGGAAACTTGGGAGGTATTGAATATGCCTATTACCTTGACTGTAGCGATGACATCACTGGTGTTTGCATGTGGGCAAACTTATCAAAGTGTATTCACCAAATATGTGCAGTTCTTTGTATATCAATTATATCCCAATAAAGCTGTTTTTAAAAAACTAAAAATAGATTGTCAAGCTCAACCTATTACAAACATAAGAATTCTATCCATCAAAATGGGACTATGCACTCTTCTAGGACAAAGTCAAAAAAAATGACTATTCAGACCATAAAGCAATAAATTCTTGAAGATCAATATCATATGGCCTAGAGTCTCTACCATAATACAGCAAATAACTAATAGCAAATGGATACAAAAGAACTCCCTCATATTTTTGGAAACTAACAGTCTTTGGGTTAAAGATAAATAATAAGGAGAACTGAAAGGCACTTAGAACCAAATTATGATGAAAATACTCCATGTCAAAATTTGTGAAACAGACATCAAAGAGTTCTTACAGGGAAATATATAGCATCAAATACATTAATTAGGAAATAAAAAGGTAAAACAAATGTGCTAAACCTTCAAATGAAGGCTTAGGAAAATGGCAAGAAGGAACAAAAGAATAAAGTGATACCTCTCCAACAAATTTTATAAAATAGCATAACCTTGATTCTAAAGCTAGATATGAACAATACAATAAAATCATAGTCCCATTTAATTTATGAAAGTATATTCAAAAATCCTAAAGTATTAATTAACCATATCCAACAGTGTGTTTAAAAATATGTCATTATCAAAGCAGGATTATACCAAGAATCCAAAAATTATTCAAAATCAGATAACCTGGGTTTGCAGTTTTTCACATTAATATTCTAGAAGAGAAAAAGAATATATTTCTCTCAAACAAAGCAGAAAAGCAGTTGACAGAAGAAGGAAGGCAAGATGGCAGAGGAGTAGGGGACCCCATTTAAACTGGTCCCCTGAATTTAGCTGGATATCTATCAAACTATTTTGAACACACAAAATCAACCTGAGATGTCAGAACATATATCTGGATCTCTACAAGCAGAAAAGTGATTGTGTTTGGCAAGATGTCTACTACCAACTCATTTTTTCATAGGTGATTTTTAACTTGTATTTCTACACACCTATATTTTTATAGATATATGCTTTATTTTAGACTGTTTTACACTCTACTCAGTTTTACCTATTTTTAAAGATGTGGAAGATTTTATTTTATTCCTTTTTTAAATTAAAATATTACGTATTATTTGTTTCAGAGATACAGGTCTGTGATTCATCAGTCTTACACAATTCACAGCACACACCATAGCACATACCCTCCCCAGTGTTCATCACCCAGCCACCCCATCCCTCCCAACCCCCTCCACTCCAGCAACCCTCAGTTTTCCTGAGATTAAGAGTCTCTTATGGTTTGTCTCCCTCTCTGGTTTCATCTTGTTACATTTTCCCCTCCCGTCCCCTATGATCCTCTGTCTTGTTTCTCAAATTCCACAAACGTAGTGATCTGAAGGGGCACCTGCACCCCAATGTTTATAGCAGCAATGTCCACAATAGTGAAACTATGGAAAGAGCCTAGATGTCTACCTTTTTATATATACAAGTTTTACTTTCTTAGTGATTTGGGGATGTAGTGTGCTCAAATACACAGAACAAAATACACCCATGAACTACTGAAAACCCTGCTTTATCCACATTGAGAGATTAAAGCCCCCTATACTTCCCCCTTTTTTATTTTTTATTTTCTTTTTTATTATGTTCAATTATTATGTTCAATCAAAACTAATACATCATTAGTTTTTGATGTAGTGTTCAACAATTCATTAGTTGTGTATAACACCCAGTGCCCATCACCACACATGCCCCGCTTAATACCCATCACCCTCTTGCCCCATCTTCCCCCACCCCCCTCCCTTCTGTATCCCTCAGTTGGTTTCCTGGATTCCAGAGTCTTTCATAGTTTGTATCCCTCTCTGATTTCTTCCCATTGAGCTTTCCCTCCCTTCCCCTGTGGTCCTCCATGCTATTCCTTATGTTACACATACGAATGAAACTATATGATAATTGTCTTTCTCTGCTTGACTTACTTCACTTAGGATAATCTCCTCCGGTTCCATCATGTCAATGCAAATGGTGGGTATTCATCCTTTCTGATGGCTGAGTAATATTCCATTGTATATATGAACCATATCTTCCTTATTCATTCGTATGTTGAAGGGCATATCAGCTCCTTCCACATTTTGGTGACTGTGGACATTGCTGCTATGAACATTGGGGTGCATGTGCATCTTCATCTCACTACATCTGTATTGTTGAGGTAAATACCTAGTAGTGCAATTGCTGGGCCATAGGGTAGCTCTATTTTTAATTTTTTGAGGAGCCTCCATACTATTAATCAAAGTGGCTGTACCAGCTTGCATTCTGACCAACAGTGTAAGAAGGTTCCCCTTTCTCCACATCCTCACCAACACTTGGTGTTTCCTGCCCTGTTAATTTTTCCCATTCTAACCAGTGTAAGGTGATATCTCATTGTGCTTTTGATTTCTATTTCCCTGATGGCTAGTGATATGAAGCATTTTTTCATGTGTCTGTTAGCCTTTTGTATGTCTTCTTTTGAGAAGTGTCTCTTCATGTCTTCTGCCCATTTCTTGACTGGATTATTTGTTTTTTGGGTGTTGAGTTTGAAAAGTTCTTTATAGATCTTGGATACCAGCCCTTATCTGTAACGTCATTTGCAAATATCGTCTCCCATTCTGTCGGTTGTCTTTTGGTTTTGTTGACTATTTCCTTTGCTGTGCAGCTTTTTATCTTGATGAAATCCTAAAAGTTCACTTTTCCTTTTGTTTCCCTTGCCTTTAGAGACATGCCTTTAAAGAAGTCACCGTGGCCAATGTCAAAGAGGTTACTGCCTATGTTCTCCTCTAGGATTTTGATGGATTCCTGTCTCACATTGAGGTCTTTCATCCATTTTGAGTTTATCTTTGTGTATGATATAGGAGAATGGTTGACTTTCCTTCTTCTACATGTGGCTGTCCAATTTTCCCAGCACCATTTATTGAAGAGACTGTCTTTTTACCATTGGATATTCTTTCCTGCTTTGTTGAAGAGTGGTTGAGCATAGAGTTGAGGGTCCATTTCTGGGGTCTCCATTCTGTTCCATTGATCCACGTGTCTCTTTTTATACTGGTACCATGCTGTCTTGAGGATCACAGCTTTGTAATATAGCTTGAAGTCAGGCATTGTGATGCCCACAGCTTTGGCTTCCTTTTTCGACATTCCCCCGGCAATTTGGGTCTTTTCTGGTTCCATACAAATTTTAGAATTGTTTGTTCCAACTCTGTGAAAAATGTCAATGGTATTTTGATAGGGATTGCTTTGAAAGTGCAGACTGCATAGACGTTTTCACAATGTTTATTTTTACAATCCATGATCATGGGATGTTGTTCCATCTCTTTCTGTCTTTCTCAATTTCTTTCATAAGTGTTCTGTAGTTTCTGGAGTATAGACCCTTTACCTCTTTGGTTAGGTTTATTCCTAGGTATCTTATGGTTTTTGGTGCTATTTTATATGGAATTGATTCCTTAATTTCTCTTTCTACAGTTACATTATAGGTGTATAGAAATGCAACCAATTTCTGTGCATTGATTTTGTATCCTGCCACATTACTGAATTGCTGAATGAGTTCTAGTAATTTGGGGGTGGAATCTTTTGGGTTTTCCACATAGAGTATCATGTCATCTGGGAACAGAGGAGTTTGACTTCTTTGCCAATTTGAATACCTTTTGTTTCTTTTTGTTGTCTGATTGCTGATGCTAGGACTTCTAGTACTATGTTGAACAATAGTGGTGAGAGTGGGCATCCCTGTCGTGTTCCTGATCTTAAGGGAAAAGTTGAGAGTGATATTTGCTGTGGGCTTCTCATAGATGGCTTTTATGAAATTGAAGAATGTTCCCTCTATCCCTACACTCTGAAGACTTTTGATTAGGAAAGGATACTGTATTTTGTCAATTGCTTTTTCTGCATCAATTGAAAGGATCATATGGTTCTTGTCTTTTCTTTTATTAATGTGCTCTATCACATTGGTTGATTTGCAAATGTTGAACCACCCTTGCATCCCAGGAATAAATCCCACGTGGTGGTGGTGAATAATCCTTTTAATATACTGTTGGATCCTATTGCCTAGGATCTTGGTGAGTATTTTGCATCCGTGTTCATCAGGGATATTGGTCTGAAATTCTCCTTTTTGATGGGGTCTTTGCCTGGCTTGGGGATCAAGGTAATGCTGGCCTCAAAGAACAACTTTAAGAAGTTTTCCTTCTGTTTCTATTTTTTGAAACAGCTTCAGAAGAATAGGTATTATTTCTTTTTTAAATGTTTGGTAGAATTCCCCTGGGAAGCCATCTGGCCCTGGACTCTTGTTTTTTGGGAGGTTTTTGATTACTACTTCAATTTCGTTACTGGTTATTGGCCTATTCAGGTTGTCTACTTCTTCATGTTTCAGTCTTGGTAGTTCATAAGTTTCCAGGAAGGCATCCATGTCTTCCAGGTTGCTTAATTTGTTGGCATATAGTTGCTGATAGTAATTTCTAATAATTATTTCTATTTCCTTGGTGTTAGTCATGATCTCTCCCCTTTCATTCATGATTTTATTAATTTGGGTCCTTTCTCTTTTCTATTGGATAAGTCTGCCCAGTGGTTTATCGATCTTAATTCTTTCAAAGAACCAGCTTCTAGTTTCATTGATCTGCTCTACTCTTTTTCTTGTTTCTAGTTCATTGATCTCTGCTCTAATCTTTATTGTTTCTCTTCTCCTGCTTGGTTTAGGTTTTATTTGCTGTTCTTTTTCTAGCTCTTTTAGGTATAAGGTTAGCTTGTGCATTCAAGATTTTTCTACTTTTTTGAGTGAGGCTTGGACGGCTATGTATTTCCCCTTTAAGACCACGTTTGCAGTATCCCATAGGTTTTGGACCAGTTTGTTTTCATTCTCATTGATTTCCATGAATTGTTAAGTTCTTCTTTGATTTCCTGGTTGACCCAGTCTTTAGGAGAATGGTCTTTAACTTCCAAGTGTTTGAATTCCTTCCAATTTTTTTCTTGTGATTGAAATCCAATTTCAAAGCATTGTGGTCTGAAAATATACAGGGAATAATCTCAATCTTTTGGTATTGGTTGAGACCTGATTTTTGACCCAGTATGTAGTCTATTCTGGAGAAAGTTCCATGTGCATTCGAGACAATGAGTGTTCTGTTGTTTTAGAGTGGAATGTTCTATATATATCTATGAAGTCCATCTGGTCCAATGTGTCATTCAAAGCTCTTGTTTCTTTGTTGATCTTCTTAGATGATCTGTCTATTGCTGAGAGTAATAGACCTGTTGAGGTCTCCTATTTTTAAAGTATTATTATCAATATGATTCTTTATTTTGGTTAACAGTTGGCTTATGTAGTTGGCTGCTCCCATGTTGGGGGCAAAGATATTTACATTGTTAGATCTTCTTGTTGGATAGACCTTTTAAGTATGATATAGTGTCCCTCTGCATTTCTTATTGGCTTTCTTTTTCAACATTCTTCTGGCTATTCAGGTCTTTTCTGGTTGCATACAGTTTTGATTGTTTGTTCTAGCTCTGTGAAAAAATGCTGGTGGTATTTTGAATGGTATTGCATTGAATGTGTAGATTGCTTTGAGTAGCATGAGCACTGGTTATGGGTCTGTTCAGGTTTTCTATTTTTTCCTGTTTCAGTTTTGGTAGTTTATGTCTCTAGGAATTTATCCATTTCTTCCAGATTGCCAGTTTGTTGGCATGCAGTTGCTCATAATATTCTAATTGTTTGTATTTCTTCAGTGTTGGTTGTGATCTCTCCTCTTTCATTTGTGATTTTATTTATTTGGGTCGTTTCTCATTTCTTTTAGGAAGTCTTTCTATTGAATCTTTATATTTCTATGCTTTGGGTAAATACCTAGTTGTGCCATTGCTGGGTCATAGGGTACTTCTATTTTTAACTTTTTGAAGAACCTGCAAACTGTTCTCCAGAGTGGCTGCAACAGTTTCATTCCCACCAACAGTATAAGAGGGTTCCCCTTTCTCTGCATCCTCACCCACACCTGTTGTTGCTTGTGTTGTTAATTTACACCATTCTGACAGGTGTGAGGTACTATCTCATTATAGTTTTCATTTGTATTTCCCTGATGATGAGTGATGTTGAGCATCTTTTCATGTGTCTGTAGGTCATCTGGATGTCTTTTTTTTTTTAATTCAATTAGCCAACATATAGCACATCATTAGTTTTTGATATAATCTTCAATGATTCATGAATGGGAAGATATCAAGAGGGAAACAAACCATGAGAGACTCTTGACTCTGGGAAACAAACTGAAGGTTGCAGATAGGGAGGTGGGTGGGGGTTGGGGTAACTGGGTTATACACATCTGGATGTCTTCTTTTGGAAAAGTGTCTATTCATGTCTTCTGCCCATTTCTTAAGTGAATTATTTATTTTCTGGGTGTTGAGTTTGATAAGTTTTTCTAGATTTTGAATACTAAACCTTTATCTGATACATCATTTGCAAATATCTTCTCCCATTCTGTAGGCTTCATTTTAGTTTTGTTGATTGTTTCCTTCACTGTGCAGAAGCTGTTAATCTTCATGAGGTCCCAATAATTCATTTTTGCTTTTGTTTCCCTTGCCTCTGGCTATGTATCTAAGTCACTGTGGCCAAGGTCAAAGGGGTTTCTGCCTGTGTTCTCCTCTAGGGTTTTGATAGATTTTTGCCTCACATTGAGGTCTTTCATCCATTTTTTTTCTTTTTCTTTCATTACTTTATTCAGGCAAAATTCATTCAAGGAAAGGCAACTTCATATTTGTGTGTGAGCTTTGTTTTTTATTACATTGTTAAATATAAAAGTTATGAATCACAGTTTCTCTTATCTCCTGCATTCAGGAGTGAATCCATGAAATTCTCAGACAGGAATCTAAACCAATAGGCCCTATTAAAAATAGCCCAAGTGAAAAACGACCACATAGCCAGCCTGGAGAAGAACCTCTATGCAGATATAGAAGCTGCTTGGCTTGCTCTTATGACAAGATATGGCATTCACCCTGAAAATGTGAGTATATATGGACAGAGCAGAGGGACAGGACCATCTGTGGGTCTTGCTGCTTAGTCTGAGAGTGCTGCTGCTACTATTCATTCTCCTTTGACCTCAGGAACGGGAGTCACTTTTCCTGACACTAAGAAGACGTACTGTTTGGATGCATTCCCAAACACTGACAAAAACTCTAAGATAACATCTCCTGTATTAATAATTCATGGGACTGAAGATGAAGTCACTGACTTCTCATGTGGCCCTCCATTGTTTGAGCATTGTCAAAGACCCATGGAGACTCTGTGGGTCAAGGGGGCAGGTCACAATGATGTGGAACTTTATGGATGCAACAGTTTAAAGGATGGTACCTTTATGGAACTTTATGGATGGTACCTTGAAAGGTTGAACCAGTTTGTGTCACAGCAACTACTAAATTTGTAAAACAGTTTGTAAATTTGCATACTGGGCTTTCTGTTCTTGCCAAACTGCACTCTTTGGTAAATAACATAAAACCTGAAGGTTTTATTTGCAAATCATGTCAGTTGCCTTCATAAATGTACAGGTAATGATTTGTTAACAGACTTAATGAAGGTTTCAATTACCATAACCAGAAACTGAAGAGAACAGTATCATTCAGTCAGGCTTGTAATAAAAAATTTTTATGAGAATTTTTTTTAATATCAAAATGAGTACTGTATGAAATTTTCATTCTATAAATCAAATGCTGTAAAAGTATTGCCAAATGCTTTTGCATATCAGAAACAAATTTATTTTATTATTTTTTAAGATTTTATTTATTTATTTGACAGAGAGAGACACAGCAAGAGAGGGAACACAAGTAGGGGGAGTGGGAGAGGGAGAAGCAGGCTTCCCGCGGAGCAGGGAGCCCAATGCGGGGCTTGATCCCAGGACCCTGGGATCATGACCTGAGCCGAAGGCAGACACTTAACCGACTGAGCCACCCAGGTGCACCCAGAAACAAATTTATATATTATATATATATTTGATCCATCTCTTATTTTTATTAACATATAATGTATTATTTCAGGGGTACAGGTCTGTGGTTCATCAGTCTTACACATTTCCCAGTGCTCACCATAGCACATACCTTCCCCAATGTCCATCACCAGCCACCCCATCTCTCCCACCCCCCTCCACTCCAGCAACACTCAGTTTGTTTCCTGAGGTTGAGTCTTTTATGGTTTGTCTCCCTCTCTGGTTTCATCTAGTTTCATTTTTCCCTCCCATCCCCTATGATCCTCTGTCTTGTTTCTCAAATATATATATTTTGGGGGGGGGGGGTGTTTGAGAAGTTCTTTATAAATCTTGGAAATCAACGCTTTGTCTGTATTGTCATTTGCAAATATCTTCCCCCATTCTGTGGGTACAAATGGGCAGAAGGCATGAACAGACACTTTTCAAAAGAAGACATAAAAATGGCTAACACACATGAAAAAATGTTCATCATCATTAGACATCAGGGAAATTCAAATTAAAACTACATTGAGATACCACCTTACACCAGTTAGAATGGCAAAAATGGACAGGGCAAGAAACAACAAATGTTGGAGAGGTTGTGGAGAAAGGGGAACCCTCTTACACTGTTAGTGGGAATGCAAGTTGGTACAGCCACTTTGGAGAACAGTGTGGAGGTACCTCAAAAAATTAAAAATAGAGCTACCCTGTGACCCAGCAATTGCACTCCTGGGCATTTACCCCAAAGACACAGATGTAGTGAAGAGAAGGGCCATATGCACCCCAATGTTCATAGCAGCAATGTCCACAATAGCCAAACTGTGGAAAGAGCCGAGATGCCCTTCAACAGACAAATGGATGAAGAAGATGTGGTCCATATATACAATGGAGTATTACTCAGCCATCAGAAAGGATGAATACCCAACTTTTACATCAACATGGATGGGACTGGAGGAGATTATGCTAAGTGAAATAAGTGAAGCAGAGAAAGTCAATTATCATATGGTTTCACTTATTTGTGGAACATAAGGACTAGCATGGAGGACATTAGGAGAAGGAAGGGAAAAATGAAGAGGGGGGAATCGGAGGGGGAGAGGAACCATGAGAGACTATGGACTCTGAGAAACAAAGTGAGGGTTTTAGAGGGTAAGGGGATGGGGGGATCGGTTAGCCTGGTGACGGGTATTAAGGAGGGCACATACTGCATGGAGCACTGGGTGTTATTCGAAAACAATGAACCATGGATCACTACATCAAAAATTAATGTTGTATTGTATGGTCACTAACATAACATAATAAAATAAAATAAAATAATTTTTTTAAATTATATATATATTTTAAAACATCTCAATGTAGTAAATCTTTCATCCATTTTGAGTTTATTTTTGTGTATGGTTTAAGAAAGTGGTCAAGTTTCATTTTCCTGCATGTTGCTGTCCATTTTTCTCAACACCATTTTTTGAAGAGACTGACTTTTCTCCATTGGATAATCTTCCCTGCTTTGACGAAGATTAGTTGACCGTCAGTTGTGGATCCACTTCTGGGTTCTCTGTTCTGTTCCACTGATTTATGTGTCTGATTTTGTGCCAGTACCATACTGTCTTAATGACTACAGCTTTGTAATATAGCTTGAAATCTGGAATTGTGATGCCTCCAGTTTTGTTTTTCTTTTTCAGAATTACTTTGGCTAGTCGGGATCCTTTGTGTCTCCATATAAATTTTAGGACTGTTTGTTCTAGCTCTGTGAAAAATGCTGCTGGTATTTTGATAGGGATTACATTAAATGTGTAGATTGTTTTGGGGTAGTATACACATTTTAACAATTTGTTCTTCCAAACCATGAGCATGGAATTCTTTTCCATTTCTTTGTGTCCTCTTCAATTTTTTTCATAAGTGTTCCATAGTTTTCACAGTACAGATCCTTTACCTCTTTAGATAGGTTTATTCCTAGGTATCTTAATGATGCATATTCTAAGGAACCCATACAAATTAAGAGATACACAGTAAACTCATTAGAACAATTGTCTGGTGGGGGAGGTATGGAGGAATGAGAGTGAAGAATCAACCATTCCAAAAAAGAATCTGCATAGACCAATAATGAAATATGCCATGAAGTGAGGAATATGGTCTACTCAAATCTCTACTATTGGAATTTAAAAATAGGCCTTGGTGTCCTGGGTGCTGGAAGAGAATAGAAGACCTAAAATCAAATGGGTTCTAGATCTCTGACTTGAGAAGATAAAAGGAATGTTAGATAAGGAGGCAGTTAAATCATTTTCTAAAGCAAGTACCATGCTTAGACAGCCAGGTAGTTCCCATAGTTGAACAGGGCTGGGGCCATAGACACAGTCCTATTTCTGCAGAAGTTCTTAGAAGCAGGCCTCCAGCATCCCCAGACAAGTCTTTGCTCTTGCTCCCAATTGAATGTATCAAAAAATAAAGTATAATGTGATTGATATTGATTCAGTCTTTGCTTTGGAGGAAAAGTGGAGCTATGAAAGAATTGGGGGGAGGGTTTGTTTATTCCTCCTTCTCTCCTCTCTCTATTACTTCTCTTTCCTTAACATGCCCTGGTTATCTTGGTGTTTTTTAAATTTATTATAAACACAGAACATAGTAAAAAGCAATTAGCAATTCTATCAGTTAGTTCCACTTCCATTTGAAGTAACAAAAAAACTCAACTCAAACTTTGATAAGTGAAAAGGAGAATGTATTGGTTCACATAATTCAAAAGTCCTAGATGGAACTTGCAGGCAGTATTCAATCAGAGGCTCAAAGGGTATCATCAGAGTTGAGTGAATCTCTCAGTCTCTCAGCTTGCTTTTCTCTTTGCTGACTCCATTTTCAGGCAGACTGTTGGCATACAGTCACAAGACGGCTGCAGCATCTCAGCCTACACACTCCCAGGCTCAAATCTCAAGGTGTAGGGGGAGGGGGAACATGGAATGATGTCTCTTTGATGGCGGTTCACACAGGTGTCCTGGGATCTTCTCTGTCTTAGTTAACCCAGGTTGCATGCCCACTCACCATTGCCTAGTAATAGCCAAGTAGCATTCTTCACCCTCCAAGTCAAAAGCAGACCCTCTACCCCACCACAACCATAAGTAGTAAGAGTAGGCAGTGCGTAAATGCCCACATGAAGATCAGGGACTGTTGTAGAGGGTAGTTTTTGTATACAAGGGAGTTAAACAATAAAAGTATCTGGAGGAATTTTCAGCACATTTTTAGTATTTACATGTATCATTCACTATTCATCAAAAGCTACACTCTTCCTAAAATAGAAGAAAACCTTCTCTTTGATCTCCTAGAGATAGTAAAGGAATCCAACAGATCACACTGCTCCCTAAAGGACCTTCAATAACTTCCATAATCTCAGGGAGAGGGGGTCAACTCTTGAAGAAAAAGTCTTTGAAAAAGAAAACAAAAATATACATACTTTCTGCTCTTCTCTCTTGATGGAAACCATACACATATAAAAATAAAATCAAAATAAGAATGCCTTAAAAAAGAATCACTTATATTAGGTTCTAAATCCATAAGATTTCATAATTACATAATATTAATAATTATCATTTATTGAACACCTGCTATAATGTCAGGCAGAGTGCCAGACCATTGTATATAATTCATTTAATAACCTTGATGATCATGCAAAGTATGCATTATAATCCTTACTTTAAAGATGAGGAAACAGGGGCACCTGGGTGGCTCAGTCGTTAAGCGTCTGCCTTCGGCTCAGGTCACGATCTCAGGGTCCTGGGATCAAGCCCCGCATTGGGCTCCCCGCTCAGCGGGAAGCCTGCTTCTCCCTCTCCCACTCCCCCTGCTTGTGTTCCCTCTCTCACTGTGTCTCTCTCTGTCAAATAAATAAAATCTTAAAAAAAAAATGAGGAAACAGGCTCAGGGAAGTTAGGAAATTTGCTCAATCACAGACCCGGCAACTGGAGGAGCCAGCAATTAGAGGCAAGTCTGCAGTTGCAACACTGTGCTCTCCACACTCTCCCATGGACTTTGTGATCTTAACATTAATTAGGGCTCTGATACTGTGACCACAGCCTTATTTGAATCCAATCATTTCATATACCTCATCTAAAAAATTCTTTTTTTTAAAAGATTTTATTTATTTGACAGCGAGATATAGCGAGAGAGGGAACACAAGCAGGGGGAGTGGGAGAGGGAGAAGCAGGATTCCCACGGAGCAGGGAGCCCGATGCGGGGCTCGATCCCAGGACCCTGGGATCATGACCTGAGCCAAAGGCAGATGCTTAACGACTGAGCCACCCAGGTGCTCCTCTAAAAAATTCTTATAATTTGGAATTTCATGGAGAAAATAAAACAATTGGCTGAATTATTAATTCTGTACTGTAAAAAGGAACTGCAAACAGTTTCCTGTGAATTGCTGTAAACATAAATATATATTAACTACTTCCAGAGTACACTTTGCAAGAGTAACTAATGTTCTGGTTAGAAAAATGATAGAACGGGGGCTCCTGGGTAGTTCAGTTGGTTGAGCATCTAACTCTTGATTTCAGCTCAGGTCATGATCTCAGGCTCTGAGACTGAGCCCCATGTCAGGTTCCACACTCAACAGGAAGTCTGCTTGTCCTTCTCTCTCTCTCTCCCTCTCTCAAATAAATAAATAAAATCTTTTAAAAAAAAAAAGAAAAATGACAGAATGAGTTACAGAGGTAGAATCTGGGGGAAATAAACCAAAGAAACTCTTAATGATAGAGAACAAACTGAAGGTTGATAGAGGGAAGTGGGTGGGGAATGGGCTAGATGGATAATGAGTATTAAGGAGGGCACTTGTGATGAGCACTGGATGTCATGTTTAACTGATGAATCACTAAATTCTACTCCTGAAACCAATATGACACTATATGTTAACCAACTAGAATTTAAATAAAAATTTAATAAATAAATAAATAAGAGGTAAAATCAAGGAAATATGGATTTAAATTATTAAACAAAAATCGAGGACAAAAACTTCCTCAATTTCTCAAGGACTTCCGCAGAAGAGCAGGGAAGTCATCCTGAAAAAAACTGCAGACAAAATATATGGGCTCCAGACTGACACACTGATTTAATAATAAACAATATAGGATGCCACAAAAAGTTGTCTGATCTAGCCCAGGGGACTTTGTCCCAAGTTATTTGGATATCCTAAAAAAAAAGATAAATCCCCTGAAATTAATAATCTAAGAAACAGAAAATCTGGTCATATTCAGGCAATGCTAATAAAAAAGGAGAAATGTTGGCGGGGCAAGAGTCCACCTCTACTTCAACAAGATCACCATTGATGTGAAAATCTAGGAAGTTAACAAGAAGAGTATCATTAGTCTCATAGTCATACTTTAAAGACTCTGGAGGCTTGGGTCTCAGTGACTCTTAGGGACATAAGGTACTTTAGAGTTCTTTTTAACTTTTTCTATAAGCAGAAATTGTAAATAATATGCTAGCTACACCAATATTTGTGGGGATTATCAATCAAACATCTGCATAATCTACAGAGTGTAGGTAGGAAATTATGATGGATGAATAACCAAGAGACTTGCAAGGGGGAGGGGGGACTAAAGTCCAAGTTGACAAAAACTGGGTGCAGAGCAGATGGAGGGGTCTTCAGGTACTAGAAGTTCAGATTCCCCATCATCCATTCAAGTACTGACCTTCAGCAGAAGGAATTTAAGGATGGAAGTTTCCCAGAGCTCAGGAATAAGCATCAGATCACCTGAGCTGATAATTTGTCTTTGATGCCTCTCAGTTATGATAACAAAGTCTCTGCTTGGTTCTTTGTCCTTGAGTGTCTTATGTTAGAAACTCTTCTTTATTTTTCTGTCTTCTCTACTTCCAAAATTAAAATCCTGGCCTGAAAGTTGTATCATAGGGTTCTATTGTTGGTACCAACTTCCCATCACCTGCCCATCTAAATCTCCTATTCCTGGCTTCTTCATCATTGAGTTCTGTCCACCTGTCAAACCCTACTCTATTGAGATTACCTCTTCTGAACCTGTCTGTCTCCACTAGCTGCTTCCCAAGACTCTGGCCTATTGCTCCTTTTTCTTTGCCCTCCCTTAGTCTCCATGTCCAACACATCATCAAGCTCTACTTCTGAATATCTCTTCCCTTCAATACCACCGCCAATACCTTGGTCTGAAACCTCGTTATCTCCCCTCCTTTTTTCAGGTTGCCAAATCCTTGGCAGTATCAAACTCTATTCACCATTCATATTCTTAGTAGAGGTTTTACTAAATAAAAATCTGGTCCTGTCACTTTTCTACTTAAAAACTCTTTGGTTGCTATCCAATGTAAATAAGATAACATTCACATCATTTAGCATGGCTTTTGAGGATGTTCCATATAGTCTTCCACTTCCACCTCCCTCTATTTTCTCCCATACAATCCAAAAGTTCAATCTTTAAAGATCAGCTCATTGTCTGTAGTGTCATTTGCAAATATCTTCTCCCATTCTGTGGGTTGCCTCTTTATTTTGTTGACTGTTTCCCTTGCTGTGCAGAAGCTTTTTATCTTGATGAAGTCCCAAAAGTTCATTTTTGCTTTTGCTTCATTAGCCTTTGGAGATGTATCTTGAAAGAAGTTGCTGTGGCTGATGTCAAAGATGTTACTGCCTATGTTCTCCTCTAGGATTTTGATGGATTCCTGTCTCACATTGAGGTCTTTCATCCATTTTGAGTTTAACTTTGTGTGTGGTATAGGAGAATGGTCGAGTTTCATTCTTCTGTATATAGCTGTCCAATTTTCCCAGCACCACTTATTGAAAAACACTGATTTCCAAGGTCTACAAAAAACTTCTCAAACTCAACACCCCCCCCAAAAAAAAATCAAGTCAACAAATGCACAGAAGACATGAACAGACACTTTTCAAAAGAAGACATACAAATGGCTAACACACACATGAAAAAGTGTTCATCATCATTAGCCATCAGGGAAATTCAAATCAAAACCACATTGAGATACCACCTTACACCAGTCAGAATGGCCAAAATTAACAAGGCAAGAAACAACAAATGTTGGAGAGGTTGTGGAGAAAGGGGAACCCTCTTACACTGTTGGTGGGAATGCAACAGCCACTTTGGAAAACAATGTGGAGGTGCCTCAAAAAATTAAAAATAGAGCTACCTGATGACCAGCAATTGCACTCCTGGGTATTTACCCCAAAGACACAGATGTAGTGAAAAGAAGGGCCATATGCACCCCAATGTTCATTGCAGCAATGTCTGCAATAGCCAAACTGTGGAAAGAGCCGAGATGCCCTTCAACAGATGAATGGATAAAGAAGATGTGGTCCATGGAATATTACTCAGCCATCAGAAAGGATGAATACCCAACTTTTACATCAGCATAGATGGGACTGGAGGAGATTATGCTAAGTGAAATAAGTCAAGCAGAGAAAGCCAATTATCATATGGTTTCACTTATTTGTGGAACATAAGGACTAGCATGGAGGACATTAGGAGAAGGAAGGGAAAAATGAAGGGGGGGAAACCATAGGGGGAGACGAACCATGAGAGACTATGGACTCCAAGAAACAGGTTTTAGAGGGGAGGGGGCTGGGGGGATGGGTTATCCCGGTGATGGGTATTAAGGAGGGCACATAATGCATGGAGCACTGGGTGTTATATGAAAACAATGAATCATGGAACACTACATCAAAAACTAATGATGTACTGTATGGTGACTAATATAACATAATAAAATTAAATTAAATTAAAAAAAAAGAAACAAGCAATAGACTGAAATAGACTGAAAGGCAACCTATAGAATGGCAACCTCTATCTAATAAGGGGTTAATATCAAAACTATATAAAGAGTTCATACAAGTTAAAAGCAAAAAAAAAAAAGCTAATAATCCAATTTAAAAATGGGCAAAGTGTCTGAAGAGACATTTTTCCAAAAAAAGACATACAAATGGTCAACAGGTACATAAAAGATGTTCAGTATCACTATCAGAGAAACGCAAATCAAAACCACAAGCTATCACCTCACGAACCTTTTAGAATAGTTATTACCAAAAGGCAAGAGATAACAAATGTTAGTGAGGATGTGGAAAAAAGTGAACCTTCATATACTGTTGGTATGAAATGTACATTGGTACAGCCACTATGGAAAACAACATGGCAGGCCCTCAAAAAATTAAATATGATCAAGGATCCCACCCAATTCCTTGGAAATGAAATCAGTATCCCCAAGAAATATCTGCACTCCCATGTTCACTGAAGTATTATTTGTAATATCCAAGATATGGAAACAACCTAAAAGTCCTTCAGCAGATGAATGGATACAAAAATGTGATATAAACATATGATGGAATATTATTCAGCCATTAAAAAAAGAAGGAACTCTTGCCATTTTTTTATTCTTATGTTAATCCCCATACATTACATCATTAGTTTTAGATAAAGTGTTCCATGATTCATTGTTTGTGCATAACACCCAGTGCTCCATGCAGAATGTGCCCTCCTCAATACCCACCACCAGGCTAACCCATCCTCCCACCCCCCTCCCCTCTAGAACCCTCAGTTTGTTTCCTGCGATTAAGAATTCCTCATATCAGTGAGGTCATATGATACATGTCTTTCTCTGTTTGACTTATTTCACTCAACATAATACCATCCAGTTCCATCCACGTCGTTGCAAATGGCAAGATCTCATTCCTTTTGATGGCTGCATAATATTCCATTGTATATATATATACCACTTCTGCTTTATCCATTCATCTGTCGATGGACATCTTGGCTCTTTCCACAGTTTGACTATTGTGGACATTGCTGCTATAAACATCGGGGTGCACGTACCCTTTCGGATCCCTACTTTTGTATCTTTGGGGTAAATACTCAGTAGTGCAATTGCTGGATCATATGGTAGCTCTATTTTCAACTTTTTGAGGAACCTCCATACAGTTTTCCAGAGTGGCTGCACCAGCTTGCATTCCCACCAACAGTGTAGGAGGGTTCCCCTTTCTCCCCATCCCTGCCAACATCTGTCATTTCCTGACTTGTTAATTTTAGCCATTCTGACTGGTGTGAGGTGGTATCTCATCGAGGTTTTGATTTGGATTTCCCTGATGCCGAGCGATATTGAGCACTTTTTCATGTGTCTGTTGGCCATTTGGACGTCTTCTTTGGAAAAATGTCTGTTCATGTCTTCTGCCCCTTTCTTGATTGGATTATTTGTTCTTTGGGTGTTGAGTTTGGTAAGTTCTTTATAGATTTTGGATACTAGCCCTTTATCTGATATGTCATTTGCAAATATCTTCCCCATTCTGTCGGTTGTCTTTTGGTTTTGTTGACTGTTTCCTTTGCTTTGCAAAAGCTTTTTATCTTGATGAAGTCCCAATAGTTCATTTTTGCCCTTGCTTCCCTTGCCTTTGGCGATGTTTCTAGGAAGAAGTTGCTTCGGCTGAGGTCAAAGAGGTTGCTGCCTGTGTTCTCCTTTAGGATTTGGATGGACTCCTGTCTCACACTGAGGTCTGTCAACCATTTGGAGTCTATTTTTGTGTGTGGTGTAAGGAAATGGTCCAGTTTCATTCTTCTGCATATGGCTATCCAATTTTCCCAACACCATTTGTTGAAGAGACTGTCTTTGTTCCATTGGACATTCTTTCCTGCTTTCTCAAAGATGAGTTGACCATAGAGTTGAGGGTCCATTTATGGGCTCTCTATTCTGTTCCATTGATCTATGTGTCTGTTTTTGTGCCAGTACCATGTTGTCTTGATGATGACAGCATTGTAATAGAGCTGGAAGTCCGGAATTGTGATGCCGCTGGCTTTGCTTTTCTTTTTCAACATTCCTCTGGCTATGCGGGGTCTTTTCTGGTTCCATACAAATTTTAGGATGATTTGTTCCATTTCCTTGAAAAAAGTGGATGGTATTTTGATAGGGATTGCATTGAATGTGTAGATTGCTCTAGGTAGCATTGACATCTTCACAATATTTGTTCTTCCAATCCATGAGCATGGAACATTTTTCCATTTCTTTGTGTCTTCCTCAATTTCTTTCCTGAGTATTTTAGAGTTTTCTGAATACAGATCCTTTGTCTCTTTGGTTAGATTTATTCCTAGGTATCTTATGGTTTTGGGTGCAATTGTAAATGGGATTGACTCCTTAATTTCTCTTTCTTCTCTCTTGTTGTTGGTGTATAGGAATGCCACTGACTTCTGTGCATTCATTTTATATCCTGCCACTTGACTGAATTCCTGTATGAGTTCTAGAAGTTTTGGGGTGGAGTCTTTTGGGTTTTCCACATAAAGTATCATATCATCTGCAAAGAGTGAGAGTTTGACTTCTTCTTTGCCAATTTGGATGCCTTTGATTTCTTTTTGTTGTCTGATTGCTGTGGCTAGGACTTCTAATACTATGTTGAATAGCAGTGGTGATAGTGGACATCCCTGCCGCGTTCCTGACCTTAGGGGGAAAGCTCTCAGTTTTTCCCCATTGAGAATGATATTCGCTGTAGGTTTTTCATAGATGGCTTTTATGATATTGAGGTATGTACCCTCGATCCGTATACTCTGAAGAGTTTTAATCAAGAAAGGATGCTGTACTTTGTCAAAAGCTTTTTCTGCATCTATTGAGAGGATCATATGATTCTTGTTCTTTCTTTTGTTAATGTATTGTATCACATTGATTGATTTGCGGATGTTGAACCAACCTTGCAGCCCAGGGATAAATCCCACTTGGTCGTGGTGAATAATCCTTTTAATGTACTGTTGGATCCTATTGGCTAGTATTTTGGTGAGAATTTTTGCATCCATGTTCATCAAGGATATTGGTCTGTAATTCTCCTTTTTGATGGGGTCTTTGTCTGGTTTTGGGATCAAGGTAATGCTGGCCTCATAAAATGAGTTTGGAAGTTTTCCTTCCATTTCTATCTTTTGGAACAGTTTCAGAAGAATAGGTATTAATTCTTCTTGAAATGTTTGGTAGAATTCCCCTGGGAAGCCATCTGGCCCTGGGCTTTTGTTTTTTGGGAGATTTTTGATGACTGCTTCAATTTCCTTAGTGGTTATAGGTCTGTTCAGGTTTTCTATTTCATCCTGGTTCAGTTTTGGTAGTTGATACATCTCTAGGAATGCCTCCATTTCTTCCAGGTTATCTAATTTGCTGGCATAGAGTTGCTCATAATATGTTCTTATAATTGTTTGTATTTCTTTGGTGTTGGTTGTGATCTCTCCTCTTTCATTCATAATTTTGTTGATTTGGGTCATTTCTCTTCTCTTTTTGATAAGTCTGGCCAGGGGTTTATCAATCTTGTTAATTCTTTCAAAGAACCAGCTCCTCGTTTCGTTGATCTGTTCTACTCTTCTTTTAGTTTCTATTTCATTGATTTCTGCTCTGATCTTTATTATTTCTCTTCTCCTGATGGGTTTAGGCTTTGTTTGCTGTTCTTTCTCCAGCTCCTTTAGGTGTAGGGTTAGGTTGTATACTTGAGACCTTTCTTGATTCTTGAGAAAGGCTTGTATTGCTATATACTTTCCTCTCAGGACTGCCTTTGCTGCAACCCAAAGATTCTGAATAGTTGTGTTTTCATTTTCATTGGTTTCCATGTATTTTTTTAATTCTTCTTTAATTTCCTGGTTGACCCATTCATTCTTCAGTAGGATGCTCTTTAGCCTCCATGGATTTGAGTTCTTTCCGACTTTCCTCTCGTGATTGAGTTCTAGTTTCAAAGCATTGTGGTCTGAAAATAGGCAGGGAATGATCCCAATCTTTTGGTACCGGTTGAGACCTGATTTATGACCTAGGATGTGATCTATTCTGGAGAATGTTCCATGGGCACTAGAGAAGAATGTGTATTCCGTTGCTTTGGGGTGGAATGTTCTGAATATGTCTGTGAAGTCCATTTGGTCCAGTGTGTCATTTAAAGTCTTTATTTCCTTGTTGATCTTTTGCTTAGACGATCTGTCCATTTCAGTGAGGGGGTGTTAATATCCCCCACTATTATTGTATTGTTGTCAATGTGTTTCT
Organism: Neomonachus schauinslandi; assembly: GCF_002201575.2. NCBI lineage: Eukaryota > Metazoa > Chordata > Mammalia > Carnivora > Phocidae > Neomonachus > Neomonachus schauinslandi. Next base: position 104,055,208 of record NC_058406.1, on the reverse strand, counting down.
TTGCTTTTGTTATTAATTGCCTTATATAATTGGCTGCTCCCATGTTAGGGGCATAGATATTTACAATTGTTAGATCTTCTTGTTGGATAGATCCTTTAAGTAGGATATAATGTCCTTCCTCATCTCTTATTACAGACTTTGGTTTAAAATCTCATTTGTCTGATATAAGGATTGCCACCCCAGCTTTCTTTTGGTGTCCATTAGCATGGTAAATGGTTTTCCACACCCTCACTTTCAATCTGGGGGTGTCTTTGGGTCTAAAATGAGTCTCTTGCAGACAGCATATCGATGGGTCTTGTTTTTTAATCCAGTCTGATAGCCTGTGTCTTTTGATTGGGGCATTTAGCCCATTTACATTCAGGATAACTATTGAAAGATAGGAATTTAGTGCGATTGTATTGCGTGTAAGGTGACTGTTACCGTATATTGTCTGTGTTCCTTTCTGGTGTATGTTGCTTTTAGGCTCTCTCTTTGCTTAGAAGACCCCTTTCAAGATTTCCTGTAGGGCTGGTTTTGTGTTTGCAAATTCCTTTAGTTTTTGTTTGTCCTGGAAGCTTTTTATCTCTCCTTCAATTTTCAATGACAGCCTAGCTGGATAGAGTATTCTTGGCTGCATATTTTTCTCCTTTAGTGCTCTGAATATATCCTGCCAGTCCTTTCTGGCCTGCCAGGTCTCTGTGGATAGGTCTGTTGCCAATCTAATGTTTCTACCATTGTAGGTTACAGATCTCTTCTCCCGAGCTGCTTTCAGGATTTTCTCTTTGTCCCTGAGACTCGTAAGTTTTACTATTCGATGTTGGGGTGTTGACCTATTTTTATTGATTTTGAGAGGGGTTCTCTGTGCTTCCTGGATTTTCATGCCTGTTTCCTTCCCCAAATTAGGGAAGTTCTCTGCTATAATTTGCTCCATTATACCTTCTGCCCCTCTCTCTCTTTCTTTTTCTTCTGGGATCCCAATTATTCTAATGTTGTTTCATCTTATGGTATCGCTTATCTCTCGAATTCTGCCCTCGTGATCCAGTAGTTGTTTATCTCTCTTTTTCTCAGCTTCTTTATTTTCCATCATTTCATCTTCTATATTACTGATTCTCTCTTCTGCCTCATTTATTCTAGCAGTTAGCGCCCCCATTTTTTATTGCACTTCATTAATAGCCTTTTTGATTTCTACTTGGTTGGATTTTAGTTCTTTTACTTCTCCAGAAAGGGTTTCTCTAATAACTTCCATATTTTTTTCAAGCCCAGCTAGTATCTTTAAAGTGATGATTCTGAACTCTAGATCTGACATTGTACTAATGTCCGTATTGAGTAGGTCCCTGGCAGTCGGTACTACCTCTTGTTCTTTTTGTTGTGGTGATTTTTTCCGTCTTGTCATTTTGTGCAGAGGAGAATAGATTAATGAGAGAACCAAATGCTAGCAGAGTAACAACGTCCCCAGAAAATATACTCTAAACAAATCAGAAAAGACCTGAAGCAGTGGGAAAAGAAAGGGAAAGAGAAAAAAGAAAAAGAAAAAGATAAAGATAAAAACAAAAACAAACAAAACAACAACAACAACAACAAAAACAGAATGTGATCAAATATGATCAGGCTGGTATATAGATCAGTGCCACACACTAGATTTGGGGTGTATTTTGGTCTTTTAGAAGAAAGTGCTTCCCAAAATTTTAAAGAAAGAAAAACTTACATATGTACAAAAATAAGGGTTGATATGAAGAAGGGATGGAATATGACTGTAAAGATGGAAATTATAAAAAATTTTATAAAAGGAATTGATAAGAAGTTGTTTGAAAAAAGAAAGAAGAGGATTTAAAAAAAGAAAAAAAAGGGAGAGGATGTGATCAGGCAGGGGAATAGAAAACACCATATACTAGAGATTTAGGGTATATTTTAATCTGTTAGAAGAAACTATCTCAAAATTTTAAAGAGAGAACAACTTATATATATAAGCCAAAAATACGGGTAACTACTATGAAGGGATAGAATATGACTCTAAAAATGAAAAATAAAAATGTTTTTTTTAAAAAAAGGGATTGATAAGATGTTGGTTGAAAAGGGGAAAAAGAAAAATTCAAAAAGAAAAAAAAGAAAAAAAGACAGTTAAAAAAAAATTAACTTTGAAAGACTAAAGAATCATGGTAAAAAAGCCACGGATTCTATGTGCAGTAGTCCCCTAGCGCTGGAGTTCTGCCGCTCTCATTGATCAGTAAACTTGGTCTTGGCTGGCTGTTCTCGCTGATCTTCTGGGGAGGGGCCTTTTGCCGTGGTTTCCAAATGTCTCTGCCGGAGGCGGAATTGCCCCGCCCTCGCCCCCTCCCGGCTAAGTAATCTAATCGGGTTTGCTCTCCAGGGCTTTTGTTCCCTGCGAGCTTTCCCTACAGCTTTGGAGGACGAGAGTGAAATTGGCGGCCTCCCAATCTCCGCCCCGGAGGAGCCGAGAACTCGGGGCCCCGCTTCTCAGTGAGCCCCCAGAGAAAAGCTGTCAGTCACTCCCGTCTCCCGGGTCTCCGGCCGCACTCCATGCTCACCCGGCCTGTGACCGCACGTTTCTATCTCTGGCACCGGACCCCGCGTGGAGTCTCCAAACCCAGCAGATCCCTGCGGTGCACTCCCACGCGGCTCCTCCCGGGGGAGGAAGGTGAGTCTCCCCGGATCTGCCACTTGTTGGGTCCCTGCTGGAGGAGCAGTGGCCCAACTGTGCCGCGGATCACGGTTTATTCCTGCCATTTTTTTTAAAGATTTTATTTATTTATTTGACACAGGGAGAGAGAGAGAGAGAGAGAGCACAAGCAGGGGGAGCAGGAGAGGGAAAGGGAGAAGCAGGCTCCCCACCGAGCAGGAAGCCCTATGTGGGGCCCGATCCCAGGACCCCAGGACCGTGACCTGAGCTGAAGGCAGATGCCCAACGAACTGAGCCACCCAGGTGCCCCAAACTCCTGCCATTTGCAACAACATAGATGAACCTGGAGAACATTATGCTAAGTGACATAAGGAAGACAAAGACAAATACTGTATAGTATCACTTATATGTGGAATCGAAAAAAAGTCAATTTCATAGAAACACAGTACAGAATGGCAGTTGCCAGGAGCTGGGGGGGGGGTGGCAGGGAATGGGGAGATGTAGGTCAAAGGGTAAAAACTTTCAGTTATAAGAAGAGTAAGTTCTGAGTATCTACTGTACAGCATGGTGACTATAGTTAATAATATAGCATCATATACTTAAAAGTTGCTGAGAATAGATTGTAATTATTCTCACCACATATAAACAAAAGAAAATATGTGAGGTGATGAATGTGTTAATTATCTTGATGTGGGTAATCGCTCCATTTTTATCAAATCATCACAGTATACAACTTAAATATATACAACCATCAACTATATTTGTCAATTATTCCTCAATAAAGTTGAGGCGAAAATTTAAAAATAGAAGAGAATGAGTTGCTTCCTCACCTCTCTTTCTATAGTAATTTATAAATATCTTTATTATAACACATGTCACATTGTTTACATGTCTACTTTCTTCGTTAGATTATGAACTCCTTGAGGACAGGGAGCATGACTTCACTGATAGGCCTGGGACAAATGTGGTGCCTGGGGAGTAGTCAGCTGGTAACAAATCCTTGTTGAATCAATGAATGATCTCTGAATACTTAATCTGAACCTCCCTCTGACACCTGCAGAAGTTTCCCCTCCAGAATACACTCTAGTCTATCCATCTGTCTGTAATATCACTACATATAAAGGGAACAGGTAAGAAAGGGGAGTAGGTGCTTATTCCAAATTCTAGCCCTCTTGATCTTCTGCAGTCACCTGTAATTTCTGGCCTATTCTAGACCCTATGTGAACAGATGACATTGGTGAAGTCTGGTCAGAATGGCTATAATGTCTCCATCCTGGCTTGCTTCTGGGTCTTTTTTTTTTTTTTCTAGTTTCCTAGTGCTACACCACTCTGTCACCACAATCACTGTTTCTATGGGATGAGAAATGGTGATGGCCCACCCTTTACTGCTGATACTAATCATTGCTGATATGACCACTCTTAAGATCTCATAATCTCTCTGCTCATAACCATTAAAAAATTAAGTCAGGAAAACATTTCCCTTAACTGCACGGGGTGATCCATCACTTTTCTAGGATTCCTCCTATCATTTTTTCTGTTCTTACTTTTGTCCCTAATTGTTAAAAGAAAACTTTCATATATATATCACAGTTACTGCATGGATACAACCCACTTCACATCCTAGAATGCAATGCCTTTGGCTATCTCAGCAGTTGTACAAATGGTTTAATAAACCATCCAAATTTTTAGAAAAATAACTTCCTGGAGAATATTTCCCCACTATTCAAAACACCTGTCCTTGATTATTCTTTCTCTGTGACTGTCTCTCACATATACTTGTGTGTGTTTGTGTGTGTGTGTAACACATGGTATTCCAGCTACTGCAGATGCAGATGCAGAAATCACTGACACACACATACACACACACACAATATGTCTTCTCCATACCTCACAGAAACTGTCAGTGAGTGCCTGGGAATGACTATCTCAGGCATGTAAAAAACTGCAGGGCAATTCAGACTGGCATAAAATGGCTTGCTTATATTTAGAGTACACTTAACTTGATAAGTACTGAGTAATGTATAGACACATTTAATCACTATATTGTATACCTCAAATGGATATAACACTGTATATTAACTATACTGGAATTAAATTTTATTTTATTTTACTTTATTATGTTATGTTAGTCACCATACACATTAGTTTTTGATGTAGTGATCCATGATTCATTGTTTTTGTATAACACCCAGTGCTCCACGCAGTACATGCCCTCCTTAATACCCATCACTGGGATAACCCATCCCTCCAGCCCCCTCCTCCCTAAAACCTTCAGTTTGTATCTCAGAGTCCATAGTCTCCCATGGTTCATTTCCCCTCCGATTTCCTCCCCCTTCATTTTTCCCTTACTTCTCCTAATGTCCTCCATGCTAGTCCTTATGTTCCACAAATAAGTGAAACCACATGATAATTGGCTTTCTCTGCTTGACTTATTTCACTTAGCATAATCTCCTCCAGTCCCATCCATGTTGATGTAAAAGTTGGGTATTCATCCTTTCTGATGGCTGAGTAATATTCCATTGTATATATGGACCACATCTTCTTTATCCATTCATCTGTTGAAGGGCATCTCAGCTCTTTCCACAGTTTGGCTATTGTGGACATTGCTGCAATGAATATTGGGGTGCATATGGCCCTTCTCTTCACTACATCTGTGTCTTTGGGGTAAATACCCAGGACTGCAATTGCTGGGTCACAGGGTAGCTCTATTTTTAATTTTTTGAGGCATCTCCACATTGTTTTCCAAAGTGGCTGTACCAACTTGCATTCCCACCAACAGTGTAAGAAGGTTCCCCTTTCTCCACAACCTCTCCAACATTTGTTGTTTCTTGCCTTGTCAATTTTTGCCATTCTGACTGGTGTAAGGTGGTATCTCAATGTGGTTTTGATTTG
>NC_058406.1:104037504-104049299 GCF_002201575.2 Neomonachus schauinslandi | reverse complement strand
GCCATTCTGACTGGTGTAAGGTGGTATCTCAATGTGGTTTTGATTTGAATTTCCCTGATGGCTAATGATGATGAACACTTTTTCATGTGTCTGTTAGCCATTTGTATGCCTTCTTTGGCAAAGTGTCTGTGTCTTCTGCCTGTTTTTTGACTGGATTATTTGTTTTTTGGGTGTTGAGTTTGAGAAGTTCTTTATAGACCTTGGAAATCAGTGCTTTGTCTGTAGTGTCATTTGCAAATATCTTCTCCCATTCTGTGGGTTGCCTCTTTATTTTGTTGACTGTTTCCTTTGCTCTGCAGAAGCTTTTTATCTTGATGAAGTCCCAAAAGTTCATTTTTGCTTTTGTTTCACTAGCCTTTGGAGATGTTTCTTGAAAGAAGTTGCTGTGGCCGATGTCAAAGAAGTTACTGCCTATGTTCTCCTCTAGGATTTTGATGGATTCCTGTCTCATATTGAGGTCTTTCATCCATTTTGAGTTTATCTTTGTGTAGGGTGTTAGAGAATGGTCGAGTTTCATTCTTCTGTATATAGCTATCCAATTTTCCCAGCACCATTTATTGAAGAGACTGTCTTTTTTCCATTGCATATTTTTTTCCTGCTTTGCCGAAGATCTTGAAAAAGAAAAACAAAGCTGGGGGCATCACATTGCCTGATTTCAAGCTATATTACAAAGCAGTGATCACCAAGACAGCATGGTACTGGCACAAAAACAGACATATAGACCAATAGAACAGAATAGAGAGCCCAGATATGGACCCTCAACTCTATGGTCAAATAATCTTCGACAAAGCAGGAAAAAATATGCAATGGAAAAAGACAGTCTCTTCAATAAATGGTGGAATTAAAATTTAAAAAATGGCTTGCTTATATCTGGAAAAAGCTCTTTCTCGTTTTCATTCCCCCCACTCCAGTATCCCTTCCCTCCTCTTCTCCATCTCTCCATCTGTCTCTCCATGTCTCTGACTCTGTCTCTGTCTCTCTATCTCTCTCTCTCTCACACACACACACACACACACACACAACACACAGAAGAGGCTAAAGAAAGCAGACTCCGAGGTCACTGAAGGCAACTTGAAATTTTTCCTTGGGATAAACCTTTCTTTCCTTCAACACTGTCCTAGCAAATATAAGCTGAAAGTAGAGGTGTTCTTGCCAGATTCTGCCCCACAGTGTATGGCTAAGCAGGAACACAGGGAAAACCATGCCAAGCAATCCAAGAGGATATTCAACATGGAAAAGTTCCAACCCCAAAACAGCACCTCCCAGGAGATGACTACAGCTCCTGTAGGAAATCATTTAACCACAAATTCCAACTCCCCTTCACTCCCACAGCCTATCACCCATCTCAAAGGGCTGTTCCCTTGAATCGTGACAATCTGACCCACATCAGCAGCCCAGAGGCCATATGGCAACATAATGCCTTTCTAGCTCATTGGATAGGAAAAGGGAGGGAGGGACAACCAATTGAATGATTGTCATTGAAATCCTGTAATTTGTGATTTGTCAATAACTCCTGACTTTGGGGGAGTTTTCTGCACCCCTTAACACATTCTGACAGCCACAATATGTAACTGTGGACACCTAAAATGCCTCTGAAACCATACCATCATCTGGTAACAATGAAACAAATAACAAATTCTCTGTGAAGGTAGAGGAGATGCCCCACATCTCAGAGTGGTCAGTAATTTTAAATGTTTAGGGGGAATAAATTCTTTGGAATTCCAAAGGTAATAAACTAATATGCAAGAGGGATCAGCTATGTTGGAAGAAACCAGGGTATGGCCAAGTGCTATCTTCCTGTTCACACTATAAAGTGGAACTGATAATCCTGTTATCCCTACAGTTATTAAACTGCACTGATCAAATAGTCATCTGAATCAAGTCAGGCAAAGAAACTCACTTGAATAATAGAATCATAGCTCTCAAGTTGAAAGAGGAATTTATCAGACATTCACCCAATGTTCCTCTATTTAACCCCCCTCCAAAATATCCCTGGTCTCATACTCATCTTCTGTAACTGATGTAACCTGATCCAATGCAAAGAGGATTTACAGTGAAAAGCCCTGAGTTGGAGGCCTGGGTCCTGACTTTCTGATTTATCAGCCATGCAACATTGGACCTCCTGGTCATCAACTACACTATGAGGAGGCTAGACTACTTGACTGCCAACTTCTCAGGCAATTCAAAATTCTCTAGGCAGTGATAGGGAACTCACTATCTCCAAAGATAATTCTCCTCATGTTTGGACAATTCTGACTATTAAACAGTTCTTCCCTATACAGAGCCAAAATATGCTTCTCTATAGTTTCTACCCATTTATCTGACTTTTTATTCAACCCACGTATAATCCTAATTCTTTGTAAGAGCCACTCATATAATCGAAGACAGACACTCATCTCCCAACCACCTGCTTCTCACTCAGTTCCCTTTACCACCCACCTGGCCAATCATCCTATTTACTCTACTCAGAACATATAACAAGTTGTCCACATCTCTACTGAAAAATGGTCATCAGAACTGAACAAAAAGCTATAGAAACAATCTGGAAAATGCCAAGCGCAGACCACCACCACTTATTCTGTTCTAGCTAATGTGCTTCTTTTAATGCAGCCTAAAACAGCATTACCTTTCTGGTTACAACATCACACTTCCTGTGTCACAATATCCCCCTGCTTTTACTTATGTCTTCTACCCCATCCTTGCGAAGTTTAATTTAGAACCAAAGTCAGAATTTTACCTTTATTTCAGTAGGACTCACTTCTATTAGATCTAAGCTGTGGTGTGACATACTAAAATTTTCTTGGAGCCTCAGTCTACTCTAAAATTGTTTGCCAGCTGCCCAAATTTTCATCCAAGCAATTGATGAAAATATAATGATCATAATCATGGTCAAGAAAACAGTCCTGGAGCAGACCACTAGACTGCCCTCCACATTGATATGAATCTGCAAGATTTGGGTCTCTGCCATTAAAAACTCAGATCCCAGGTTGCCCCATCCTTGGCATTCTCTGAACTCCACCTTTCTGAGCTCACACACATGCCACAGCCAAGTCTTTCTGCTGCCCCTGCAATGGTCTCCACAAGTAAGTTCCCCCCAGGACTTAAGCACTTTCAGAGAAACTGCTGTTTAAAACACTAAAAAGATAAGTAAACCTAACAAAAAAGGAGAAAAGTTCACACCCAGAGCTGCATGAGATAGTGGAAATAATGTGGGAGTTGGAGTTAGAATGACCTGGGATTGAATCCTGGTTTTGTAACTTACTCACTGGGTAACCTCAGGCACCCTACCACTATCAGTTCCCTCATCTCAAAAATAGGGATAATAATAATGACCTCATGGGGTTGTTCTGAAGATTAGAAGTGATACGTGCAAAATCTCAGCACATCCTCAGCACCAAATGGACATGCAATATAGATTACTTTTATTATTACAGCATGGTGAGAGAGACAAAAACACAATAACTACTGGCATAAAAGACAACTAAACCCAGGAAGAAAAGGGGAGAAAATGAAGATCTGTGTTCTGTGGACATTAACTAATGTTCCACAAAAGAAAGAACTGATGGTCCAGTAAGGTTAGAAATAAGGGCATTAAACAACATTTTCAAAACTCAGACACATTTCTGTCTCATTGGCTCTAAACAAGATTGGCCACCCCCTTGCATTTCTTATTTTATCATGCCCCAGAAACTATTATAGGACACAAAAGATGATTCAAACCTACTCAACACTAGGGTGAGAAGAAAGACAAAATGGGGCAGGGGGTACAGACATATAAGTAAATAATTACAATAAAATATCACCAATGCCATGAGAAAGATAAATACAGAGCATGTGGGAAACTGTGATCTATCTGGAGATGTCAGGTAAGGCTTTATGAAGAAGGGAATGATCCTGGAAAGTTTTAAAGGGTGAGGAGAAGATAAGATTAAGGGACTCTTCAGGTAGTAAGGATAGTAGTAGAGATTTTAAACGGTGGGATACCACTAAAGGATCATCCAAGAAATGTTTATCAGTCCAGAGTGACTTTCCCATAGAATACAAACAGTAAGACAGGCAGCTGGAAAGATACAGATTCATGCCTATTGTGAAGGGGCCTCTAGGTTAAGGAGAAAAATTTTGGAATTCTACACATAAGCAGGAAGGAATGACATGATAAGATTAGAAGATGAATCAGGCAGCCTATAGCAGAGGGGCTAGATACAACACTTTTTACAAATACCTAACTGAAAGATGATAAAGTCCAGAACTAAAATTGCAGCTCTAGAAACAGAGAACACACCTACAGTGCAGAATGAAGTCTAGAGAGAACTGGCAGGATGTGGCATGCACATGAGGAGAGTGAGAAGTGAAAAGTGACTTGGTATAGCTTGAGACAGTCAGTGGATGGGGATAGGGATGTCATTAACCAATATGTGGACTTCTGGAGGATAGTACGCTTTGGTATAGGCCACAATAATGAGCTCAGGGGTTTTTTTTTGGGGGGGGGGGTTGTTTGTTTAGTTTAGAATTTAGTGATTCATCAGTTGCATATAACACCCAGTGCTCATTACATCAAGTGCCCTTCTTAATGCCCATCACCCAGTTACTCCATTCCCTCACCCACCACAGTTTTGAACAGTATGGGCAGAGGTAACTAGGGGACATCCAAATGAAGATGTAGTCTGTTCCACATAAAAGTCTGGAAATTGAGAGAGAGACCACAGATAGGAATCTCCTGTATATTTATGAGAATAAATTAGAAAACCCACAGTTTATAGGAAGAGTAAGTAGAACATATCCTTGATACCCCAAGATAATAACCTTGAAAGCAATGTAAAATTAGACTAGTGGTTCTTGCCCGATAAAGTCATGCTATCTTCTGGTGATCACTGCTTCTAACTCAAGAGCTCATTTTCTTGCTTTCTTTTGAAAAAATCAAAATTAAATACGCCTAGCTTCTCTCAGTTCATCATAATTTCTGGAAGACCAACATTCATTTCATGGCAAGTTCTCCCAGTATCCAAAGATAGAATTCATAGATAAAAAGGGACATGCAGGTAGGCCCCTGTGATGTTTTCCTACCACAAATTTGGGGTTCCCATAAGTGCATATTGAATTTGGGGTTCCCATAAATGCATATTCTACCACTCTAAAGACAAAGATAAGAATGTATATTTATCAATGGATATTTATCAAGCATCTATCAAGTCAAAGTGGGGGGTATTAAAAAAAAAGTAGAAGGTGTGGACCCTGCACACAAAGAACCTATAATAACCAAAGAAAACCTTCCATAAAATCTCCAGTATGTGGGGTTTGTGTAAACCTAAATTTGGAACTTGGTAAAACAAGTATAGATGAGTACGTGAGGAAGGTGGGAAGTAAACACATTGCTAGAGAAATAGAGGTGGAGATATGGGTGGATCTGGATTTGGTTAGGAATGAATCAGACCATCCTACAGAGGATGGCTCCTCCCTGGATGGACTTGCTATAAGAAGGCTACTAACCCAGACTTTAGCACCCAGCAAGCTCCATCAGTCTACATTCTACTTGCTCTTCTGGTAAAGGAAGTAAGTAAAAGGGAATACATCTAACTTTGCCTACTTGGTGTTAAGCAAGGTAGAAATCTGGAATGTATGTATGTATGCTCTAAGGCAAAATGTTCTTAGATGTTTGGGGTTCTTCATTTTTAGTGGAACTGTTACTAAAAACTTATTTTGATATACAAGGAAAATGAGAGCATAAATGTGTTTTCTATAAAGCTACTCAATACTCTCTTTATATTGCTGGATTTTCCATTTATTCATTCACTGAACAAATATATACTAACTGCCTTCTATTTGTCAAGTGCTCTATTTGGCTGATTATATAACAGGGACAACATAAACTCCCTACTCTTAGGAGCTTGCATTTAGTAGGGGGAGACACCCAGTAAACAATAAATGAACAAAATTTTCAAATAGTGCTAAGAACAATGAAGAAAATAAGAGAATGATGTAGTAAAGTAATGAGAGGAGAGAACTTTAGATTGGATGGCTAGGAAGGATCTCTCTGGGGAATTTTCTTTTGAGCTGAGATCTTAATGACAAAAGGAACCAGTCAAGGCAAACAGCAAGATTCTAAACAGGAGTCAACTTGTTTCAAAGAATAAAAAGAAGCTAGTGTGCCTAAGAGCATATTTAACAAGAAGAACAGTGGTGTATGGTGACATTAGAGAGCTAGATCGGGTAGACCATATAAAAGGCATAGTAGAGTTTGTACATATTTTAAGTGCATGAGAAGTCACTGGAGAGTATTCAGCAGGAAAAATGAGACAATCTAATGTATGTTTTTAAAATATTATTCTGGGCTGCTTTTTGGAAAAATAAGTTAATAGGAACGCAAGAGTGGAAGCAGGGAGATAGACTGAAGTTTAGGTGAGAGATGATGGGAGTAAGAGTAGTGAGAAGTAACTCTTTGCTCAAGCCAAAATCTAGAGGTTATCCACGATCCCTGTCTTTCCCTACCCCACACTGATCCATCACCCTGCCCAGTCAACTCTGCCTTTAAGACATGCCTAATCCATCTGTCTCCCTGTCCACCACTACCACCCTAGTCCAGGCTATCCTTCACTTTACCCCTGACTATTATATGAAAAAAACACAACTTAGTTATTCATTTTTCTATCAGCAGATATTTGGGTTGTTTCCATTTGGGGAGGTATTATAAATAATGGGGCTATGAACATTTTTGTACATGATTTTTGGGTGCATATATTTGATTACATATATTTCTACTTAAAATATTCCCAAGGAGTAAATTTCTGGGTCTTAGATACTGCCAAACAAATTCTGAAAGTACTTCTGCCAGTTTATGCTCCTTCTAGCAGCAAATGAAAGATCCAGTTTCTCCACATCCTCACCAATATTTAGTATTGTAAAGTTTCTTCTTCCTTTTTGTCTTTTTAGTCATTTTGGTGGGTGTAATGTGGTCTCACACTCTAATTTTAATTTATATTTCCCTGATGATTAATAAAGTTGAGAACTTTGGGTATGTTTATTAGCCACTTGGATACCCTTTTATGTAAAGTTCCTGTGGTTTCTACACATTTTTCTATTGGGTTGTCTGTGTATTTTGTACTGATTTACAAGAAGTTAATTTTATAATCAGGATAGAACCCTTTATTAGTCAAATGTATTGCACATATCCTCCCACTCTGTGGCTTTCTCTTCTCTCCTTTAATAGGGTCCTTGAATAAACAGCCATTCCTACTTTCAATGGAATCCAATTTATCAATCTTTTTCTTTATGATTAACACTTTTTGAATTCTATTTAAAAAGTATTTCTCTACCCTCAAGGTCTTGAAGATATTCTCCTATGTTATTTTCTTTTATCTTTTGCATGTAAAATCTACCTAGGAACTAATTTGTTTTACTATATGATACTTCAATTAACCTAACACCATTTATTCAAAGTTTATTCTTTTCCTACTGACCTGCATCACATCTTCATCATAAATCAAATATGCATAGTGATATAGGTCTGATTTTGGACTATTGCCTTTCACTGATCCATCTGTTTAGCCATGCACCAATACCATGCTGTCTGCCTTTATAATACACTTTTACATCTAGTATATCCTCAAACTTTGTCTTCTTCAAGATTGTCTTGGCTAGTCTTGGCCCTCCACATTTTAAAGTAGTTGGAAATTAAGACTTCTGTTTTGAACATAATAGGTTTGAGATCTCTATTAGCCAAGAAGAAATACTGTATAGGCCTTTAGACATACACATCTGAAGCCTAGGGAAGAGTCTGTGGCTTAACATATAAAAGTGGGAATTGTTAATTGTCAACCTAATATAGGATTTAAAGTTATAGGGCTAGATGAGATCTCCCAAGGAAATATAAATAGAGAAAGGAAGCTAAGGAGTGAATCTCAGAGCACAGCAACATTAGGGGCTGGAAGAGGAAACTAGGAGAAAGTGGGCAGTAAGCTTGGGAAAGAAATAAGAGAGTATGAGGCGTCTGAAGGACAATGTAGCCATGCTGCTGAAAGGACAAGCAATGTGTGAAATGAAAATGGATAGTTGAATTTGCCAAGGTGAAGAACATTTTTTATCTTCATGAGAGATTTCATGGATTTTTTAGAGAGAAACACAATCTGAGTAAAATAAAATAGGAAGTGAAAAAAAAAAAGCATAGCTATAGCTTTTGAAGGAGTATTACTATAAAAGAGAAAAGATAAATCAGAGTGTGCCTAAAGGGAGATGTGGGATGGGGGGGAGAAGAAAAGCACTAAAAAAGAGACACATCAGTGTGAATACATGGATATATCCAGTAGAGAAGAGGACAGCTACAAAAGCAAAAGCAAAGTGTTTAAATAGGCAAGAAAGAGTGTTTCCAGTGCTGAAACAGAGGATAGGAACACAGACTGTATATCCACATAACAGCAGTGAGGGTTAAGGTATATGGATACAAATGCACTAGGCTGGGAGATCAGATACTGGGAAAATGAAGAAATCCTTTTCATTGGCTTCCCAGTTCTCAGCAAAATAAAAATCAAGGACATCTTCTGAGATAAAGGAAATGAAGTAGCTGTTAGTGGTCTTGCCAGTGAGTATAAGAAAGAGCTGGGTGTTATGCTGAACTAATAAATCATTGAACATTGTACCAAAAACTAATGATGTATTATACCTTGGCTAATTAAATTTAAATTTTAAAAAAAGTAAATTTTATGGGAGAAAAAAAATAAAGCCAATTACATCTTCGAAAGAAAGGAAGGAAGGAAGGAAGAAAAAGTGGGCAAGTTAGAGAGGGTGCATGCCAGGAGCAATGATGGAGATTAACCAAATGTCTAACCAAAATAAAAAGGGAAATGAGTACATGATGCAGTAAATTAGACAGTGAGGCCAAAGAATAATTGAACTCAGGATACAAAAGAAGGTCAGAGTGGAATCCTTGAGACTGAGGTTTTGGGGACAGTGAAAGTCCAAGGTCTGGAATATCAATGTAAATGACAGTGCCTCCACTGTGCCTAAAATAATCTTAAATCTTAGGTGTGTTTTTTATAAAAAGCATACAACTGTATTTTTTAATTCAATCTTTATAATCTGTCTTTTAGCCAGCCAGTCTGTTCAATTAACACATATACCATAATTCATTATAAAATTATATCTAATCCTACTCTTATATTTTATACTTTCTGTTTACTCTGCCTTTTCTATGCTTCTTATTTTCTTCTTTCCTGGCTTCTATTGTGTTAATTGGAAACTTTTTTAATTCCTCTTTTCCTCTCTAATGGTTTAGAAGTTATAAATTATATTCTCTTAGTGGTTACCCAAAAACTTATCACAATACAGATGTAACAATCTCAATAATTAATCAAAACCTATTTCCTCTTATAAAACAATCCAAGGCCCATACATGCTTTAGCTCTATAACAGTCTTGTCTTTCACATTATTGTTTCCTATATCATTTTACTTTTGCCTGGTTTTATAACTCATAAAGTAGTCATTATAATGCTTTTATAAAATAAATGTTTGTTTAGATTTATTAACATGCTTAGTAGTTTCTTTTTTTCACCAATTAGATAAATTGAACATTCCTTAAATGCTATTCCTTAAGTGGCAAAATGAAAGCCAGTCAACAGAAAATTATTTATAATATTGAAAAGCTATTAAAATATTGAAAAGCTATATACTGAAAAGCTAATATTGAAAAACCACCCTATCCAATTAAAAATACTGCATACTTCATGAAATGTTGAAAAAAATAAATTGTGTGAACATTCATTGAGTGTCTCAGCCATTTGGCAAATTAGCTTTCAGAAAATTGTCTCTCAACACATTGATCATTTAGCAAATTAGCTTCTGGAGAATTCATTTTCAGCAAATTTATATGAATAAATTTTCCTGGTTCTGACCAGTAGGCCTTTCCAGAATCCTGCTATGTATAACATAGAGAGGTTGAGTCACTATGTTGTATACCTGAAACTAATATAATGTTGCATTATACAAAAATAATGATTGTGGATCACTGCATCAAAAACTGGTGATGTACTGTATGGTGACTAACATAATATAATAAAATTAAATTAAAAAAATATATTGTGTGTTAACCATACTCAAATTTAAATTGGTTTTTAAATAATAATAAAAAAATAAAATCCTGCCATGGGCAATGGTCAGTTCAGTTAAGAGTGATGCTCTTACCAACACCACCTAAATACTGCTATGAATGGGTTTAAGGCCAAGAAATTGTATTTAATAATTCAAATGAACTCTGTGTTGATTTTCACTATTTAGATGGTACAGAGAAGCTTTTCAAGGCAAGCTTCTACTTTAAAGATGGATTACATAGAGGAACATACAGGTTTAAAAACGTGGAAATTCGGCACCTGGGTGGCACATTCGGTTAAGCATCCAACTCTTGGTTTCAGCTCAGGTCGTGATCTCAAGGTCATGAGATTGAGCCCAGAATCTGACTCCATGCTCAGCGTGGAGTCTGTGTAAGACTCTTCTTCTCCCTCTGCACCTCCCCACCATGAGCACATGCGCTCTCTCTCTCTTTCTCTCTCTCTAAAATAAATAAGCATGGAATATTTTTCCATCATTTTGTATCTTCTTCAATTTCTTTCATGAGTGTTCTGTAGTTCCTAGAATATAGATCCTTTACCTCTTCGGTTAGGTTTATTCCAAGGTATCTTATGATTTTTGGTGCTATTGTAAATGGAAGCATTTCTCTAATTTCTCTTTCTACAGTTGCATTGCTAGTGTATAAGAAAGCAACTGATTTCTGTGCATTGATTATGTATCCTGCCACATTACTGAATTGCTGTATGAGTTCTAGTAATTTGGGGGTGTCCTTTGGAAGATGGGAAAACATTCCATGCTCATGGATCGGAAGAATAAACATTGTTAAAATGTCTATGCTACCCAGAGCAATCTATACCTTCAATGCCATCCCGTTCAAAATTCCAATGACATTTTTCAAAGTGCTGAAACAAACAATCCTAAAATTTGTATGGAATCAGAAAAGACCCTGAATCGCCAAGGAAATGTTGAAAAAGAAAAACAACACTGGAGGCATCACGTTGCCTGATTTCAAGCTATATTACAAAGCAGTGATCACTAAGACAGCATGGTACTGGCACAAAAACAGACATATAGACCAATGGAACAGAATAGAGCCCAGATACGCACCCTCAACTCTATGGTCAAATAATCTTCAACAAAGCAGGAAAAAATATGCAATGGAAAAAAAGATTCTCTTCAATAAATGGTGCTGGGAAAATTGGACAGCTATATACAGAAGAATGAAACTTGACCATTCTCTAACACCCTACACAAAGATAAACTCAAAATGGATGAAAGACCTCAATGTGAGAGGTGAATCCATCAAAATCCTAGAAGAGAACATAGGCAGTAACTTCTTTGACATCGGCCACAACAACTTCTTTCAAGAAACATCTCCAAAGGCTAGTGAAACAAAAGCAAAAATGAACTCTTGGGACTTCATCAAGATAAAAAGCTTCTACACAGCAAAGGAAACAGTCAACAAAATAAAGAGGCAACCCACAGAATGGGAGAAGATATTTGCAAATGACACTACAGACAAAGCACTGATTTCCAAGGTCTATAAAGAACTTCTCAAACTCAACACCCAAAAAACAAATAATCAAGTCAAAAAATGGGCAGGAGACATGAACAGACACTTTTCAAAAGAAGACATACAAATGGCTAACAAACACATGAAAAAATGTTCATCATCATTAGCCATCAGGGAAATCCAAATCAAAACCACATTGAGATACCACCTTACACCAGTCAGAATGGC
>NC_058406.1:104031944-104034504 GCF_002201575.2 Neomonachus schauinslandi | reverse complement strand
CATCAACATGGATGGGACTGGAGGAGATTATGCTAAGTGAAATAAGTAAAGCAGAGAGAGTCAATCATCATATGGTTTCACTTATTTGTGGAACATAAGGAATAGCATGGAGGACATTAGGAGAAGGAAGGGAAAAATGAAGGGGGGGAAATTGGAGGCAGAGATGAACCATGAAAGACTATGGACTCTAAGAAACAAACTGAGAGTTTTAGAGGGGAGGGGAGTGGGGGAATGGGTTAGCCTGGTGATGGGTATTAAAGAGGGCACGTATTGAATGGAGCACTGGGTGTTATACGAAAACAATGAATCATGGAACACTACATCAAAAACTATGATGTAATGTATGGTGATTAACACATCATAATAAAAAAAACAACTAATGATGTAATGTATGGTGATTAACATAACATAATAAAATAAAATTTAAAAAGTAAAAAAAACTAATGACGTATGGTGACATAACATAATAAAATAAAATTAAAAAAATAAAAATTAACTAACTAAATAAATAAATCCTTTTTTAAAATGTGGAAATTCATTATAATAATTGATAAGACCTAGAAAAAGACCAAGAAGTCCCCTTTTATTTCTTCTTTCCAGGTTCACTTTTACTTCCAAAAGATGTCTACTCTACTGGAAAATATCATGGCCATTATCAACCTATTCCATGACTATTCAACAACAGACAAGGAAACTGACACACTGAGCAGAGAAGAACTGAAGGAGCTCCTGGAAATGGAGTTTCGGCCAATCCTGAAGGTAAGGGATATCTGCTGGAACATAAAGGTGCATCATGCTTGCTCTGCAGCAACAATATGACAAATAATAACCGTGAGCTTTTGTGAATTATTGGTTTTGGAATAGAAACAGACTTAATCTGACTTCAAAACAGATATAATCTGTTTTCCTCTCTTTATACCTTTAATACACTACGCACACCCATGGATGTGCACAATACACAAACCCACCACATACATCTGTGAAAAAAATATAAATATTTATTGACAACAAATGAACACCAAATAATTAGTTCTTGGTATTATGTTTCCTAACTTCAAGAATGTTAAGAAGATATACTTAAGAGACAACTCACTGATAGATTTCACAACATATTGACATATAAAGAAAAAAAAGGGGGCACATGACACATCAAACTTTTTAGTGTCAACAAACCAGCGTTAAAGATATATTCTTTTAGTACAATAGCTAGAGTTTCCTCCTAATGCATCATAAGCTGAACATTTTTAAAGAAAAAACCCACAGAGTGTCCCACATTTACTTACCAAAAATAACATTCACCAAATTGTTTTTTAATTATTCAACTGACCATGTGAGTCATTCTCATGTAACCTCCCCCTGTCTTCCATATGTATAGAATCCAGATGACCCAGACACTGCTGACGTCTTCATGCATATTCTTGATTTAGACCATGACAAGAAAATAGACTTCTCAGAGTTTTTTCTGATGGTATTCAAATTGGCTCAAGCCTACTATGATATGGCCAGAAGACAGAACTTCCAAGCACCAGAGCAAAACCAAAAAAAACATGCGTACCACACACAAGAAGAAGAAGATGACATAGGGGAAGACAAAGTACAAGAAGCAAAAGAAGAAAGAATTAGAAAATCCAGTCAATCAGGAAAAAATCATAGAAAGGGGAAGAAAACAATATCCAACAGCCCAAAAGGAAGAGGAGGAAAGGGACATGAACGGACATCAGACAGCTCTAGACATGCACGATCCCATGAGGGTCAGACAGCTGACGGTAGACACTCTGAGTCAGGATCTCCCCATCACCAATCATCCACTTGGACACATGGCTCTAGACAATCACAGTCTGGACATGGAAAATCGTCATCTGAAATCAGGCCAGCGAAAAGCCCAGGATCCAGGATTAGTCAGAACAGTGATAGCGAAGGACACTCAGAAGATTTGGAAATACAGTTTGGATCTGGCTCAGAAAACCAACATGGATCTGCCCATGGCCATGCAGGAGACAGCTCAAGATGCTCTGAGTCTCATCAATGGCAGACAGACCATCATGCACAGTCTAAGTCTACCCATAGACGGTCAAGCTCTGGTACCAGAAGAAGACAAGGATCTAGTCATGGACACTCTACACACACCTCTAGACAATCCAGGTCTCCTTATGGAGACACATCCTCTCAGGGATACACTGGCTCCTTCCATAGGCAGTCAAAACCAAGCACAAGAGGAAGACAAGAACCTTGGCATGAGCAGTCAGCAGACAGATCCAAACATTCAGGCACTGAATATGGACAACAATCCTCCAGATCTAGGGCAAGCAGGCATCGGGGATCCAGTGTGAGTCCGGCCAGCGACACTGAAGGACATTCAGAAGATTCATGTAGAGAATCCTCAATGACCCACAAAAGAACTGGTTCCACATCAAGGAATCAACATGGGTCTACCCAGAGCAGGTCAGCTGAGAGATCCAGGCAGTCAGGGTCCCATAAAGGGCAGAGGGCCAAACAAAGACAGTCTGACTCTTCCCACCGAGACTCAGGATCCACCACCAGGGAAAGACAAGGGCGCCAC
>NC_058406.1:104026927-104031934 GCF_002201575.2 Neomonachus schauinslandi | reverse complement strand
TGGTCCAGGTCCAGGCAAAGGAGACAACATGGCAGTGCACATGGCAGTCCTGAGCACTCAGGGTATTACTTCTACCAGATATCCTCCCAAGAACAGTTTGATTCTGTCCATGGACAGTCTCAATCCAGTACCAGGGGGAGACAAGGATCCCACCATGAGCAGGCACATGACAATTCTAGACATGCAGGATCCCATGAGGGTCAGGTAGCCGATGGTGGGCACTCTGACTCAGGATCTCACCACCAGCAATCATCCTCTTGGGCGCATGGCTCTAGACAATCGCAGTCTGGGCATGGACAATCATCATCTGAATTCAGGCCAGTGAGAAACCGGGGGTCCAGTATTAGTCAGGACAGTGATAGCGAAGGGCACACTGAAGATTCTGAGAGCCAATCTGGATCTGGCTCAGGAAACCAACATGGATCTGCCCATGGCCATGTAAGAGAGAGCTCTAAACGCTCTGAGTCTCATAAAGGGCAGAGAAACAATAATCATGGACAGTCTGAGTCTGGACATGGACACTCAGACACTGGTACTGGATGGAGACAAGGATCTAGCCATGGACACTCTATAGATATCTCTAGACAATCAGGGCCTCTTCAGGGGCAGAGTGAAAATCACGGGCAGTCTGAGTCAGGATTTGGACAGTTTCAGCATGGTAGTGGAAGTCTTGATTCCACCTATATGGAATCCAGGGACATATGTGAGTTTGGAGAAAAATTTGTCATCCAATATAACAGACAGTAATATGAACCCAGGAACATATAGCCATTCAAGGGATAATTCAAAGCAGTTGGGATTTATTCAGTCACAAAGTTATTATTATTATGAGTGAGAAACCGATGAAAGAATAGTTAATCCAAAGAGTAGAAACCTGAGCCAAGACATAACATTGAATCATAAAAATTTCTCATTATACTTGCAAAGAGTTTATCTTACCATTTTATTTTAAATAAGTTACACTATTTCTTTCCTTTGGTGATAGTTTCATTTCTTCTCTAGGAAGATTTAAACCTTAAGTTAGGAAACGGTGAATGGGCAAAATCAATGTCATTTAGAACTAAATTTAGAAAACTCAATATTTTTGGTAGTTGGAGTTCAAGTAAGGATTTGTCTTTTGGAAGGTTAAATTTTAGGAACTTTGTAGTTTGGCACAAATTATCTTAGCCAAAAATATAAAGTCACTGTTCTAGAGACCAAAGCTACTATGTTAATATCAAGGCTCAGTACATCTTCCTCTACTGTTCTTCAAATGGAATTCTATATTATTCTGGATTCAGTAAAATCAAAAGACTGAACTGCATAAAGATTCAAAATAAACAATTGAGCATATGTCATAGTTTGTCTTTTCTTTTTTTTTAAGATTTTATTTATTTATTTGAGAGAGATAGGCAGACAGGCAGGCAGGCAGGCAGGCAGAGGGAGAGGGAGAAGCAGGCTCTCTACTGAGCATGGAGCCCAATGTAGGGCTCAATCACAGGATGCTGGGATCATGACCTGAGCAAAAGGTAGATGCCTAACTGACTGAGCTACCCAGGCACCCCCATAGTTTGTCTTTTCTATGCTTATTTCTCATAGACCCCAGAAAACTTAATTCCCCATGGCCAAAATTACATGTTTTTCTTATATCACTGGAAAATTATATGACCAAATGGCAGTTATACACCATGCAAAAGTAATAACAAGTCCAATGAAGTAAGAATTTAATCAACATAATCATTGTCACATGTAGTCACCTTCAGGATGCAAAAAGGCTTAGCTCAATCATGAATAGGACCATAATTATTACCCAAACAGCAACCAAAGTGGCTATTAGGCACGTCAAACCAAGATTAGTAAACAGAAATTACTAACCATAGGGCCTTCTTCCAAAGACACTAGGAGTTGTTTTCCAATGGAAATTAAGGAAAGCAAGAATTTGTGCAGAAATATCTTGACAAAGGAAAAAACAATAAAGAAAATGCCCACCCTGGAAAGAAAATGCATACAGTTCATGATGTTGGCAGGTGAATGAAGAAATAAATGAAGAGTAGTACAAATGTGTACAAGATTCTACCATTAGAAGGAAATCACTGTGGGAGAATCATACCTAAGTTTTCCTTCTCCATAATATCACACCAGAATGCACATTAGGGAATATCTAGATCAGTGTTCAAATTCTGCATTTGAGTCTGTCACAAAAATAATCCATACCAAACAGCAATTAGACCTCAAAGTGTCCTAAATCTCAGTTTTATAAAAGCACCTTATTGAGGGGGGGAAAGATGGTGGAGGAGTACGGGACCCTATTCCAACTGGTCCCCAGAATTGAGCTGTATATCTACCAGACCACTCTGAACACCCACGAAATCAGCCTGAGATGGAAGAAGATAGATCTGGATCTCTACAAACAGAATATCGCAGGCGGTTGGTTTTGAGGTACAAAGTAGGCAGCCATGATTCCATGGGCAGATATCAGAGGATAAACTGAAGGGGGAGGGAGACAGCTGTCTGGATCCAACACTGCTGGTGAGCGATAGCCTCCCATGCTGGGGACAGGGCACAGACTCGGGGACTGGTAGTGGTGGGTAAAGGACTTTGGGGCAGCCCCCCAGAGGGGCGGGGCTACGTGTGCAAACTGGGGGTGGCTCGTGGTTTTAGAAGCACAAAGGCAGATTTCTGTCCCGACCTGGAGACGAGGACTGGGAGCAATGCTGAGGGGCACAAAACGCAGAATGTTACAGTTTATAGAAGCACAGACAGAAACAGAGATAGTGTGGTCTGGAGAGCTCACTGAAGACCAGACTGCGATCTCTCTGCTCTGAGGTAGAGGGTTGGAAATGGTCTCATCTGCTCTATCGGAGGAGACCCAGAGAGCCGCCAGAGAACAAAGGCCCCCAAAAATCGGTTTTCACTGAGCCCATTCCCCACCACAGGGGGCAGGGCAACTGTGCCCAAACAGGGTTGCCTGAGTAACAGCGTGGCAGGCTGCTCTCCCAGAAGACAGGTTAGGAAAACAAGAGGCCAGCAACCCTAAGGTCCCTAGAAAATAGGTGCATCTTGCTTGGGTCGTGGTCAATAATTTGGACTCTATACATTCCCTCAACCACCCCTCAACAGAATGACGAGGAGGAGGAACCCCCAAAATTGGAAAGACTGAGAGACTATGACTTATGCCACAGATTTACAAATGGATTCAATATAACCAAGATGTCGGAGATGGAATTCAGGCTAGCAATTCTGAAGACAATAGCTAGGATGGAGAAATCAATTAATGGCAACATAGAGTCTCTAAGGGCAGAAATGAAAGCTGAATTGGCAGAACTTAAAAATGCTATCAATGAGATCCAATCTAATCTAGATAATCTAACAGTTGGGTAAGCAAAGCAGAAGAACAAATTAGTGACCTGCAAGACCAATTAATAGACAAAAAGGGAAAAGAGAAGGCCAGGGAAAAACAACTCAGAATCCATGAAAACAGAATCAGAGAAATAAGTGACACCATGAAACGTTCCAATGTCAGAATTATTGGGATACTAGAGTGGGTGGGGAGAGAGAAAGAGGACTAGAAGACATATTTGAGCAAATCGTAGCTGAGAACTTCCCTAATCTGGGGAATGAAACAAACATTCATGTCCTAGAGGCACAGAGGACCCCTCCCAAGATCAAGGAAAACAGGCTAACACCCCGGCAAGTAATAGTAAAACTCGCAAATCTTAGAACCAAGGAAACCATCTTACCGGCAGTTAGGGGGAAGAGATTCCTTATGTACAGAGGGAGGAACATCAGAATAACGTCACACCTAGCCACAGAGACCTGGCAAGCCAGAAAGCCCTGGCAAGACATATTCGGGGTACTAAACGAGAAGAACATGCAGCAAAGAATACTTTTGCCGGCAAGGCTGTCATTTAGAATGGATGGAAAGATGCAGAGCTTCCAAGACTGGCAGAATCTGAAAGATTATGTGACCACTAAGCTGGCCCTGCAAGAAATATTAAGGGGGATTCTATAAAAGGAGAAAGACCCCAAGAGTGATATACAACAGAAATTTAAAGAGACAATCTATAAAAACAAGGTCTTCACAGGCAACATGATGACAATAAATTCATATTTTTCAATAATCACTCTCAAAGGGAACAGCCTAAATGCTCCCATAAAACAGCACAGGGTTGCAGATTGGATAAAAAGACAGGACCCATCCATATGCTGTCTACAAGAGACTCATTTCGAACCTAAAGATACATCCAGACTGAAAGAGAAGGGATGGAGATGCATCTTTCATGCCAACAGACCTCAAAAGAAAGCTGGAGTAGCAATTCTTATATAAGACAAATTAGATTTTAAACTAAAGTCTGTAATTAGAGACACAGAAGGCCACTATATCATTCTTAAAGGGTCTATCCAACAAGGAGATCTAACAATTGTAAATATCTACACCCCCAACATGGGAGCAGCCATCTACATAAGCCAACTGTTAACCAAAATAAAGAGTCATATTGATAACAATATGTTAACTGTAGGAGACCTCAGTACTCAACTCTCAGCAATACACAGATCATCTAAGCAGAAAATCAACAAGGAAACAAGAGCTTAGAATGACACACTGGGTGGAATGTTCTGTAAATATCTATGAGGTCCATCTGGTCCAATCTATCATTCAAAGCTCTTGTTTCCTTGTTGATTTTCTGCTTAGATAATCTGTCCATTGCTGAGAGTGGAATGTTGAGGTCTCCTACAATTAATGTATTCTTATCAAAATGACTCTTTATTTTGGTTAACAGTTGGCTTATGTAGATGGCTGATATAGTGGCCTTCTTTTCTTTCTTTAAAATTTTGGGAGGCACTTTCCTCTAACAGACCAAAATACGCCCAAAATCTAGTGTGTGGCACTGATATATGCACCAGCCTGATCATATTTGATCATATTCTGTTTTTGTATTGTTCTGTTTTGGTTTTGTTTATTTGTTTCTACCTTTTTCTTTTTTTTTTTCTTACTCTTTTTTCTTCCTTTCCCTTTTTGTCCCCCCA
>NC_058406.1:104013371-104023927 GCF_002201575.2 Neomonachus schauinslandi | reverse complement strand
AGAAAGCTGGGGTGGCAATCCTTATATAAGACAAATGAGATTTTAAAACAAAGACTGTAATAAGAGATGAGGAAGGACGCTATATCCTACTTAAAGGGTCTACCTAACAAGAAGATCTAAAAATTGTAAATATCTATGCCGCTAACATGGGAGCAGCCAATTATATAAGCCAATTAATAACAAAAGCAAAGAAACACATTGACAACAATACAATAATAGTGAGGGACTTTAACACCCTCCTCACTGAAATGGACAGATCATCTAAGCAAAAGATCAACAAGGAAATAAAACTTTAAATGACACACTGGACCAAATGGACTTCACAGATATATTCAGAACATTCCATCCCAAAGCAAAAGAATACACATTCTTCTCTAGTGCCCATGGAACGCTCTCCAGAATAGATCACTTCCTGGGTCACAAATCAGGTCTCAATTGGTACCAAAAGATTGGGATCATTCCCTGCGTATTTTCAGAACACAATGCTTTGAAACTAGAACTCAATCACAAGAGGAAAGTCAGAAAGAACTCAAATACATGGAGGCTAAAGAGCATCCTACTAAAGAATGAATGGGTCAACCAGGAAATTAAAGAAGAATTAAAAAAATTCATGGAAACAAATGAAAATGAAAACACAACTGTTCAAAATCTTTGGGATGCAACAAAGGCTGTCCTAAGAGGAAAGTATATAGCAATACAAGCCTTTCTCAAAAAACAAGAAAGATCTCAAATACACAACCTAACCCCACACCTAAAGGAGCTGGAGAAAGAACAACAAATAAGGCCTAAACCCAGCAGTAGAAGAGAAATAATAAAGATCAGAGCAGAAATCAATGAAATAGAAACCAAAAGAACAGTTGAATAGATCAACGAAACTAGGAGCTGGTTCTTTGAAAGAATTAATAAGATTGATAAACCCCTGGCCAGATTTATCAAAAAGAAAAGAGAAAGAACCAAATGAATAAAATCATGAAGGAAAGAGGTGAGATCACAACCAACATCAAAGAAATACAAACAATTATAAGAACATATTATGAGCAACTGTATGGCAACAAATTAGAAGAAGAATCTGGAAGAAATGGATGCATTCCTAGAAGAAATGGATGCATTCCTAGAGATGTATCAACTATCAAAATTGAACCAGGAAGAAATAGAAAACCTGAACAGACCTATAACCACTAAGGAAATTGAAGCAGTAATCAAAAATCTCCCAACAAACAAGAGCCCAGGGCCAGGTGGCTTCCCAGGGGAATTCTACCAAACATTTCAAGAAGAATTAATACCTATTCTTCTGAAACTGTTCCAAAAAAGAGAAATGGAAGGAAAACTTCCAAACTCGTTTTATGAGGCCACCATTACCTTGATCCCCAAACCAAAGACCCCATCAAAAAGGAGAATTACAGACCAATATCCTTGATGAACGGATGCAAAAATTCTCACCACAATATTAGCCAACAGGATCCAACAGTACATTAAAAGGATTATTCACCACGACCAAGTGGGATTTATTCCTGGGCTGCAAGGTTGGTTCAACATCCACAAAACAATCAATGTGATACAATACATTAATAAAAGAAAGAACAAGAACCATATGATCCTCTCAATAGTTGCAGAAAAAGCATTTTACAAAGTACAGCATCCTTTCTTAACCGAAACTCTTCAGAGTATAGGGATAGAGGGTACATACCTCAATATCATAAAAGCCATCTATGAAAAACCCACAGCAAATATCCTTCTCAGTGGGGAAAAACTGAGAGGTTTCCCCCTAAGGTCAGGAACATGGCAGGGATGTCCACTATCACCACTGCTATTCAACATAGTATTAGAAGTCCTAGCCACAGCCATCAGACAACAAAAAGAAATACAAGGCATCCATTCAGCAAAGAAGAAGTCAAACTCTCAGGCTTTGCAGATGATATGATACTTTATGTGGAAAACCCAAAGACTCCACCCCAAAACTGCCAGAACTCATACAGGAATTCAGTAAAGTGGCAGGATATAAAATCAATGCACAGAAATCAGTGGCATTCCTATACACCAACCAGAAGACAGAAGAAAGAGAAATTAAGGAGTCGGTCCCATTTACAGCTGCACCCAAAACCATAAGATACCTAGGAATAAATCTAACCAAAGAGGCAAAGAATCTGTACTCAGAAAACTATAAAATACATAAAAGAAATTGAGGAAGACACAACAATATGGAAAAACGTTCCATGCTCATGGATTGGAAGAACAGATATTGTGAAGATGTCAATGCTACCTAGAGCAATCCACACATTCAATGCAACCCCTATCAAAATACCATCCACTTTTTTCAAGGAAATGGAACAAATAATCCTAAAATTTGTATGGAACCAGAAAAGACCCCGAATAGCCAGACGAATGTTGAAAAAGCAAAGCAAAGCTGGCGGCATCACAATTCTGGACTTCAAGCTGTATTACAAAGTTGTAATCATCAAGAGAGTATGGTACTGGCACAAAAACAGACACATAGATCAGTGGAACAGAATGAGAGCCCAGAAATGGACCCTCAACTCTATGGTCAACTCATCTTTGACAAAGCAGGAAAGAATGTCCAATGGAAAAAAGACAGTCTCTTCAACAAATGGTGTTGGGAAAATTGGATAGCCATATGCAGAAGAATGAAACTGGACCATTTCCTTACACCACATACAATAATATACTCAAAATGGTTGAAAGACCTCAATATGAGACAGGAGTCCATGAAAATCCTCAAGGAGAACGCAGGCAACAACCTCTTCAACCTCAGCCGCAGCAACTTCTTCCTAGAAACATCACCAAAGGCGAGGGAAGCAAGGGCAAAAATGAACTATTGGGACTTCATCAAGATAAGAAGATTTTGCACAGCAAAGGAAACAGTCAACAAAACCAAAAGACAACCGACAGAATGGGAGAAGATATTTGCAAATGACATATCAGATAAAGGGCTAGTATCCAAGATCTATAAAGAACTTATCAAACTCAACACCCAAAGAACAAATGATCCAATGAAGAAATGGGCAGAAGACATGAACAGACATTTTTCCAAAGAAGACATCCAAATGGCCAACAGACACATAAAAAAGTGTTCAGTATCGCTTGGCATTAGGGAAATCCAAATCAAACCTCGATGAGATACCACCTCACACCAGTCAGAATGGCTAAAATTAACAAGTCAGGAAACAAGAGATGTTGGCAGGGATGTGGAGAAAGGGGAACCCTCCTACACTGTTGGTGCAAATGCAAGCTGGTGCAACCACTCTGGAAAACAGTATGGAGGTTCCTCAAAAAGTTGAAAATAGAGCTACCCTATGATCCAGCAATTGCACTACTGGATATTTACCCCAAAGATACATATGTAGTGGTCTGAAGGGGTATGTGTACCCCAATGTTTATAGCAGCAATGTCCACAATAGCCAAGCTATGGAAAGAGCCAAGATGTCCATTTACAGATGAATGGATAAAGAAGAAGTGGTATATATATACAATGGAATATTATGCAGCCATCAAAAGGAATGAAATCTTGCCATTTGCAATGACATGGATGGAACTGCAGGGTATTAAGCTGAGCGAAATAAGTCAATCAGAGAAAGACATGTATCATATGACCTCACTGATATGAGGAATTCTTAATCTCGGGAAACAAACTGAGGGTTGCTGGAGTGGTGGGGGTTGGAAGGGATGGGGTGGCTGGGTGATAGACATTGGGGAGGGTATGTGCTATGGTAGGCTCTGTGAATTGTGTAAGACTGTTGAATCACAGACCTGTACCTCTGACACAAATAATACATTATTTGTATTAAAAAAAAAAAAGAAGAAGAAGAGGAAGATAGCAGGAAGTGGAAAATGAAGGGGGGGAAATTGGAGGGGGAGATGAACCATGAGAGACTATGGATTCTGAGAAACAAACTGAGGGTTCTAGAGGGGAGGGGGTGGTGGGATGGGTTAACCTGGTGATGGGTATTAAAGAGGACACGTATTGAATGGAGCACTGGGTGTTATATGCAAATAATGAATTGGAGCACTACATCAAAAACTAATGATGGTTATAACATATAAAAAAAATATATATGGTAAAGAAAATAATAAATAAATAAATAAAAATTAAATCTGAAAAAAAAAAAAAAAGAGAGTACCCAGCTAAGATTTAATGTCACCTGGTTGGTTACTCTGAATTCCATCTCTGAGTATTGAAGAAACCTACCTATGAGATAATTGAATGTTGGTAGCCTTTGAGACACTGTGGTGAATGTGAAAGGGGAGGATGTTGGAGGTGAAAAAATTTATTTATATCATCCCAAATTGGGGAGGGGTCTACCTTCTTTTTTTAAAAAATCATGGTTATTACCCTGGAATATCACACATATGCCATATACAGTGTGTTCACTCCTATAAAAGGATATTATCTCTTTGCAGGATACTCTCAACCTTGGACTTTGTACTTCTAGATCTTTATATGTCACTGCCTATATCATCTCTCTACTTGGATACTTAAATGTCCCTGTCATCTTAAACCTAAAATCTTCAAACTGAATGCATTGTAATATGTCCCCAGCAGTATTTTTTTTTCTGTCACATACCAGTGACATCACCCTTCTTGAGTGTCTTGGTCTAGGAACTCTGTAGTCATTCTGTATTTCTCCCCATTTTTCGCCCTCATACTCAGTTGACCACCACCTTCTATTCTGTCAGTCCCACCCAGACTTGTCTCCTAGTTCTAAGCCCCCCTGTCCTCAGCTGGATTTATTCTGGTCCTGGACGCCTTGCATCTTGACTGCTTCCAGCCACTTTCTAATTAGTCTTTCTTTACCATCTGTCCTTCTACATTGCTGCTGGCTTCAATATCTTCCTATCAACAAACCTGTCATGCCATTTCCCTGTCTTACAGCTCCTGGTGTCTTTCCTTTGCTTATAGAATGAATTTAAATTTATTTGAAATTTAGGTCTACAAGCCTCCTTGAAATCAGGCACCAATCTTCACTTTTTGCTGTCTTCACTACTACTTGTCTCTTATGGGATTTCATCCATTGAATGTTATCAGCTACCCTTTATCATCCCACCCTCACTCCTGATCTTGCATATGCTATTCCTGTTGCCATTTTTCTTCTCCACTAGACACACTCTCCTATACATACTATAAGATCTGGTTGAAGTGTCATTTCCTTTTATAACTTTCTCTGACTTCTACTGGGGTTTAAGTCATTCCTTATAGTGCAATCACTTGCATCTACACAGGGCTCTCCTATCTCTCTTGTATTATAATTCTTTGTTCATGGACCTGTTAACCCATCACCCCATTGCTCCACCCCAGCTGCATGCTGATGTCTCCTTTTTGCTCATGTTTGTATCATTAGAGCTATTGGATGCTTATAGGTATTCTCGGATAAATAAATTATAGTGGTTCGGGACCTTTAGGGAAGGCACAGACTGTCCCCCTCTTGGGGCCATAGTGTGCATTAGACTATTTAAAAATTTTTTTTATTTAAATTCAATTTGGTTAACATATGGTGTATTATTAGTGTCAGGGATAGAATTTTGTGATTCATCAGTTGCCTATAACACCCAGTGCTCATTACATCAAGTGCCCTCCTTAATGTCCATCACCCAAATACCCAATCCCCCCTTCAGTAACCCTCAGTTTGTTTCCTATAGTTAAGAGTCTCTTATAGTTTGCCCCCTCTCTGTTTTTATCTTATTTTTCCTTCCCTTCCCCTATGTTCATCTGTTTTGTTTCTTCAATTCCACATTTGAGTGAAATTGTATGGTATTTGTCTTTCTCTGACTTACTTCACTTAGCATAATACCCTCTAGTTCCATCCATGTCATTGCAAATGACAAGATTTCATTCTTTTTGATGGCTGAGTAATATTTGATGGCTGAGTAAGTAACATCTGCTTTATTCATTCATCTGTCAATGGACATCTGGGCTCTTTCCATAGTTTGGCTATTGTGGACATCACTGCTATAACCATTGGGGTGCATATGCCCGTTTGAATCACTATGTTCGTATCCTTTGGATAAATGCCTAGTAGTGCAATTGCTGGGTCATAGGGTAGTTATATTTTTAACTTTTTGAGGAACCTCCATACTCTTTTCCAGAGTGACTGACTATTAAGTGCTCTGACTCTGAGAAGCTCTGTGGTACCTGAGACCCTGTGTCTGACTAGAGTTTCCCAAATGTTTTTTCTGCATGGAACTCTTCTTTTGAAGGACATCTACTACTAGTCAATGAACACACAAACGGAAATGGTGTTCAGTACAAATTCTCTCTGAAGCATGAAAAAGGACAAAATCCATCTTTTTGCTTCCTTATCAGCATTAGCTTCTCTTACATTTGTCCTCTTGTTTTTCTCTTCTCTTCTTCAGAAGTTTTTACCTCTGAAGGTAGAAAGTGACTCTAGCCACTTTGCTGGAAGTTTATGATGTGGGTGATGGCCCTCAGGGGATTGGTGGCCAGGGTCTATGCTTAAAATGGACTGCTTTTGAATCCAGCTGATTCATGGCTTGCTAACAGTTTGCAGTGTGGTTAGCTAATATGCTATGGTGCTATTTTCTTGATTGTGTGGGTCACATTTTTAATCCATTAGTAACTTGAAAAACACTGTGAATAGATGGCAAACATGTATATAAGATTCAAGATGCATGAAGATTTTATAGGCTGGAATGAAATTATGTGAGAATTTAATAGGAGCCATTTAAATAATGATAAATGTTAAAACCTGGACTTGGGACTAAAATAGCAATATAAACACAAGATAGAAAACATGTATTTTGGCAGCAACATGTGTAAGAGACTGTGTGTGTGTATATGTGTGTGTGTGTGTGTGTGTGTGTGTGTATGAGAGAGAGAGAGAACGAGATAGAGATAATAGCTTAAAATGAGCCAGTCATGTTATATGGTGTCCAAAAAAGTCCATGTAATTTTTTAAAAAAGATTTTATTACTTATTTGAGAGAGAGGAGAGAGGGAGCATGACCGGGGAGAGGGGCAGAGGGAGAGGGAGAAGCAGACTCTCCGCAGAACAGGGAGCCTGTTGTGGGGCTTGATCCTAGGACTCTGGGATCATGATCTGAGCCAAAGGCAGATGCTTAACTTACTGAGCCACCCAGGTGCCCCAAGCAGATGCCTGAACAGGGACATGAACCCTGGGCCCTCAGATTCAATTTTTGAGCACATTTATAAAAGTATAGTATCTAGACAAAGGAGGTAGTATTCTTTTTCCATTCCACACTAGTAAAATCTTACCTGCAGTTGTGTGTTTAATGGTAGTTGCTGCTTAAAAAATTTTTTTTTTAATTTAAATTCAATTAATTAACATATAGTGTATCATTAATTTCAGAGGTAGAGTTCAGTTATTCATCGGTTGTGTATAACACCCAGTTCTCATTACATCACATGCCCTCCTTAATGCCCATCACCCAGTTACCCATCCCCTCATCCACCTCCCCTTCAGCAAACCCTGTTTGTTTCCTATAGTTAAGAGTCTCTCATGGGTAGTGGCTGCTTTTAAAGAGGGCTGTAGACACTGGAGCATGCTCAATCTGGATGTCAAACAGAGGTGAGAACAAACACCACAGATGGCAGATAGAGAGCAGGTACAGAGAAGGAACTTACAGAGGTGGGGTGCAAGATACATGCACTTGTATGTCATGTCTGTCACTTGTGAAGAGGCATGCTTGGGCCAGGTGCAGCTGGAGGCACCATGTGTTTTACTTCAGGAGGAGAGCTCAATTGCCAGCTGCCTTGCATATTTGTGGAGGGGATGGGGGTAGAAAAGGAACAAGGAACTTGGATTTAGTTACAGCTCTGGTGGTGTCAGAAGCATCGTGTTTATTGATGCAAATCACCTGGAAGGTCCAAAGATCAGTGTGGCTCTGGTAAGAGCTTGAAGCTATTTTTGCTGAACCGTGTCATTGTCCAGCTAGTTGAAGAAGAGCTACTGGGTCATTCAGCAAACAAACTGGTTGCTTGGTCTTTAATAGTAGAGCAACAAGGATGATGGGCAGAATATATATGAAGTGGTTTAAGAAACTGGTTGCGGACTCTGAGAAACAAACTGAGGGTTTTAGAGGGGAGAGGGGTAGGGGGATGGGTTAGCCCAGTGATGGGTGTTAAGGAGGGCATGTATTGCATGGAGCACTGGGTGTTATATGAAAACAATGAATCATGGATCACTACATCAAAAACTAATGATGTATTGTATGGTGACATAACATAATAAAATTAAATTAAATTAAAAAAAGAAATTGGTTGTGTTTGCTTGTAGATAAGGAAAATAATGGATGGCATAATATCAGTCTTCAAATGTTTGAAAGACTGTTGTGCAGAAGAGGGATTGAGCTCATGTAGTATCATCTCAAAAGGAGATACCACCTTACACCAGTTAGAATGGCAAAAATGGACAGGCAAAAATGTTGGAGAGGTTGTGGAGAAAGGGGAACCCTCTTACACTGTTGGTGGGAATGCATGTTGGTACAGCCACTTTGGAAAACAGTGTGGACGTTCCTCAAAAATTTAAAAATAGAGCTACCCTATGACCCAGCAATTGCACTACTGGGTATTTACCCCAAAGACACAGATGTAGTGGAAAGAAGGGCCATATGCACCCCAATGTTCATAGCAGCAATGTCCACAATAGCCAAACTGTGGAAAGAGCTGAGATGCCTTCAACAGATGAATGGATAAAGAAGATGTGGTCCATATATACAATGGAATATTACTCAGCCATCAGAAAAGATGAATACCCAACTTTTACATCAACATGGATGGGACTGGAGGAGATTATGCTAAGTGAAATAAGTCAAGCAGAGAAAGCCAATTATCATGTGGTTTCACTTATTTGTGGAACATAAGGAATAGCATGGAGGACATTAGGAGAAGGAAGGGAAAAATGGGGGGGGGATTGGAGGGAGAGATGAACCACGAGAGACTATGGACCTGAGAAACAAACAGGGTTTTAGAGGGGAGGGGGAAGGGGGGATTGGTTAGCCCGGTGATGGGTATTAAGGAGGGCACGTATTGCATGGAGCACTGGGTGTTACACGAAAACAATGGATTGTGGATCACTACATCAAAAACTAATGATGTATTGTATGGTGACTAACATAACATAATAAAATTAAAAAAAAAAAGATCAAGGGGAACTTGTTTCAGATTTGCAAACTAAAATATATCCTGGTGAATTATAAAAAAATCTTTTTTCCTGACTTCACTCAACTCAGCTTAGATAGCATTTTTATCTGTTCAGTTCAAGAACTATGGTGTAAATATGTAATGTAAATATTTTACCATTTTCCCCTACAAATTATAGCATATATAATTTTTTGGAACTTACTTTTCTCACTTGATAATACCTTTTGGAGATTGTACTAGCATGTAAAGAATGTCTTCATTCCTTTTTATCCTGGTTAGTATTCCATCATGTGTGTGTACCATAATTTATTTAACCAGTCCTCTATTAATGGACTCAAGGTTTTTTAAAGCAGGTAGGGCAGGATCATATTTCTGTTCAGGAAAACCAACTCTAAAAGCAATATGAATATTGGGCTGAAATGGGAGAGCCTATAGATGAGGCCCTGGTGGTCAGTGTGGAGGGCATGGAAGATATAAGAGAGATTTTGGAGGAACGTCCTATTGATGCATCAGGGTGGGGGTTGGGGGCACAGCAGGTGTGAGTCTAGCTGGGGTTGAGGGGCAGGGGCACCCAGAGAAAGCAGACATTGGGCATGTGGGAGTCTGAGGTAAGATGGCTGGCAGCAGCTAGCAGCCCTGTAGGCACTGGATTGGGGAGACTGGCAAGAGCAACAGCAAGACCTAATTCATGAGGGCCTAAAGCACATGAAATTAGGCAGAACCCCAATTACTATAGCCAGGGTACAAGGATCAGAGCATGATTAGTGGCAGTGGAAATGTGATGTTGTGGGTGTAGAGACACTTATCCCTAAATAATTTCTGCCTAAGGTCAGAACCTGTCCCAGTTGACTGGGGGCAGGGAGTGGAGTGTCCTTTCGTTTTGTTCTGATTTCATTGACAGAGCCCCCCCCCCCCCCCGCCCCATCACTCCTTGTAGGAATCCTCACACTGGATTGTGGTTTTCTGGTCCCCTCTTGCTTGCCTTTTGGCAGTTTACCATTTTCTCATCCATCATCTTCTACTATCTTTCACTCGGGCCATTCCCAGGACTGTGCCACACATTTTATCCCTAATCTTCAAAATTATTGATCCAGCTTTGCCAGGACTCTTGTTTATGCCACGCCGCTCTCACCCAGCTTTGATAGGATTAGTCTGGAAGCCTGAGATAAGTGGAGAGAGGAGGATTATAGAGTTTAGTTGCTAACCTAATGTTGACTGTTTTAATTGTGTGAACTTATGTACTTGTATGTGTTTCCAGTAAGAGGGGATCTAAGAATGTGAATGTCTTTTTCAAGGGCTTTTCCTTTAAAGGTTATTTTTCTGGAGACCTCAGGAAGAATGATGCAGTGGGCACAGTGTGATCTGGGTCCTGCCCCATCCTTCCTTCCTTCCTTCCTTCCTTCCTTCCTTCCTTCCTTCCTTCC
>NC_058406.1:103985300-104013361 GCF_002201575.2 Neomonachus schauinslandi | reverse complement strand
TCCTTCCTTCCTTCCTTCCTTCCTTCCTTCCTTCCTTCCTTCCTTCCTTCCTTCCTTCCTTCCTTCCTTCTTCTTCCCTTCCCTTCCTCTTTCTTCCTTCCTCCCTCCCTCCCTCCCTTCCAAAATTTTATTTATTTATTTTAGAGAGAGAGCCTGAGAGAGAGAGAGAGAGAGCATGAGCAGGGGGAGGGGCAGGGGCAGAGGGAGAAGCAAGCTCCCCACTGAGCAGGGAGCCCGATGTGGGGCTCAGTTCCAGGACCCTGGGATCATGACTTGAGCTGAAGGCAGATGCTTAACTGATTGAGCCATCCAGGCACCTATCCCCATTCCCTTTCTAAACTTCAGAAAATCACCATAGATTTCCATGTCTCTTAGAGCATAGCTTCAGGGAAATTGTGACTTCTGAGTTGAGTTCCTCCAAGTAGTGTGTTGCTTTTAATCTGATTTTCTCTATTTCCAGATGCTGTGAATGAAGACCTTACTGGAAAAGCATAGCAAAAGAGCCAAGAACATGGTAAGGAGAAAATAGTAGAGAAATGGGATGAGGGTGGGGGATGACTATGCTACTAAATGGTTAAAAACCCCCAAATTGCATTTGTTCCTTCTTTTTGTCCCTGACTTCAGGTGTCCTATGTAATGTGTTCTCTTTCCTCCAAATGAAAGGTGATCTGCTATCGCAAGTCACATTGTAAATATTTAGCAAGACTTCATTTTGGGGGCACAGTTGGGTATCTGGCTGGGGTTTTGTGGGCCTATGTATAGGAACTTTTTAGCAGGAGAATGTGTGTCTGTAGGCCCTGGCCCCTGTGAGTCCAGCTCTAGCCAGCACTTGCAGCCTGCTCTGCTCCATGAGTGCTAATCTTCCTTTCTTTCTGCTTTTGGTCTCCAGTTATTCTCTCATTCCTTTCTATCAAGACCCTCAGAGGACAGGGTCCCCAAACCTAATTCCCAAGTGCTTTTTGTCTTTCTTAGCTATCCTACCATCCTGGAGTGTTCCCTCTCATTCCTAAGATTATTTCATGATCTTGCTGGGTTAACTTTATTTTGTGCCTCAAACCTGTTGGCATCTTGAGGTCCTCAGCATTCAGGGCAATGCCGTTTAATCTTGCCATGTGGGATTGAAGGCAGAATTAGAAAGTAATTATCAAGGAGTTCTCAAATGGCTAAAGGATGTCTAGGAGAGGGTAGCATGGGGAAGAATACAAGTTAGCCTCTGGTAGGGATGGCCAGTTGGATAGGGAGAGCAGGGAAGAAGAGCAGGGCATTCTACTTTTTGACGTGCTGTCTGTATCCTAATCTGTTTTTTTCTGTGAGCATTTTATTCTGTATATATATATTCAAACATACATATGCATATATACAGAAAGGTACACAAATCATTAAGTGTACAAATTGATGAATTTTCTCAAAGTGAACTATCCATGCAACTGACACTCTAAGAAATAGAACATTACCAGCACCCCCAAAAAGCCCCCGGGTATATCTCCTTCCAGGCACTCCTGACTCCCCAAAAGAGTAACCATCATGCTAACTCCTAACACCATGGATTAATTTGACCTATTTTTGTACATAGCCATGGTTGTTCATTTTCACTGTTCTATCTTATTGCATTGTATGAATGTATTACAAATTACATATTCTCTTTATTGTTGGGTATTTGGGTAGCTTCCAGTTTTGTTTTGTTTTTTTCTTCTCATTCCCCCTCCCCGGAAGTTTATTTTTATTTATTTACTTATTTTATTTTATTATGTAATGTTATCACCATACAATACATCATTAGTTTTTCTTTTCTTTTTTTTTATTATTATGTTATGTTAATCACCATACATCATTAGTTTTTGATGTAGTGTTCCATGATTCATTCTTTGCGTATAACACCCAGTGCTCCATGCAATATGTGCCCTCTTTAATACCCATCACCAGGCTAACCCATCCTCCCACACCCCTCCCCTCTAGAATCCTCAGTTTGTTTTTCAGAGTCCATCGTCTCTCATGGTTCGTCTCCCCCTCCAATCTCCCCCCCTTCATTCTTCCCCTCCTCCTATCTTCTTCTTCATCTTTTTTTTTAAACATATAATGTATTATTTGTTTCAGAGGTACAGATCTGTGATTCAACAGTCTTACACAATTCACAGCTCTCACCATAGCACATACCCTCCCCAATCTCTATCACCCAGCGACCCCATCCCTCCCACCCCCCACCACTCCAGCAACCCTCAGTTTGTTTCCTGAGATTAAGAATTCCTCATATCAGTGAGGTCATATGATACATATCTTTCTCTGATTGACTTATTTCGCTCAGCTTAATACCCTCCAGTTCCATCCACGTCGTTGCAAATGGCAAGATCTCATTCCTTTTGATGGCTGCATAATATTCCATTGTATATATATACCACATCGTCTTTATTCATTCACCTGTCGATGGACATCTTGGCTCTTTCCACAGTTTGGCTATTGTGGACAATGCTGCTATAAACACTGGGGTGCACATACCCCTTCGGATCCCTACATTTGTATCTTTGGGGTAAATATCCAGTAGTGCAATTGTTGGATCATATGGTAGCTCTATTTTCAACTTTTTGAGGAACCTCCATACTGTTTTCCAGAGTGGTTGCACCAGCTTGCATTCCCACCAACAGTGTAGGAGGGTTCCCCTTTCTCCCCATCCCCGCCAACATCTGTCCTTTCCTGACTTGATAATTTTAGCCATTCTGACTAGTGTGAGGTGGTCTCATTGAGGTTTTGATTTGGATTTCCCTGATGCCGAGCGATGTTGAGCACTTTTTCATGTGTCTGTTGGCCATTTGGATGTCTTCTTTGGAAAATGTCTGTTCATGTCTTCTGCCCATTTCTTGATTGGATCATTTGTTCCTTGGGTGTTGAGTTAATAAGTTCTTTATAGATTTTGGATACTAGCCCTTTATCTGATACGTCATTTGCAAATATCTTCTCCCATTCTGTCAGTTGTCTTTTGGTTTTGTTGACTTTCTTTCGCTGTGCAAAAGCTTTTTATTTTGATGAAGTCCCAATAGTTCATTTTTGTCCTTGCTTCCCTGGCCTTTGGCGATGTTTCTAGGAAGAAGTTGCTGCAGGTGGGATCAAAGAGATTGCGGCCTGTGTTCTGCTTTAGGATTTTGATGGACTCCTGTCTCACATTGAGGTCTTTCAACCATTTTGAGTCTATTTTTTTTTTATTCTTATGTTAATCCCCATACATTACATCATTAGTTTTAGATGAAGTGTTCCATGATTCATTGTTTGTGCATAACACCCAGTGCTCCATGCAGAATGTGCCCTCCTCAATACCCACCACCAGGCTAACCCATCCTCCCACCCCCCTCCCCTCTAGAACCCTGTTTGTTTTTCAGAGTCCATCGTCTCTCATGGTTCGTCTACCCCTCCGATTTTGAGTCTATTTTTGTGTGAGTTGTAAGGAAATGGTCCAGTTTAATTTCTGCATGTGGCTGTCCAATTTTCCCAACACCATTTGTTGAAGAGACTGTCTTTTTTCCATTGGATATTCTTTCCTGCTTTGTCGAACATTAGTTGGCCATAGAGTTGAAGGTCCATTTCTGGGCTCTCTATTCTATTCCACTGATATATGTGTCTGTTTTTGTGCCAGTACCATACTGTCTTGATGATGACAGCTCTGTAATAGAGCTGGAAGTCCGGAATTGTGATGCCGCCAGCTTTGCTTTGCTTTTTCAACATTCGTCTGGCTATGTGGGGTCTTTTCTGGTTCCATACAAATTTTAGGATTATTTGTTCCATTTCCTTGAAAAAAGTGGATGGTATTTTGATAGGGGTTGCATTTAATGTGTGGATTGCTCTAGGTAGCATTGAGATCTTCACAATATTTGTTCTTCCAATCCATGAGCATGGAACATTTTTCCATTTTGTTGTGTCTTCCTCAATTTCTTTCATGAGTATTTTATAGTTTTCTGAGTACAGATTCTTTGCCTCTTTGGTTAGATTTATTCCTTGGTATCTTATGGTTTTGGGTGCAGCTGTAAATGGGATCGACTCCTTAATTTCTCTTTCTTCTGTCTTGTTGTTGGTGTATAGGAATGCCACTGATTTCTGTGCATTGATTTTATATCCTGCCACTTTACTGAATTCCTGTATGAGTTCTGGCAGTTTTACGGTGGAGTCTTTTGGGTTTTCCACATAAAGTATCATATCATCTGCAAAGAGTGAGAGTTTGACTTCTTCTTTGCTGAATGGATGCCTTTTATTTCTTTTTGTTGTCTGATTGCTGTGGCTAGGACTTCTAATACTATGTTGAATAGCAGTAGTGATAATGGACATCCCTGCCGTGTTCCTGACCTTAGGGGGAAAGCTCTCAGTTTTTCCCCATTGAGAATGATATTGGCTGTGGGTTTTTCTTAGATGGCTTTTATGATTTGAGGTATGTACCCTCTATCCCTATACTCTGAAGAGTTTTGTTCAGGAAAGGATACTGTACTTTGTCAAATGCTTTTTCTGCATCTACTGAGATGATCGTATGGTTCTTTTTTTTTTTTTTTGGTGCAAAATCATGGTTTTATTA
Source organism: Neomonachus schauinslandi (assembly GCF_002201575.2). NCBI lineage: Eukaryota > Metazoa > Chordata > Mammalia > Carnivora > Phocidae > Neomonachus > Neomonachus schauinslandi. The sequence continues at coordinate 104,008,812 of NC_058406.1, read as the reverse complement.
AAGCATGGGGACAGAACCCATAGGCGGAAAGAGTGGCTGCACGAGGGTTGTGTGGGGCGACTGATTATATACTTGGGAGCTGGGGGAGGTAAGGAAAAGGAAGGTTTCAAAAGGATTTTCGTATGTTTTTTTCTTGTTCTTTCTTTTATTAATGTATTGTATCACATTGATTGTTTTGCGGATGTTGAACCAACCTTGCAGCCCAGGAATAAATCCCACTTGGTTGTGGTGAATAATCCTTTTAATGTACTGTTGGATCCTATTGGCTAGTATTGTGGTGAGAATTTTTGCATCCGTTCATCAAGGATATTGGTCTGTAATTCTCCTTTTTGATGGGGTCTTTGTCTGGTTTGGGGATCAAGGTAATGGTGGCCTCATAAAACGAGTTTGGAAGTTTTCCTTCCATTTCTCTTTTTTGGAACAGTTTCAGAAGAATAGGTATTAATTCTTCTTGAAATGTTTGGTAGAATTCCCCTGGGAAGCCATCTGGCCCTGGGCTGTTGTTTGTTGGGAGATTTTTGATTACTGCTTCAATTTCCTTAGTGGTTATAAGTCTGTTCAGGTTTTCTATTTCTTCCTGGTTCAGTTTTGGTAGTTGATACATCTCTAGGAATGCTTCCATTTCTTCCAGATTATCTAATTTGCTGCCATATAGTTGCTCATAATATGTTCTTATAATTGTTTGTATTTCTTTGGTGTTGGTTGTGATCTCACCTCTTTCCTTCATGATTTTATTTATTTGGTTCTTTCTCTTTTCTTTTTGATAAATCTGGCCAGGGGTTTATCAATCTTGTTAGTTCTTTCAAAGAACCAGCTCCTAGTTTCGTTGATCTGTTCTACTGTTCTTTTGGTTTCTATTTCATTGATTTCTGCTCTGATCTTTATTATTTTTCTTCTCCTGCTGGGTTTAGGCTTTATTTGCTGTTCTTTCTCCAGCTCCTTTAGGTGTAGGGTTAGGTTGTGTATTTGAGATCTTTCTTGTTTTTTGAGAAAGGCTTGTTTTGCTATATACTTTCCTCTTAGGATGGCATTTGCTGCATCCCAAAGATTTTGAACAGTTGTGTTTTCATTTTCATTGGTTTCCATGAAGTTTTTTTTAATTCTTCTTTTAATTTCCTGGTTGACCCATTCATTCTTTAGTAGGATGCTCTTTAGCCTCCATGTATTTGAGTTCTTTCTGACTTTCCTCTTGTGATTGAGTTCTAGTTTCAAAGCATTGTGTTCTGAAAATACGCAGGGAATGATCCCAATCTTTTGGTACCAATTGAGACCTGATTTGTGACCCAGGAAGTGATCTATTCTGGAGAGCGTTCCATGGGCACTAGAGAAGAATGTGTATTCTTTTGCTTTGGGATGGAATGTTCTGAATATATCTGTGAAGTCCATTTGGTCCAGTGTGTCATTTAAAGTTTTATTTCCTTGTTGATCTTTTGCTTAGATGATCTGTCCATTTCAGTGAGGAGGGTGTTAAAGTCCCTCACTATTATTGTATTGTTGTCAATGTGTTTCTTTGCTTTTGTTATTAATTGGCTTATATAATTGGCTGCTCCCATGTTAGCGGCATAGATATTTACAATTTTTAGATCTTCTTGTTAGGTAGACCCTTTAAGTAGGATATAGCGTCCTTCCTCATCTCTTATTACAGTCTTTGTTTTAAAATCTCATTTGTCTTATATAAGGATTGCCACCCCAGCTTTCTTTTGGTGTCCATTAGCATGGTAAATGGTTTTCCACACCCTCACTTTCAATCTGGGAATGTCTTTGGGTCTAAAATGAGTCTCTTGCAGACAGCATAATGATGGGTCTTGTTTTTGTATCCAATCTGATAGCCTGTGTCTTTTGATTGGGGCATTTAGCCCATTTACATTCAGGATAACTATTGAAAGATAGGAATTTAGTGCCATTGTATTGCCTGTAAGATGACTGTTACTGTATATTGTCTGTGTTCCTTTGTGGTCTATATTACTTTTAGGCTCTCTCTTTGCTTAGAGGACCCCCTTCAATATTTCTTGTAGGGCTGGTTTTGTGTTTGCAAATTCCTTTAGTTTTTGTTTGTCCTGGAAGCTTTTTAACTCTTCTTCTATTTTCAATGACAGCCTAGCTGGATATAGTATTCTTGGCTGCATATTTTTCTCCTTTAGTGTTCTGAATATATCATGCCAGTCCTTTCTGGCCTGCCAGGTCTCTGTGGATAGGTCTGTTGCCAATCTAATGTGTCTACCATTGTAGGTTACATATCTCTTCTCCCGAGCTGCTTTCAGGATTTTCTCTTTGTCTCTGAGACTCAAAAGTTTTACTATTCGATGTCGGGGTGTTGACCTATTTTTATTGATTTTGAGAGGGGTTCTCTGTGCCTCCTGGATTTTGATGCCTGTTTCCTTCCCCAAATTAGGGAAGTTCTCTGCTATAATCTGCTCCAATATACCTTCCGCCCCTCTCTCTCTTTCTTCTTCTTCTGGGATCCCAATTATTCTAATGTTGTTTCATCTTATGGTATCACTTATCTCTCGAATTCTGCCCTCAGATCCAGTAGTTGTTTATCTCTCTTTTTCTCAGCTTCTTTATTTTCCATCATTTGGTCTTCTATATCACTAATTCTCTCTTCTGCCTCATTTATCCTAGCAGTTAGAGCCTCCATTTTTTATTGCACCTCCTTAATAGCCTTTTTGATTTCAACTTGGTTAGATTTTAGTTCTTTTATTTCTCCAGAAAGGGTTTCTCTAATATCTTCCATGCTTTCTTCAAGCCCAGCTAGTATCTTTAAAATCATCATTCTGAACTCTAGTTCCGACATCTTACTAATGTCCGTATTGATTAGGTCCCTGGCAGTTGGTACTACCTCTTGTTCTTTTTTTTGAGGTTATTTTTTCCGTCTTGTCATTTTGTCCAGAGGAGAAAAGATGAATGAGAGAAGAAAATGTTAACAGGGTAAAAACGTCCCCAGAAAATATACTCTAAGCATATTAGAAAAGACCTGAAAACTGGGGGGACAAAAAGGGAAAGGAAGAAAAAAGAGTAAGAAAAAAAAAGAAAAAGATAGAAACAAATAAACAAAACCAAAACAGAACAATACAAAAACAGAATATGATCAAATATGATCAGGCTGGTGCATAGATTAGTGCCACACTCTAGATTTTGGGTGTATATTGGTCTGTTAGAAGAAAGTGCCTCCCAAAATTTTAAAGAAAGAAAAACTTATGTATGTACAAAATAAGGGTTAATACAATGAAGGGATGGAATATGACTGTAAAGATGAAAATTATAAAAGATTTTATAAAAGGAATTGATAAGAAGTTGTTTGAAAAAAGAAAGAAGAGGATTTAAAAAAAGAAAAAAAAAAGGGAGAGAATGTGGTCAGGCAGGAGACTAGAACAAAGCCATACACTAGAGATTCAGGGTATATTTTGGTCTGTTAGAAGAAACCATATCCCAAAATTTTAAAGAGAGAACAACTTATATATAGAGACCAAAAATAAGGTTAACTACTATGAAGGGATAGAATATGACTCTAAAAATGAAAAATAAAAAAGATTTTTATTTTTTTTTTTATTTAAAGATTTTATTTATTTGACAGAGAGAGACACAGCGAGAGAGGGAACACAAGCAGAGGGAGTGGGAGGGGGAGAAGCAGGCCTCCCGCTGAGCAGGGAGCCCGATGTGGGACTCGATCCCAGGACCCTGGGATCATGACCTGAGCCGAAGGCAGACGCTTAACGACTGAGCCACCCAGGCGCCCCTAAAAAAGATTTTTAAAAAAAGGGATTGATAAGATGTTGTTTGAAACAGGGAAAAAGAAAAATTCAAAAAAAAAAAAAAGAAGAAAGAAAGTTAAAAAAAAATTAACTTTGAAAGACTAAAGAATCATGGGGGGAAAGCCATGAATTCTAAGTGCTGTATTCCCCTAGCTCTGGAGTTCTGCCGTTCTCATTGATCGGTAAACTTGGTCTTGGCTGGCTGTTCTTGCTGATCTTCTGGGGGAGGGGCCTGTTGCCGTGGTTCTCAGATGTCTTTGCTGGAGGCAGAATTGCCCCACCCTTGCTGGGTCAGGCTGAGTAGTCTGCTCGGGTTTGCTCTTGGGAGCTTTTGTTCCCGGCAAGCTTTCCCTTCAGCTTTGGAGGACAACAGTGAAAATGGCGACCTCCCAATCTCCACCCTGGAGGAGCCGAGAACTCGGGGCCCCACTCCTCAGTGAGCCCCCAGAGAAAAGCAGTCAATCACGCTCATCTCCTCAGTCTTCGGCCGCACTCTGTGCTCACCTGGCCTGTGACCGAGTGTTTCTATCTCTGGCACATGACCCATGTGGAGTCTCCAAACCCAGCAGATCCCTGCAGTGCACTCCCGCACCACTCCTCCCAGGGGAGGAAGGGGAGTCTCCCAGGATCTGCCACTTGTTGGGCCCCTGCTGGAAGAGCAGTGGCCTGACTGTGCTGTGGGTCACAGTTTATGGCAACCATGAGCTGAGAGCCCACTCCTCAGCTCCGTCTCTGCAGCCGGCTTCCCCGCTCCGATACCTGGGAGCTCTGCCACACTCAGGCACCCCCGGTCTTTCTGTGACCCCTAGGGTCCTGAGACCACACTGTCCCAGCAAGGGTTCCAGCCCCCACTTACCCACTGGAGCAACATCCCTCAGCGGAGCAGACTTCTAAAAGTTCTGATTTTGTGCTCCGCTGCTCTATCACTTGCCAGATTTGGCCGACAGGAGGTCCCCTCCCCCACCATCTATCTTCCCAAATATCGCTTCAGATTCACTTGTTCGCACATCCTACCTTCCAGAAAGTGGTCGCTTTTGTGTTCACAGAGTTGCTGCTATTCTTTTCTTTGATCTCCTGTTGAGTTTGTAGGTGTTCATAATGGTTTGAACCCTATCCAGCTGAATTCCCGGGACCAGACAAAATTTAGGTCTCCTACTCCTCTGTCATCTTGCTCCTCTAATCCTATTTATTTATTTTTAATTTTATTATGTTATGTTAATCACCATACATCATTAGTTTTTGACATATTGTTCCATGATTCATTGTTTGCATATAACACCCAGTGCTCCATTCAGTACGTGCCCTCTTTAATCCCCATCACTAGGCTAACCCATCCCCCCCACCCCCCTGCCCTCTAGAACCCTCAGTTTATTTCTCAGAGTCCATAGTCTCTCGTGGTTCATCTCCCCCTCCGATTTCCCCCCTTTCATTTTCCCCTTCCTGCTATCTTCTTCTTCTTTTTTTTTTTTTAAACATATAATATATTATTTGTTTTAGAGGTACTGGGTATTCTCTTTTAAACTCTTCATCTCTTAGCTCCACGACTGGGGACACTCAAAGCTTGGCCCAGCTTCTTTCAAAATATCTACTATTCACAAAATTCTCTGCAAGCTCAGCTTAGAGGGTGATCACTCCATGCCCCCAAGTTCATATGGATCAGTCAAAGCATACACCAATTTTGATGCAGAGTGTGAGGCTCTGAACATTGAAATGGCCATCAAGACCACAGGTGTGGATGAGGTCACTACTGTCGACATTTTGACCAACCACAGCAATGAATAGGGACAGTATATTGCCTTCACCTACGAGAGAAGGACCAAAAAGGAACTTGCATCAGCACTGAAGCCAGCCTTGTCTGGAAACCTGGGGACCATGATTTGGGGCCTATTGAAAACACCTGCTCAGTATGATGCTTCTGAACTGAAAGCCTCCATGAAGGGGCTGGAGACTGATGAGGACTCCCTCACTGAGACCATCTACTCAAGGACCAACCAGGAGCTTCAGGAAATTAACAGAGTCTACAAGAAAATGTACAAGACTGATCTGGAGAAGGACCTCTTTTCTGACACAACTGGTGACTTCTGCAAGCTGATGGTTGCCCTCGCAAAGGGTAGAAGAGCAGAGGATGGCTCTGTCACTGATTATGAACTGATCGACCAGGACACCCAGAATCCCTATGATGGAGTGAAGAGGAAAGGAACTGATGTGCCCAAGTGGATTAGCATCATGACCAAGCAAAGTGTGTGTCATCTCCAGAAAGTATTTGAAAGGTACAAAAGCTACAGCCCATATAACATGCTGAAGAGCATCAAGAAGGAGGTCAAAGGAGACCTGGAAAATGCTTTCCTGAACCTGGTCCAGTGCATTCAGAACAAGCCCCTCTATTTTGCTGACCAAATGTATGACTCCATGAAGGGCAAGGGGACTCACAATAAAGTCCTGATTGAATCATGTTCTCTCCCAGGAAGTGGACATGTTGCAAATCAGGTCTGATTTCAACGGAAAGTATGGCAAGTGACTATACTACTGCATCCAGCAAGACACCAAGGGCAACTACCAGAGAGTGCTGATGTACCTGTGTGGTGAGGATGACTGAAGCCCAGAACAGCATGAGCATCCAGGAGTGGTGCTCCTTTGTTTCCAGCTAACAGTTATAGAAAATAGCTTGTGACTATCAGTCCCCTTGTGCCCATCCCTGTGAGGATGACATTAGCACTGCCCCCTCCCCATCCTTATTTCAGTTGCCTAAGCACTCCCTGCCTCTGATGTCTAGTCTCTCCTTTTAGCCAAAGAAATGAACATCCCAAGGAGTTGGAAGTGAAATCTATATGTAAAACACTTTGCCTCTTGTGTACTGTGTCATAAACAAATGAATAAACTGAATTTTTACTCTATAAACAAACAAACCAAAAAACCTCTTCATCTCTCTTGGATTTCAGATCTCTCTTGCATGGACATATTCTACCACTCTCAGTTCAAGGATCACTGTTATTGAGCAAATATACATCAAGGATCTGTTAAGTCAATATGGAAGACACAAGACAGTTTAAGGGATGATAGATGTCCACAAGGAACCAGTGATTGCAAAAAGACCCTTCTCTGAGATTTATTTTATACAGGACTAATGTCAATTTAAATGTGTAATTTAAGAAACAAAACAAATGAGCAAAGGAAAAAAAGAGAGAGAGACAAACCAACAGACTCTTAACTATAGAGAACAAACTAATGTTTACCAGGGGGAAGGTGGGTGGGGGGGATGGGTTAAAGAGGTGATGGGGATTAAAGAGTACACTCATCATGATAAAAATAAGATAAAATAAAATAAATAAAATTGGAAGTTGCTAACACAAGCAGAAATAAATGCTTGGAAAGGTTGGGAAATAAACAGTAAAGAAAGGTGGAGATTCGATAGATCAGAATATGATTATAAATAAATCAGACCATTTCATAAAAGGTGGCTCCTCCTGAGCATGTCTCTTCAGCTGATTGCTATAATATAGTTACTCTCTTGACCTCCAGTATCCTGCCAGATCCTCTGGTCCATATCCTACTTGTATCTTTGGTAAACTAGGTAAGAAGGAATCCATCCAACTACTCCTATTCAGTGTAAACCAAGTAGAAATCTAGAAATGTGCTCTGAGGCATAACACTACTAGATGCTTAGATAATTTTTCTTTATTTTAGGTCCTCTGTTATCACAAGGTTCTATATAAAGATGAAATTGGGGACAGAGATGTGCCTTCTCTGAGATTGCTCTGTATTCTCTTGCATTGCTGCATTGTACAGCCCTAAGACATGGTAGGCCAAAAGAGGGTCAGCATTACTGATAGTGTCTACTATGTTCAGAGAGCTTTATCTAAATATCATATTGCTCTTACTATGGAACAGATGAGTCATACTGCCTCTTGCACTGTTGAATCTAAAGATGCAGTAAATTCTTGTGTCCTCCTACTCCTTTTGGATATATGTTAATTTAGACAAGTCTTCAGTGAGATAGAAGCTGATCGAAGGAGACCAATTCTATGATTCTCTATTATCTAGATTAGTGATGGCTAAATTCTAATCCAGTGATTCACTGAATTCTAATTTAATGATTCCATTTATTCAGGTAGTATTTATTGAATTCTACCATTAAGTGCTTTGATACATGCTAGAGACACAAAGATGAATAAGCTGTGGAGATACAGAAATGAATATACTTCCCTCACAAAGATTATTCATCACATGAGATAATCCCATAAAGGCCAACTATAATCTAGTATATTCCATGCTATATGTAGAACAATGAGCTAAACACACAAAGGAAACAATGTGAACAATGTGGTAAGGAAAAATGAGGGACAATTTACAGAGATAAAAATATTAATTTGTTCATTCATGCAACAGATATTAATAAGTGCCTACCTACTATAAACTAGGCTTTATTCTAGTTTCTGAGTTTACAGTAGAGGACAAGACAGACAAAATCACTCTCTCAGAGAGCTTACACATTCTGTAAGGGGAGACAGACACTAAACAAATGACAAATGGTAATAAATGCTATAAAGAAAATAAAGGTATCACCATGTCTAGGTAGGAAGGAAAGTTACTTGTATGAGGCACCATTTGAGCAGAGACCAGAATACAAACAGAAGTCAGCAATGCAGAAAACAAAGAACCAACAATCAAGTCAAAGATCAAGGTCCTCAGGAAGGTACAGGCTGAACAAACAGGACATTATTTTGAGCTGAAAAGTCAGTGTGTCTACAGCATGATCAACAAGGGGAGTAAAGGTACAAAATAAGATCAAAGAGTTTGATGGAGGTCAAATCACAAAAAGAATAATAGCAAGGAGTTTGTCTGCTATTCTAATATGATGAAAAGCTCCTGGAGAGTTTTGAGCAGGAAAGTAACACTCTTGACTTGCATGTTTAAAACTTCAGGCTGATTTCTGTGTGTACAGCAGATTGTGAGACAAAGCAAGAATAAAAAGGAGACTAATTGCAATAGTCTTTTTTTTCATTTTTATTATTTTTTAATTTTTTTATTATGTTATGTTAGTCACCATACAGTACATCATTAGTTTTTTATGTAGTATTCCATGATTCATTGTTTGTGTATAACCCCAGTGCTCCATGCAATACGTGCCCTCCTTAATACCCATCACCGAGCTAACCCATCCCCTGACCCTCCTCTCCTCTAAAACCCTCAGTTTGTTTCCCAGAGTCCACAGTCTTTCATGGTTGGTCTCCCCCTCTGATCCCCCCCCCCTTTATTTTGCAATAGTCTTGATAACTCAGGGTCTCATGAAAGTCATGCAACTGTTTGTGGAGAGTCTGGTTCTTTCTGTGGACCATCAAGATCAAGTATAAGAGAAAGACAAAGATCCTTCCATGAACACACAGGACACAGATCTAGAGACTCAGCCTGGACATGGACAATCATCATCTGGGTGCAGAGCAAGCAGACATCAAAGATCCAGTTTTGTTCATCCAATCAGGCTAGGGAGAGTGAAGGACAATCAGAAGATTCAGAGAGGGCATCAGTAGCAACTCATGGACAGTGGATGTAGACATGTGAAATATGGGTCTAGCACAGAGGAAGACAAGGAGATAGGGCCATAGAGTCAGAATTTCATTGGGGCCAAAAAGTCACTCATGGGCAGTCAGGATTCAACCCAACAAGCAGACAAGCCTCTCACTTGGGGCAGACAGGAAAGTACACTAGATACTGAGGATTTCATCATGACCAGACATCCACTAAGGGGGTTTGGGTCTACGAATGAGGAATTTAGGTCTGGCACAATAGGAAAACATGTGTCAAGCCACCAACAATCAAAAAAGAGCTCCAGACACTCATGGTCAGCTTATAGACAAACTTCATCTACACAGTCTGATCCTAGTAAAAAACAGACAGTGTGGATACAGTTATTGTCAGTTTAGAGGCAATAAAGAAGATTCAAATACAGAGTCAACATCAACCCATGGAAAGTCTGAGGAGAGCCACAGATAATTGGAAATTAGTAAAATAAGCCAAAAAGGATCCATCCATTAATATTCTGAAGACAAAGCATGAAATTCAAGGTCTAGTCAAATGGATGATGTCAACACATGGGCAGTCGGAATCCAATACCAAAAGAATAATTTATACAGCAAATGCTCTCTAGGAACAAATTAGTCATAATTATAATCAAGCAGGAGATGCCATACTCAGAAGCCAGACAATTCAAACTCAAGAGTAATTTGGGTCTAATAATATCCAGACAGTAGCATAAACAAAAGCAAAGATTGGGTTATAGCTACAAACATGTTAATTATGAAAGTGCTAGATATGACTATAGATAGTGTGAAAACAATAGAAACTCAGCCTTGATACCAGTCCACTGAAATTTAGGAATAGAAGTACAAACAAGCTTAGTCTTGAACAGTCAAGGCCTACCTCTGATCATGCAGGGCCCAGAGCAAAGATTTAACTTTGGATACTCAAGGATAAGCTATAAATTTAATTTGACACTCATGGTCAGTCTAGATCTAACATAGATGGAAGACCACCAACTACTTATAGCTAGTCCCCTGAATGACAGACAATTAGAATCCTGTCATTTTTTTATCTATGTCTTCCTCTCATGATCCATCATCCATTCCAACTAGAAAACAGGCACCCAGCAATGTACATTCTAGTGACTCTGAAGTTCGGTCAGGATATTCAAATAGAAAATGCTCATCTACTAGTGGACAGATGACTTCTGGTCATGAAGGACCAGGATTCAACTCAATGATACTGGAAGACAGAAACAAAGTAATATCCACTCAAGTGACTATATATATATATATATATATATATATATATATATACACACACACACACACACACACACACGCATATATATATACATACACTTACACACACACACACAGAATCAGCTCAAGTCCAGTACAGATAGAAAGCCAGGATGATGTCCAATGTCCAGGTGATCTTGGTATGAACAAAGGCAATCAAGTTCACAAAAGTGGGGACGCCTGGGTGGCTCAGTCAGTTAAGCATCTGCTTCGGCTCAGGTCATGATCCCAGAGTCCTGGGATTGAATCCTAAATCAGGCTTCTTGCTGAGTGGGGAGCCTGCTTCTCCCTCTGCCTGCCATTCCCCCCTGCTTGTGCGCTCGCTCTCTCTCTCTCTTTCTCTCACTGACATATAAATAAAATCTTCAAAAAAAAAAAAAGTTCACAAAAGTGGCGATCACATCTCCAGTTCTTACCAATCTAGTGACAGCAAAGGCCCAAAAAGAATAGGAGAATACAGGGCGCCTGGGTGGCTCAGTTGGTTAAGCGACTGCCTTCGGCTCAGGTCATGATCCTGGAGTCCCAGGATCGAGTCCCACATCAGGCTCCCTGCTCAGCAGGGAGTCTGCTTCTCCCTCTCCCGCTCCCCCCTCTTGTGCTCTCTCTCTCTCTCACTCTCTGTCTCAAATAAATAAATAAAATCTTTAAAAAAAAAAAGAATAGGAGAATACAACTATTACGAGTCATTTAGTACCAAAACCAAGGGACTTAGTGGAAGGTGTAGATAGGAATCTGGCCATAGTCAGCTGAGGGACAGTGGAAGGTACAGACAGGATGAGGATATTTATCAAGATGGCAGCTCTGAGACAACAGGTAACAATGGAAGCAAGCAAAAAGCAAGATTTGACTATTTTTTGTACCAACATTCCACTCTATAAATACATCCACAAACAAAGGGATCATTATCTTAAGACACCAACAGAAGATGAACTAAATGAAGACATGAGAAGAAAAACATAAAGCACAGGAATTTATTGTAAAAACTTCTTTTTGAGGACAGTTATCTCTCCTTTTCTTTAAATACGTAAATCTACTTTAATCCTTCTACTTAGTGTTAATCCTCTTTTAAAGGATAGTGTATATTTGTCCTCCTCAGCATATGTTAGCAGTGTAAGTTTAAATTTTAATAATATTATAAAAAATGTTGTTGTGTGGGGTTCATTAGAGTGTTAAAGATGAGAGTTCAAGTTCTAATGTTTCTGCAAATTTTGGTATTACACATGACTCTTTAAGATGTATTAGGTGTTACAGCATCATCACATCACTGTGACGGCAATTCCTTTGAGTTTACAGCCCAAGCGTCCAAGTCTCTGGTTTCAGACTATGCAGATGCATAAAAATTGCCAATAAAAATTTGTGAACAATATGTCTTGCCTCTTTCCTGCTCCATTACCCAACTTTATAAATGGTAAGACTGCAGACTGATCCAAAAATGCAGAGAACTAATGACAGAGCTCTGGAGAACAAAAACATTTAAGCACTGGCCAAGAAAGAGGAACCCTCAAAAAAGCCTGAAAGAGGAACCCTCAAAAAAGCCTGAAAGAGGGTGTGAAAATCAGATTGTAAAGTGTTGAAAAGTAAATGGAAGGTGAGGGACAGGGAGTGCTCAGTGCTCTTTTAAGGAGGTAGGTTATGAAGGAGTGGAAGAAGTTAGATAATGGGCATAAATTAGATGACAACTTATCATCACTCCCCTCATCTCAAGCTTTCTCTTTCTCTTTTATTGCTTTTCCTAGTATGTACACCACCATTCACACAGTCATCCAAGCCGGAGCCTTGATTACGTCCATTCCCTTGCCTCTCACCTGACTGATCTTCCTTGTTCACCTCATCTCCCTATGGTCAAGCATCACCATAGCAGTGAGTCATATCTTGTCTCTCCTCTACTCAAAACCCTGCAAAATAAATAAGCTGACTATGCAGTGTGTTAGAAGTACATGCCAAATGGAGTGGTCAGGGAAGATGATACTTGAACAAGCACTTGAGGGACATAAAGGATAAAACAAAGTGAATATTTGGGAGGAAAGCATTCCTGAAAACAGTCCTAAGGAAAGAGTATGCCTGGAGGTTTTGGTGAATAACAAGGAAGTACTATGGCTTCAGCAGAGTCCATGATGAGAAAGAGACCTGGAGGAGAGAAAGTCAAAGAGGAAATAGGGCCTGATCAGTGTCATACTCATCACATTCACACTAAAGTATCCAACCCTCTCAGAAAAAGGGAGAGAGAAACCAAGAAACAGAAACAGACTCTTAACTATAGAGAACACACTGGTGGTTACCAGAGAGGAGGTGGGTGGGGGGATGGGTGAAATAGGTGATGGGGATTAAGGAGTGCACTTGTCGTGATGAGCACTAGGTGATATATGGAATTGTTGAATCACTATATTGTATACCTGAAACTAATATTACACTATATGTTAACTAACTAGAATTTAAATAAAAACTTTTAAAAAGTATCCCTCCCCTCTCTCTCTCTCTCTCTGTCTCTGTCTCTCTCTCTCTCTCTCACACACACACACACACACACACACACACACACACACAGGCAAAGGCTCTAGATCTGACTTCCAACAACCAAGGACTCTATGTCTTAGCTCTTCCTTCCCCATACCTGAAGCTCAGCTGTCACCCCAATACCACCCATGCTAACAGGTGTTCTGCATCAGCTTTATAACACTTGGAGGGTCCCTGAGAACCACTTTCATCACTCTCCTCCAACTGTTTGCTATGATGGGCCAGATCTACATGCAGAAAGCCTCAGGTAGGCAGCAACAAGAGATACAGACTATGAATGGTCATGCCAACAAGAGCATTAAAAGGCAAATTAAGGAGATGAACACACACTAGAGAAAGATATTGACAGAATAAATAAGAGGACACAAGTAAGAATGAGCTCTGGGTTCCCAGCATCTGGAGCATTTTTTAGAACTTGGAGGAGCAAAGGGAAAATACCAACAGGAGAGAGAGAAACAGCTGAAGAGGAAGACCAATACTCAAGCAGAGTATGTTCCAGGGCCTGGGGCTGGAGCTAAAAGATATATCACCATGCCTGCCCCACTCCCTAGAGAATAGATACTAAGCTATAAAATTACATTTATTTTTGATTTTTTGAGATAAGAGAAAAATGACCCTTGCACCTAGGAAGAAGAATATGGAGGGAAACCGGTTTTAGCTAACTTCTTTCGACTTCCCTTAATCCAAAGTCATGAGCATCAACATTCTCTGTTTGTTATGTCCCTGGTTTTTATGTAGTTTCCTCATTCATAAAGACTAAGCTATGAAGAATTGCCAGGAAAGTCATGGGGGATGTGAGAGAAGAGGAAAGAAAGGGCAAGGAGGAAAAGAGTTTTCCTAAGACCCAGCAGATGGTGCTATAAGAACATTACCTTCTGGACAAGGGTGAAAGTGAGTGCCCTGGGGCAGGAAGAGAACTACACTGTTTATCTTCACCAGTTTTGATTCTTGGTTGTTTTTTTGTTTTGTTTTGTTTTAAGATTTTATTTATTTATTTGACACACAGAGAGAGAGAGAGAGAACAGGGGAAGCAGCAGGCAGAGGGAGAGGGAGAAGCAGGCTCCCCACTGAGCAGGGAGCCCGATGCGGGGCTCCATCCCAGGACCCTGATAAATAAATAAATAAAAGGAAAAAAAAAAAAAGGACCCTGAGATGAGGACCTGAGCCGAAGGCAGACGCTTAACGACTGAGCCACCCCGGCGCCCCGTGATTCTTGGTTGTTTTTTGTTGTTGTTTGCTGTTGTTGTTGTTTTAGGTCAAACACTTCATTCTTCAAGAACAGCCCCCCAAACCCTGCCTTTTCTAAGACATGAATAGTCCCGTATTCTCTGGCTACTCCTAGGAAGAAGCAAATTTGAGTGTGAATCCCATCTTTTCCACTTAATAACTAAGTGACTTAAAACAAGTTACATATTTTCTCTGAGCCTCAGTTTTATCATCTGCAAAATGGAGGTAAAAACCCTACGTCATATAGCGGTTGTGAGGATTAATAAAATGATGAACGTAAGTGTGCAAAGCACTGTGCTTGGCATAAAGGAGAACGTAATTTTCTTCTGCCAAAATGCGGAGGTACTAAAAAACCTAGAATGTGGCACATAGCATAAGAAATTTCTTTTCCTGGGGTGCCTGGGTGGCTCAGTCGTTAAGCGTCTGCCTTCAGCTCGGGTCATGATCCCAGGGTTCTGGGATGGAGCCCTGCATTAGGCTCCCTGCTCGGCGGGAAGCCTGCTTTTCCCTATCCCACTGCCCCTGCATGTGTTCCCTCTCTCCCTGTCTCTCTGTCTGTCAAATAAATAAATTAAATTAAATTTTAAAAAAAAGAAATTTCTTTTCCCAAACACTGTCATCTCCAAGGGGAAAACCATGAACCAGACTTATGAGGCAGGAGTCTTCATGCCCACCCTTTTACTGTGGAGCACATACTCTGGTAAAATCATGACTCTCTGGTTGGCAAAGGATTTTTGTGATAATCTAGTCCAACTCTTACATTAGTAATGTTCAAAAGGGAATGAAGATGCCAAAACACACATTGAATATGCCTCTTATTTTCAGGACATGAACCCCGGAAATAAAGTCCAACAAATCTCTGGTTGGTGATGTTGGAGGATATTCAGAAAATGTAGCCCTGAAAGGGTTAAAACTGTTTCTATGATACATGGAAATTTCTTTAATGCCCATCACAATTAGTTCAATTACTTTGCAAAGAGCTCAATGCATTTTCAGTCAATGCAGAGGTTAAAACTTCTTCCTTACATAAAGTCAAACTTTACCTCTCTTTCACAAGTGCCCAAAGGTCCCTTGTTCTGTTCCCTTTCCCTACCACCTCATGCACACTGACACTCACAAACAGACCTGCACACTTCTCTCTCCCACAGGAATTCATGGTTCTGCTGCCCCACACTTCCCAGCCCTTCTCTTCCCTCTGAGACTCTCCTCTCCTGGGGAATCTTCCTGACAAGCAAATGCATAGGAGGGTCAGGATTCACATTCATCCATTGTGACATGTGAAAGTAAGAAATTTAAATTGCCTATCATATGATCTCATTGATATGTGGAAATATTATAGGGGAAGGGAGGGAATAATGAAACAAGACAAAACCAGAGAGGGAGACAAACCATAAGAGACTCTTAATTTCAGGAAACAAACTGAGGGTTGCTGAAGTGATGGGGGGTGAGAGGGATGGGGTGGCCAGGTGATGGACATTGGGGAGGGTATGTACTATGGTGAGCGCTGTGAATTATATAAGACTGATGAATCACAGATCTGTACCCCTGAAACAAATAATACATTATATGTTAATAAAAAAAGAAATTTAAATTGTCAATAATTCAGTGTCAATAAATAAGTTTTACTGAAACACAGGCATGCTCATTTGTTTACCTATCATCTATGAATGCTTTCATGCTACCAGATCATAGCTGAGTAGCTGCAAAAAAGACTGTCCCACAAAGCCTAAAAGATATACTATCTTTCCCTTTACAGAAAAATTGTGCTAACCCCTCATTTAGGAGAACACTGGCTCCAAGAGCATGTTTCACCTGGAATAGTCTTTACCAGCAACCCCCTCTTCCCTCTGTGGCAACAACTGTCTCCTACAGGAAATTAGTCTTCACTCAGCAAACTCTACCTCCCCTGCACTCCCACAGTCTCAGTCACACCTTCAAAAAGCTCCCTCCTCTGATGGAAGCATGACAATCTGGCCCAAATCAGGAATCCAGAGGAAACACAGCCACAGAATGGATACTGACTCTGCAGCCCTCTGGGTACTTCTTAGAGGAAAACAGTGTCATAATGGTTGAATTTGGAATCATGTAATTTATCATTTACTAATAGTTGTTACCACTCCTTCCCAAATCCTAATGACTATATCGCACAAGCTTCAAGTCTATGTGACTTCACCCAGCTTCAATGACATTCGTGCTATACATACAATTCACAGTGGATGAAATGCAGAGTAAGGTCGCAGGGATAAGCAGAAAGCCACTTGTTGATTCCCAATGTTAAGATTCAGTTTCTATTCAGGTGAAATCATGTCCTCTGAGGTAAAGATGGCAAGAGAGAGGGTAGACCCCAATCCTGTGAAAAAGTAGAAGTTGGTCAATGCCAAGTACTATAGTCATGACCCTCACTCTTCTTTCAATTTAATTTGACATTTACTGGGGACTTTTATGAGCCAAGCAATGTGCTGAGTCCCCCAGTGATATAGGTAATAATAATGCCCATTCCCTATTCTCAAGGAACTCACAGGATAGAAGTGATATAAACACATAGACAGATACATATGGTGTGCATACACATCCATTGGTAAGAAAGGATATACACCAAATAACTATTGTTGTAGCTATTTCTGGGTAGGAAGGTTATTTCATTTGCCTTGCTTTGCTTATCTGTATTTTGTAATTTTTTATATTAAACATTAATTACAATATTAAAACAATTTTAAAATATTTTATAATATAGAATGATTGATACTACAATAAAACTATGAATAAGGTACACAATTATAACTCTCTTGAGTAATTCAAGAAATATTTCCTACAGGATATCTAAAGTAGGTTTTGAAAAATGAATAGCAGTTCACTAGGCAGATAATGAGGAAAGATATTCCAAGAAAAAACATGAAATAGGATGGTATATTCAGGAAGGCTTAAGTAATTAATTACTGGTGAAGCATAAAGAACAGGGAGAGAAGAGATGGGGCTAGAAAGAAGCCACAGTCCAGATCATGAATAACCTTGGATACCATGCTAAAGAGCATGGATTTCTTTCTAAGGTTATATAGTGGTTAAAATGAAAGCTACATTGATGAATGGCCACTAAGGTATATAGTAAATAAGATTAGGTAAAGAGACAAGAAGGCCTCTACAGTCATTATCGATTCAAGAGGAATGGTAATAATATCATGGGTAATAATATCATGGATGATACTTTGGCTGGAAATCCATACAAGAAAATGTAGCTCAAAATGAGAGAGTTTGACTGCATGATCCTTAAGGTTCCTTTTAAACATCAGATTCCATGATTCTTGGACATTCGGTCCCTGATGTTTCTGCACACATTCCATTCAACTTCAATTAAAGTCCATATAATTGGTTATCAATGCATTATGCTAGATACTTTGTTGAATACACAAAGAGGTCTTTCTGCAGTGTCCAGAGACTCTGGCAGGTGGGGCTGATACTAGCCCAGATTTGGGAACTGCTAATGCAATCTCAGGTGAACATGTAAGGAAGTAAGAAGGCAAACACCTCGGAGGTGGAGATGGAGGTGGAGGCAGAGCTGGGCTTATTTGGAAGTGAATCAGAACATCTCAAAGAGGAGCTCCTCCCTAAGATGGACCATTATTTCCTCTATAAAAAGGCCACTATCCCCAACTAGCAGCACCCTGTAAGCTGCTCCAGTCTCATCCTACTTGTTTCTCTGGTGAACTAGGTAAGTGAACAGGAGTACTTTGGGCTACAAATTACAAGAATCCAGTATGTGCTCTAAGGCAAAGAGGCACTGGATACCAGGCTTCTTTTTAATGTACTTTGGGGACTTTGATAAAATTTTAACTTTATTGAGAAGGAAAAGAGATGACTGGGAATGACAGTACCTTCTCTCTTCAGGGTCATTTCCTTGAAGATCATGGGGCTTTAATTATCACTAGGCAGGTTGCTTCCTAAACTACTGAGTTTTTTCTCTCTGTTGTATAATCAGTAAAGCCTGAGAGTCAGTCCCTGTTTGGAGAATGAAAACAGAAGTGGGCCTGATAGCACCTGCCTCCAGCTCCATATCACCTAGGCCTGTAGTTGCCCACTTTGTGTACTTTCTCTGGCCTACAAGT
The DNA here is from genome assembly GCF_002201575.2 of Neomonachus schauinslandi. Taxonomy (NCBI): domain Eukaryota; kingdom Metazoa; phylum Chordata; class Mammalia; order Carnivora; family Phocidae; genus Neomonachus; species Neomonachus schauinslandi. The sequence goes on along the minus strand of NC_058406.1, from coordinate 103,990,401 downwards.
TTTGAGGGTCTAGCTTAGCCACTGGTATCCCTTGGTTGGAGTCAGGCATACCATGTGGATGATGGAACTGTCCCTCTTCAGTGATGGTTGGCACCTAGAGAGGAATTGAGGAAGTGGGTAGATTGGCACACCCAGTATTTCTCTAGCTCCAGAACAATGCTCATAAAATTATCCCTGGTAGAGGTGGGGAGCTCAAAACAGGAAGTCTTTGCTCCCACATTCGTTCAGGAATGAAAATAAGAGATATAGATTCTGTTCCTAATTTCATCACTCTCTTGCTACATGGCTTGAACAAGTCTTTCAACTCTGGATTGGTTCTTGATTTCAAAAGATGAAATTAATCATGCTCGATTAATTCTGAACAAATATTACAAATGATTGGAACTATTTATGTTTTTAAACAAGAAAAAGGAATAATAAAAGGTGGTCTCTCTCCTTTTTTTCCTTTAGGTTAAATTTACAAAAAAAATGCCTAAACTCCTAAAAAGTATCGTCACTGTCATTGAGCTTTTCTACCAATATGCCACCCAGGATGGGGAGTGTGACATGTTGAACAAGGCAGAACTGAAAGAACTTTTGGAAAATGAGTTTCATCAAATTCTGAAGGTAAGAATTCCAGGTCAGGACTGAAGACAGCTGCAATTCTCTTTTTCACCCCTTCGTACCTTTTTGTCACATGTGTCAAACTCCTACAGGACTCTCTCTACTTGGTGATAGAAAACCGGGTTTGGTAAAGGCTTGAAATACGATCAAAAGTTGACCCACATGGTTTCCAAAACATGACCAAGGGATGTGATCCTGCTGAACAGACAAAATCCATAGATTATATAATGTCCTGTGTAATTCTTATGGAATAAAAAATTAAGATGGTTCTCAGAAAAAAAAGTACGTAAAATGCATCTTCTTTCCTTTATTTGTAGTTCTTCAGCCCAGAACATCCTGACCACTGCCCATTTCTGAGATTGTGAAACTACAAGGCCTCAGTTCAGGAAGTTAGCATCTTACTCCTAAATCATTAAATCTTAAAATGTCAGCTCTGAAAATAAATATTTGGGAGCTTAGATCTAGCTCTTGATTGTCAATTCATTATATTCAGCTGCCTACTAAATATTTCTTATTTGGACTCCTAAGGGTGTAATTCGGTGTGTCAGATATGAAACCATGTTCCCTCCAAACTCTATCCTCCTATTTGCCCAAGGCAGAAATCTGGTTCCATTCATGGCTTCTTCTCTCAGCAAGCACCTCCATCCTCCACCCTCCATCTAATTCATCAATAGTCTCTCAAAACAGCCCATTTCTCTCCATCACTATTGCTAGTCCTCTAGCTCAGGCCACCTTCTATTTCTAATCTCAGCCATAAGTGTAAATCTAATCTTTTCACAGCTCAATTCAAAATCCTTCAAAAGCTCCCTTTTTTTTTTTTTTTGACAGAGAGAGAGAGAGTGCTTATGCCAGGGGTGAGGGGGGGAAAGAGGAAGGGGCTGGGCTCCATCTCACAGCCCTGAGATCATGACCTGAGCTGAAACCAAGAGTCAGATGCTTAACCGACTGAGCCACCCAGGTGCCCCCAAAGCTCACAGCCTTTAAAATAAATAAAGTCCAAAGTTCCTTTACACAACTTAAAAGGCATGATCTGATCTCTATTTGTTTCTCCAGCAATATCTCTTGACTATTGAGACTCAAGATTTAATAATCCTGAATTTCTTTCAGTTCTTCATATGAGCCATACATCCTCTAACCTCCAGCTTTGTTCATATTGTTCCTTCTGCCTGGAACAATCTTTTGCCCTCTCTCCCTCCTTTCCTACCCCTTCATTTGGCTAAGTCTAACCCATACTTCAAAATACATCACTTTCTCTCATTAACCTTCCTTGAACCCCCACTGGTTCTCCTGTGGTGTACTTTCAGAAACATTATCACAATACACTGTAATTTTAAGTTTGTGTGTCTGTGCCACTAAATTTTAACTTCCATTTTGTCATAAAACAAACTTATTCACTGCTTTATCCCCTGTACCTAACTCAATGCTAAGCAGCTAGTAAGTGCACAATAAATCTTTGTTAAATAAATTAATTAATGAATTAATAGCTAGGAAAATTTAAGTCATATATAAGTATGCTAATCATTCATATCTGACCTATTCTTTTTTCATTTTTTAAAAATTCCTATTTATAAATTAGCTAATCACATCTGACCTATTTCTTACAAAATATAATCGATTTCCTTGTTCCCTAACATCTTCCATTTGCATCTTCTAGCAATTTCTCACTGCATTGTTCATTACATATTTCTTTCTTTCTTTCTGCTCAAGATAGAGCAGTCCTGCCTAAAGGACTAGGTGGCTGAGCTCCACCTAAGTAAGCCAAACATTCACATTTCTACAATCTTCTTTCAAATGGTTAGCTGGGTATGTAGTCCATAGTGACATAGCTGCCCCTTGTACCTTGTTCCTATACAGAATCCAGATGATCCAGACACTGTAGATATCATCATGCAAAATCTGGATCAAGACCATGACAAGAAAGTGGATTTCATTGAGTATCTTCTGATGATATTTAAACTGGCTCAGGCTTGTAATAAAATCATCGGCAAAGATCACTGCCAAGCTTCAGGGTCAAAGCAGAGAGACCACCATCACCAGCACCAAGAGGAACAAAGTGAAACAGAAGAGAAGGACAAAAGGCAAGGTCATTCAAGCCCAAGTACAGGCGAGAATAATTCCTATTCCAGGGGCTCCAGAAGAAGCATTAAACACAGGCCTGGGTCCAGCTCCAGAGAAATGGAGCATCAAGGAGGTTTATCTAGTTCAGAGCATAGGCAAAGCTCTGGGGAAAGAAGGAGAGAGTCAAGTTCAGGCCACTTCAAAGACAGTAAGAAAAACAGGCATGGCTCTCATCAACAAGAGAGGTCTGAGAGTCATTCTTCTGGTCAGAGGCAACATAGATCCAATTCAAGCGGTCAATCAGGACTTAGTAGACAACAAAAACAGTCTTCAAGCTATGAGGGATATGGGTCTGAATCAGGCCAGTCCATAAGCAATGGCAAAAATCAATCAAGCTCCTATGAGTCCTTTACTCAGAGAAAACATAGCAGCAGCCCTAGTCATCAGTCAGGAGGTTATGGAAGAAAAAATCATGGCTCTGTGTCAGGCCAGTCCTCTAATTATGGAAAATATGGACCTGGTTCTAATCAGTCTTCTAGTGAGAAATACCATGAGTCTAGCTCAGGATCCAGTTTAGGTGAATCATCAAGCTGTGGACAACATGGATTTAGATCAGGTCAGTCCTCTGGCTATGAACAACATAGATCTGGCTCAGGTCAATCTTCTGGCTTTGGGCAACATGGGTCTGGCTTAGGCCAATCTTCTAGTTACGGACAAAATAGTTCTACTTTAGGACAGTCATCAAGCTGTGGACACTATGGATCTGGCTCAAGTCAGTCTTATAGCCATAGCCAACATGGGTCCAGCTCAGGAGAGTCTTCTTGCTATGGACGACTTAGGTCTGGCTCAAGTCAATCTTCTGGCCACAGCCAACAGGGGTCTGGCTCAAGAGAGGCTTCTAGCTATGGACAACATAGGTCTGGCTCAAGTCGATCTTCTAGCCCCAGCCAACATAGGTCTGGATCAGGCCAGTCTTCTAGCTATGGACGACACAGATCTGGCTTAGGTCAGTCCTCTAGAAATGGTCATCACGGGTCTGGATCGGGTCAGTCTTCTGGCTTTGGGCAACATGAGTCTAGCTCAGGAGAGTCTTCTGGCACTGAGCATGGATCTGGCTTAGGTCAGTCATCAAGTTCTGGACAGCATAAATCTGGATATGGCCAACCCTCTAGCTATGGACAACATGGTTCTGCTTCTGGACAGTCATCAAGCTGTGGTCAACATGCATCTGGATCAGGACAGTCCTCTGGATATGGTTATCATGAATCTGGATCTGGTCAGTCTTCTAGCTATGGCCATCATGGGTGTGGATCAGGTCAATCTTCTAGCTTTGGGCAACATGGGTCTGGATCAGCTCAGTCTTCTGGCTTTGGGCAACATGGGTCTGGATCAGCTCAGTCTTCTGGCTTTGGGCAACATGGGTCTGGATCAGCTCAATCTTCTAGCTATGGTCACCATAGGTCTGGATCAGGACAGTCTTCTGGCCATGGTCAGTATGGTTCTGGCTCAGGTCAATCCACTAGCTATGGACAATACGGTTCTGCTTCAGGACAGACATCAAGCTGTAGTCAACATGAATCTGGTTTAGGCCAGTCTTCTAGCCATGGCCAACATAAATCTGGCTCAGGTCAGTCCTCTAGATACGGTTGTCATGAGTCTGGATCAGGTCAGTCTTCTGGCTTTGAGCAACATGAGTCTGGATCCAGTCAGTATTCTAGCTATGGCCAGCATGGGTCTGGATCAGGTCAGTCTTCTGGCTATGGCCAACATCGGTCTGGATCCAGTCAGTCTTCTAACTATGGTCAGCATAGGTCTGGCTCAGGACAGTCTTCTGGCTTTGGGCAACATGGGTCTGGATCAGGTCAATATTCTAGCTATGGTCATCATAGGTCTGGATCAGAACAGTCTTCTGGCCATGGTCAGTATGGTTCTGGCTCAAGTCAATCCTCTGGGTATGGACAATATGGTTCTGCTTCTGGACAGTCATCAAGCTATGGTCAACATGCATCTGGATCAGGCCAGTCTTCTGGCTATGGACAACACAGATTTGGCTCAGGTCAGTCCCCTTGGTATGGTCATCATGGGTCTGCATCAGGTCAATCTTCTGGCTTTGGGCAACATGAATCTAGCACAGGAGAGTCCTCTGGCACTGAGCATGGATCTGGCTTAGGTCAGTCATCAAGCTCTGGACAGCATGAGTCTGGATATAATCAGCCCTCTAATTATGGACAACATGGTTCTGCTTTTGGACAGTCATCAAGTAATGGTCAACATGCATCTGGATCAGGCCAGTCTTCTGGCTTTGGACAACATGAGTCTGGATCAGGTCAGTCTTCTGGCTGTGGACAACATGGGTCTGGATCTTGTCAGTCTTCTGGCTTTGATCAACATGGGTCTGGATCCAGTCAGTCTTCTAGTTATGGCCAACATGGGTCTGGCT
>NC_058406.1:103951378-103985290 GCF_002201575.2 Neomonachus schauinslandi | reverse complement strand
GTCTGGCTCAGGTCAGTCTTCTGGCTTTGAGCAACATGGGTCTGGATTCAGTCAGTCTTCTAGCTATGGCCAACACAGGTCTGGCTCAAGTAGATCTTCTAGCCGTAGCCGACATGGGTCTGGCTCAGGTCAGTGTTCTAGTTATGAACAATATGGGTCTGGACCATGCCATTCATCTAGCTCTGAGCAGTGTGGTTCTAGATTTGGTCAGTGTTCTAGCTCTGAGCAATATGGATATGGCTCATGTCACCCATCTACCTCTGGACAATGTGGTTCTGGATCTGGTCAGTATTCTGGCTCTGAACAGTACAGATCTGGTTCATGTCACTCACCTAGCTCTGGGCAATGTGGTTCTGAATCTGGTCAGTGTTCTAGCTATGAGCAACATGAAACACAAGGGAGATGTAGGTCAAGTTCAAGTGGAACTCATAGTGAGTACAGTAGACCCAAAATGTGCTCAACTCCTAATCAATCAAGAAGCAATAGCCAGGAATGGTCAGAGTGTGGCCAAAAAGAAAGAGGTAGGAATTATGGCCTATCAGGTAGTGGGCCTGATGGATATGAGAGTATTCATGGACAATCAAGAACATGTAGGCAACAAAGCCAAGGATGGAGCCAAGGTCAATGGGAATCTGACTGTATCCATTCAAATTGTAATGAAGGGCAATCAAGACGCAGTTATAGACAAGTAGAAAGCTCCTCAAGTTGTGGCTCTGGACAATTTACACCCTTCTATGGACAGTCTAGATCCAACACTACGAATACATTGTTAATTTGCAAGGAGGGTAATCGACAAGGTGACTATTGTTATAAGAGAGGAGGAGATAATTGTGCAAGGGGAAGTACCGGCCCCAGTTCCCAGTTCCCTAGCAGCATGCCACTCTATGAATACATCCAAGAGCAGAGGTGCCAATTCTAGGGATGAATAATAAACAGAAGTGAAATTAATTCAAGTAGCCATTTAAGAACTGCAAAACTGTTACAGATAAGCAATTCATTATAAAACTGCTTTTAAAAGTGGGTATATCTATTTCTTCTTCTAAACATGTACTCTATTCCTTGTTATTAATCCCTCAGAAGAATGTAGGGTATGTGGCACTTGGTTAGGAAACACTGAGTTGAACAAATTATGTGCAGGAGTCACTTTGAAAGAATAATACAAAGCATATGAGAAGCATGAGGTTTAGTTGAGGTATCTTTTTGAGAGCTCATTGCTAAAGCTTTCATCTTAAGTCTACAGAACAAAGTATTAGAAATGCATTACCAGTTCTGGGTCCAAAGCCTCTCTTATAGCAACATGGACCATAATTGTGGTATCCCCCACATTGGACAGTGACAGAATGGGGAATATTCTAAAAGCAAAAATGCAGTGTTGATTGTTTCCTTACCAAAACCATCAAGACCCTATTCTTGGGTAAATCTTTAGTCAGTAAGTTAACAAGTGGCATTTAAAAAGTGGCCCCAGGGGGCGCCTGGGTGGCTCAGTTGGTTAAGCGACTGCCTTCAGCTCAGGTCATGATCCTGGAGTCCCGGGATCGAGTCCCATATCGGGCTCCTTGCTCAGCAGGGGGTCTGCTTCTCCCTCTGACCCTCCCCCCTCTCATGTGCTCTCTCTCTCTCATTCTCTCTCTCAAATAAATAAATAAAATCTTAAAAAAAAAAAAATGGCCCCAGGAGCTTCTCCCTTGCCAGTGAGGAAGAGCATTCTTTCTTAAAGAGCAGGGATGGACCCTTCAGGATTAAAGGATCCAAATGTGGACTCTAACTTGGTTTCAGCAAGAAAGTTCTTGCCCTCTGCTCCTAAGAATTTGCCCCAGGTTAAAAAAGGAAGAGCAAATGGTGAGCGCTGTGAATTGTGCAAGACTGTTGAATCACAGACCTGTACCTCTGAAACAAATAATACAATATATGTTAAAAAAAAAAAAAGAAGAAGAAGAAGAAGAAGATAGCAGGAGGGGAAAAATGAAGGGGGCGAAATCGGAGGGGGAGACGAACCATGAGAGACGATGGACTCTGAAAAACAAACTGAGGGTTCTATAGGGGAGGGGAGTGGGAGGATGCATTAGCCTGATTATGGGTATTAAAGAGGGCACGTTCTGCATGGAGCACTGGGTGTTACACACAAACAATGAATCATGGAACACTACATCAAAAACTAATGATATAAAGTATGGTGATTAACATAACAATAAAAAATTTTTTAAAAACTAATGATGTTATGTATGGTGATTAACATAACAATAAAAAATTTTTTTTAAAGGAAGAGCAATAGCATGAAAATACAATGTCTCCAATCTACTTTGGTCTTTCCACATAGGAAAATATCATTTGTGCCCAGATGGAAAGGAAGACTATCTGCCACTGCTATATAGTTCATTGGTTTTACTATAATATATTTGTTTCAAGTCTTTGGATCTAAATAACTGGATTGCATTAAAATTGATAATAAATAATGGTGATCAAATACTGAGGTCTGTGTCATCTCTGCTTCATTTCATTCTCACACATAGGTGGTCAGACTAGAAACAAACTCAGAAAGCTTTTCTCCAAGATCCTATCCTTCACAAACAACCCAGAATATATAAAGAATTTTAAAATTTAAGGATAAGACAAACAACTCAATTTAAGAATGAGCAGAAGATCTGAATGAACACTTCACCAAAAAAAGATGTACAGATGGCCAACAGGCACATGAAAAGATGCATGATGTCATTAGTCATCAAAGAAATGCAAGTTAAAACATACTGAGATACTACTACACACCATTAGAATGGCCAAAAGTAAAAACACCAGCAACACCAGGTGTAGATATAACAAGTGGAAAAATAAAATGACATAGTCACTTTGGAAAATAGTGTGGCAAGGTCTTATAAGGTTAAATATATCTGACTATATTACCCAGCAATTCTGCTCCTAGGTGGGATGAAAACATATGTCCACATGAAGATTTTTACATTTTTACATGAATGTTCATAGCAGCCTTAATAAGAGCCTGAAACTAGAAACAACCCAAAAGCAACCAATGAATAGATAAACAAACGGTGGTGCAACGATACAATGAAACACTATTTAGGAAGGAAAAAAGAATTAACTATTGATATACATGATGGACAAACCTCAAAAACATTATACTGATCAAAAGAAGCCAGACACAAAAGAGTACATACGATATGATTCCATTTACATGAGACTTACTAAAGATAAAAACAGGATTAGTGGTTAACTAGGAATGGGGGTAGAACTTATGATTTATGAATAGGCTAGAAAGAGGAACACAAGGGAGCACAAGAGTGATGGAATTGTTCTACAGATGCACTTTATCATATGAAAGCTATATCTCAATAAAGTTGATTTTGTTTAAAGTCTTCACAAGGCTTTTTGTGAAACATGACACACTAATTCCAATTTTTTTTTTATATAGAAGAAAAAAGAATTAAAAATGACCTGGGTTGGCTCAGTTGGTTAAGCATCTGCTTTTGGCTCAGGTCATGATCCCAGAGTCCTGGGATCGAGCCCTGCATCAGGATCCTTGCTCAGCGGGGAGCCTGCTTCTCCCTCTCCCTCTGCCTGCCGCTCCCCCTGCTTGTGCTCTCTTGCTTTCTGTCAAATAAATAAATAAAATCTTTTTTTTTAAATGACCAGGACAATTTTTAAATAAGGAAGAGGAAAGTCATCAGATATAAAAGATATTACAAAGTTATATTATTTAGGGCAGTATGTAATTGTTGTAAGAACAGACACATAGAGCAGTGGAATATCCAGAAACAGACCCATACACACCTCACATATAACAGTAATGACTCCGCATCTTGGTGGGAAAGGACAAACCTTTCAATAAATAGTGCCACCATCATTGGTTTTCCATGTAAAAAAAATTATACCTCCATTTCATATGCCATACACAAAATCAATTCCAAGTGAATTAAAGACCTAAAGTGTGATAAGCCAAACATTTTTATATGTTAAAGAAAAATACAGGACAATATCTTTATGACTTCAAAGTAGACTGAAGTCTTGAACAAGAAATATAAAAACCACAAAGAAAAAATTCATGAATTTTACTACAATTAAATTCTAAATGTCTGTAAATCAAAAGACACTCTCAAAATATAAAAAAGATAAGACACAGACTAGGGTAAAACTTTTGCAATGCCTGTAGACAACTGACTAATAGCCAGATTGTACAAAGAACTTACAAATATCAAATAAGGAAAAAACAGCCAAACTTATAAAAAGAAAATTCTCCAAAATAGAAATCTGAATGGCCAAGTGGCATTTTTAAAATGATTCTCAGGGGAACAGAAAATTAAAACACAATGAAATACCATTTCATAACCATCAGATTAGAAAAAACTAAATTCTGACCATATCCAGTTTTGGGGATGACATGGAGCAATAAGGTCCAAACTGGTAACCACTTAGGAAGCAATCTGACAACCACACAAGAGTCACCAAAATGTTACAAACAACTTAAAAGCTCAACAGAAGAACAGAGTAATAGAGAAATATCTGTATACTAGAATGCTATACAGCAGTTAAAATTGATGGCATGTATATGGAGAGGGTAGAATACAACACCCCAAAATATGCCACTTTGGCATATGGATGATTTTGAGCTGAAGGCAATCAAGGCCTAGCAGACTCAGGAAGAGTTGTTTGTACCTCTCCTTTAACTGTCTAAGAGAATTTAGATGGGAAACCTGTACCAGGGAGACAGCTATTACCAGAGACCACTTTTTGTATCAGAAAGACTTATCTGTATGCTGAGCGAAATAAGTCAAACAGAGAAAGACATGTATCATATGACCTCACTGATATGAGGAATTCTTCATCTCAGGAAACAAACTGAGGGTTGCTGGAGTGGGGGTGGGGTGGGAGGGATGGGGTGAAAAAAAAAATATTGGGAATAATTATCTCTTAAAACTCTTATTTGTGCAATAATTCTTAATACTAAAGTGCATTATGATAAAAGTCATATATGAGGTTAAGAACTAATTTAATTATTTCATTTTATTGTAATGTTTTTAACAATATTAGAAATAATTAATTGCTTTTTTTGAGGAATAAAAACTGTTGGAAAGAAAAAAAAAAAAAGAAAGAAAGACTTATCTGCATGGCATGGCAACCATTTGCTCTTCTTGTCTTCCTGTGAATTGCCTTCCTCCCCAATGAAGCCCCAGACCTGCATCTCCTTAGCTCAGGATGGTATACAAGCCTGAACTGCCTGACTGCTTTTGAGTCTCATATTTTTATGGGGCTCCCAAACATATGAAATTAAATTTTTTTCCTGTTACCCTGTCTTATGTCAATTTAATTATTAGGGCAGCCAAAGAACATAGAAGGGAAGAGGGGAAAAGTTTTCTGCTTCTACTTGATTATATATATATATATGCATATATATTTATATTTATATATATACACACACACATACATATATATATATCTCAATATGAACAAGTTCCCAAAATAGAATATTTAGTAAAATAGTTGTAAAACATGTGTATATAGTGTGATACCATTTACTTAACTTTACAACATACATAATAATCCCATACATGGTTTGTAGTTATTAACTATGTAATTGGTAAATTATAATTAATTAATTTATTTATAATTTATAAATCCTTATGGAAATGTTAAACACCAAATTCAGGATAGTGGTTACCTCTGGAGAGAGTGGTGATGGGTACTGAGGAGGGCACTTATTAAGATGAGCACTGGGTATTATATAAATCACTAAATTCTACTCCTGAAACTAACATTACACTGTATATTAACTAACTAGAATTCAAATAAAAACTTGAAACAAGGGGCGCCTGGGTGGCTCAGTTGGTTAAGCGACTGCCTTCGGCTCAGGTCATGATCCTGGAGTCCCAGGATCGAGTCCCGCGTCGGGCTCCCTGCTCGGCAGGGAGTCTGCTTCTCCCTCTGACCCTCCTCCCTCTCATGCTCTCTGTCTCTCATTCTCTCTCTCTCAAATAAATAAATAAAATCTTTAAAAAAAAAAAAACTTGAAACAAAAAAGAAGGAAGGAAGGAAAAACTTCTTTCAAAAAAAGAATAAACAAGGCCAACAGTATTCTTTTTCTTAAGATGCATTGATTGATTGATTGATTGATTTGAGAGGGAGAGAAAGAATCCACAAGCAGACTCCCTGTTGAGTGCAGAACTCTACATGGGGCTTGATCCCAGGATCCTGAGATCATAACCTGAGCGGAAACCAAGAGTCAGCCACTTAACTGACTGAGCCACCCAGGTGCCCCATTAAGCAAAAAGATGTTTATTATATTATTCCCTACACTTATTTGTAAACCTCAAATTATTTCACACGAAAAAGGAGGACACAAAGATCCAAGTTAGAACGCCCATCAAGGACTGCTCAAGGGAGAAAGTACTCTACCAAGCTAGTCCCTGGACTATCTGGTCCAGCATGTCCCAGTTGTTGAAATGTATGTATCAGTACATCAGTACCTGATGATAGTCATCATCTGAATCACACAACCAACTGCCTGGCTCAACTTGAAACTCACCAGGGAGCCTTGTAATTTTTGGCTTCCTATAATTTTCCCAAAAAGAAAAGGCATTCACTAACCATTCACTAACATAGATACCTAGTGTTTCTGGCAGTGCATTTCTGACTTTCTGACTCTCTCTTGGCATTCTGGTTTTCTTACTTCAGTCCCTGGTGAGTCTAGTTACAAAGAAACAGCTTTCGTGAGTCTAATCAACTCTATGACAGTAGTGCAACCTATCTGAGTCTACAAGGATGATGACCAAACCCTGACCCCTTTTCCAGGCAACAGCCCAAACTTATTCTTTGCCTCTTCCAAATGTTGAGAGCTCTGGAGAAAAAAAAAAAATTATTCTAGTAAGAGAAAGCAAAGAAATTTCATATAAATGCCTAGTTGTATAGCTAAGCCCATTTTTCATGTGTTTCTCTTCTCTTTGTTATGACTACAGAATCTAAAGGTAGAAGCAGAAGGTCATTGTTTTAGGCAGGATCTTATAGGGTCTCAATTCCTTGTCCAGAGTCTGGATCTCACTTTTGAAGGTGAAGAAAATCGACTATTTTTCTGTACACTCAGATGTAACCAAGCTCTGAAAGACAGAGTCATAGTAAGCAAAGTCTTAAGGATCTAATTTACTAACTACAAAATACATGCGCATTGGGAACAGGAACCAGTTGTCTACCATGGGGTATTCCCTTCCAATGGATAGATTCATTTAAGAGATATCAGAGGTTGTTAAATGAGCTTTAGAGCAAAAGAGTTTTATTCTCAAAATGTTGCTCTATCATGCTATGATAACCTGACAATTTTAACAATTTGTCCTAAAAGGGAAAGAGAATATGAAACTAACGTCTTTATTGAGTACCATGTGAGTGGGGAATATTAAATTATGTGTTTTATATATATTATTTAATATATTATTCATTGCTTAGTTTCATTCTCATAACAACCCTGTGACAAGAGGTGTTTTTATATTCATTTTATTGAAGAGGAAAAGAAGACTCAGAAAGGTTAAGTGACTTCCTTACATTAGTAGAGCCAGGTTGAGACCCAGATCTGTCTGACACTCAAAAACATGAGTTGCTACCAGAAAGGTCTTGCACTCTAGTAATATTTCTCTTTAAACAACTACAGTTAACCCTTAAACAAGATGCAGGTTAGGCGTGCTGACCTCTCCCCTCCATGCATAACTGAAAACCCGCATGTAACTTCTGACTCCTCCAAAAATTTTATTACTAACAGCCTACTGCTGACTGCAAGCCTTACCAATAATATAAACATTCAAATAACACCTACTTTGTATGTTATATGTATAATATACCATATTCTTACAATCAAGTAAGCTAGAGAAAATGTTAAGAAAATCGTAAAGAAGAGAAAATACATTTACAGTACTGTGCTGTATTTATCCAAAAAAATCCACACGTAAGTGGAGCTGTGCAGTTCAAACCCATGTTGTTCAAGGGCCATCTGTACAATCGAACACCTAAAACCAGAGCAGCACACTCTTCTGGGCACTGCTGGAGACACATCAACTAATATTCCTCTGACTCTCCTTTCCTACCCTCAATGCAAGGATACTTAATGTCCTTGAGGGACACTTGAGAAATACCCTAGCTCATTAGCAACACACTTAAGAACAATTTCCAAGGGAGGATCCCTGCTGCAGAGAACTCACGTCCTCACATTTTATCTATCTCATCACATTTAATGGTCCTCATTAGCTTCAATTCCAAGGGGTGGCATTTCTGACCTAGTCCTCCTTAGTGCATGCCTCGTTTGAAGTTCACTGTGGACTAATTAAAAACAACCACCCACAGTCTTGCACTCTTTAAAAGACAAAGATCCTATATCCACTGCCCCCAACAGCCAGAATTCCCTGTCTCCGCCCTGCCCCACTACCTATTCCTGTGCTCTCCAACTCCCCCACCCTGTGTGCTCTACCCCATGGATGAAAGATCCCTGAGCAGCCCTCCCAGCTGCTGCTTGGTCCTTATCTACAAAGCCTGAGCATTCCAGGTGTTGAAGATCTTAAATCAGCAGGCACTCAGAGGCACATAGCTGGGACAATCTGCTATGCAATATTGCCAGACTTCACAGCAAAGAAGGGGACTCCGTGTGCAGAGATATGGAGGAAATAGTATGTTCAGGACCAAAAAGAAGGTGTCTCTGGCTGAAGCATGTAGGGCCAAGAAAGAGTATTGGGAACTGTGGCTGGAAAATCAAGTTGGAAATAAGCTTTCAAGGGCTCTAAAAGGAGTTGACATAAGCAGAAAAGCCTGTGAAGGACATCGATAAAGATGAATCAAAGGAGGAAGACAAGCACAAAAAAAGGGGTGTTCCAGAAACCAAAATGAGAATTCCAGTAAGTAATGGGCATGAACATAAAATGTAGTTAATAATATAATAAACAAAACCGTAGGGTATTGGTAGAAAAGTACACATCAACATAACTGAATAAATAGTCCAGTATCATATCCTGATATACATATTTTTTAACTGATATGTGGAGTATCAGCTACACAGTCAATATAAGTGTCTGGGCCACAGGAATCAACCAGTAAATGTCAGTGGCTATCCTTATTACTATTTGTTGTTACAGTAGTTGTAATTATTAAAAATCAGTATGGAAAGGAAAGATTCCTTCAAAAAGTTCAGTGGTAAAGAGGAGAAGAGCAGGAAAGAAGCAGGCTTTACAAAGAAGGAAATTAAACTATATGCTGGAAACATATGAGACACTAAATAAAAAAGTTATGAGTGAATAATATTGATAAGCCAAGGGGAAGGAGATTGTGAGACAGTCGGTACCAGAGAAAGGGAAGTTCACTGCTGGCTGGAGGACTAAGAAGAAATGACAAAATGCAATCAAGAGCACATAGAGAGAAATCAGCCCTGAAAAGGAATTAGTGTACCTCACACTCTTGAGGTAAAAATGAGAGAAAATATAACTAAGTCAGTGTTTCTAAAAAGGGGTCCTTTGGACGAGCTGCATCAGAATCAGCTGAGGTAATTATTCAAAAAGCAAATTCTTGGACTCCACCCCATACCCACTGAATCCAAACTTCTAGGAGATGGGGCCCAGCAACCTGTATTTGAATGCCCTATGATCCAGTGGCTTCCTTAGAGAAAAATGGAATTTAGGAGACTTCACATCCATTGGCCCCTATGGAGAAAACGAAACTGACCCCTTGCCCAGCCACAATTATGACTAAGCCCACCGGGTCCCATAGTCAGAGAGGAAAAATCTTCTTTATGCCCTGAGATAAGCTAAAAATAAGGAAGAAGCTTCTACCTAGAATTAGTCTCCCCAAATCAATGAAGCCTTGAGCCCTTTCCTGTAAATTACTGTCTCCCTAACATAAAAAGCTTTCTCCCTGACATCTGCAATACTAACTTCTACAAGTATGATAATCATGTGGAGGAACTGCTGTTTTACCCACGTGAACACACTATGTGAGGTTCAGATTCAAATTCAAGTGTGACTGACTGCAAAACTTGTTCTCAATCCATCCACTAGCCTACTGACCTCACCAGGAACAGCTAGGCTCCACTTCATAGGATAAAGGGAAACCAGATTTCCGGAAGAACAAGGGGTTGCAGGGAGTATTTTAAGAAAGAATTAAGAATATTGGGACTTTTTTGGCAACAGAACTGAAGAAAATGAGAGAAGCATAATGTGGGAGAATTAGCAGGGAGACGAAAGCAAATAACAGGCAGTAAGCAGCTGTTAATAATAAATGTATCAGACTGTGGGCTGAAGGAGTATGTGCATGGGGAGGTGGGGGTGGAAAGAAGGAAGTGAGAGGAAGAAAATGAGCTCAGACCACTCGCCATTGTTATGTGAGACATCTCTCAAAGGAGGTGGAGGCCCTATCTAGATAAGAAGAGTCCTCATGACTGGCAGAACGAGGTCACTCTTATTGCACCCTTAATCCAAGCCTTTCCTTCTGCCCACTTTGGGGAGCGGCCTGGGTGATTTGGTTTGCTCCTCTTTGCGATGCTTTCCCATTGCTCTGAATAATTCCAATGCCCTATAACATGACTGCGGTCCACAGTTTCAAAAGTGTGATTATGGGATCCAGGCTGGATATGAAAGAAAGCAAGAGCGAGACTGCTAGACTGAAAAAATAGGGACGGGATAAAGAACAGGTTTATTTCAAATGCATACCCTCCCAACCAGCAGCTATAGTCCTGCTGTTATTCCGTAAAGGAATCTGCACATGTAAGAAAATAATAATACCTAACATTTATGTAAAACTTACTATATGCTAAATGCTAAACTACTATATATAACCTTCTGATTACCCTACAACCTACAGGAGAAAATTCCGTATTCCCATTTTACTGATGAGCACAGTGAGGCACAGATTTTAAGTAGTTTGCTAGGGTCACAATAGCTAGCATTTAAACCCTCACAGTGTGACTCTAAAGTTTTGTTTTGTCTTAATCCAAGGCACCAAAGATGGCTGTGAAATATGTCCCCTGTCCAGAGGTGCCCACGGGGAGTAAGTCCGAGAAACCCAGTCCACATCCACTTAACAATTCATGCATCCTGAGCACAAAGTTTCATCCACCTGAGAACTTTACTCTTTGCCCAGGCCCCTCCGTTTGTCAAGCTGTGTATTCAGAGGACTAGGTCCATGCAAAGAGGAAGCCTTTCTAATGCACACAAGGGCACCATAGAGTCTAGTCCACCGTAGAGTCTACTAGGGTAGTAGTCCCACCCTAGCCACAGAGCTCTACAGACTGTTCTGTGTGGGAAGATATTTACAAGGGTGTTTAATGCAGCACTCTTTGTAGTGATGAATTTGGAAAATGGATAAATTGCACTACATTCTTACATTGGGATACTATGGAGCACTTAGAAGGAACGGACTATTTGTTATGTACATGTAGATTTTCTCTTTTTAAGATTTTATTTATTTGTCGGAGAGAGAGAAAGAGCACAAGCAGGGGGAGCTGCAGGCAGAGACAGAGGGAGAAGCAGGCTCCCCACTGAGCAGGGAGCCGGATGTGGGGCTCGATCCCAGGACCCTGGGATCATGACCTGAGCCGAAGGCAGATGCTTAACTGACTGAGCCACCAGGTGTCCCAGTACATGTAGATTTTCAAACATAACACTGAGTGAAAATCAAGTTGCAAATTATGTACAGGAACAAAAAACAAGATTACTTTTTTTTAAAGATATTCTTTATTTATTTAACAGAGAGGGAGCACAAGCAGAGGGAGTGGCACAGGGAGAGGGAGAAGCAGGCTTCCCCCTGAGCAGGGAGCCCGACGCAGGGCTGGATTCCAGGACCCTGGGATCATGACCTGAGCCAAAGGCAGATGCCCAACCGACTGGGCCACCCAGGCACCCCAATATTATATTTTATATACACAAACATACACATTCACCAAATTCATGATGGTGGCTGCTTCTGATGAGAGGGGAGATTAGAACCTGGGGGAAGAGCACAGGAAAGAGACTTAAATGTACCTTTAATGTTTTATTCACTTGAATAAGACTTGAAACAAATCTGACAAAAATGCTTATTAGTATTAATTCTGGGAGGCAGGCATGTAATTACTCAAAATAAAAATACAGATTATTTTTTAAGAACAGACTTAGTGGGAACCTGGGAGTCACAGAGTTAGAAAGCTGTGCTGTGAGATCAATAATTGGAATTTCATGGGGCACCTGAGTGGCTCAGTCAGTTAAGCATCCAACTCTTGGTCTCAGCTCAGGTCTTGATCTCAGGGTTGTGAGTTCAAGCCCTGCGCTGGGCTCCACACTAGGCGTGGAGCCTACTTAAAAAAATAATAATAATAATTGAAATTTCAGGGTTCATGGCTTCAGAGGTGGAACAATCGTGGGTGGCAGCAAGGTGTGGGGTGTGGCTATTTGGGTGGCTGATGCAGAGTGGAGGTGGGAATCAATGGGGTATAAGAAATGAAGGATCCAGATGTGTCATCAACATGGTTGTTGAAGTTTTCCAGAATGATGACAAAAGCCAGGGTGGAAAGAGACAGGTGCCAAAGTTCTCATTGAATATGGTTATAGGGCAAGGAGATTACTTGAGCTAAAAATGAGGATGGTAAGAGGGTGGAGTGTATGTGCGTCAGTGGAGGAGTGGCTGTTGAAAGAAGACACACGGTGCACAGAAAGCATGCTTAGCCCATCTCCAGGCCGTACACAGTGCAGGTAGAAGGAGTGCCCTATACAGGAACTGCTGGAAAGCAACATCATTCAGGAACAGCCCAGTTTTAGTTAGGTGAGGAGATAGTTACCTCAGAAATCCCACTGAAATTCTAATGGTATAATTCCATGATCCAAAACTATGGGTTCAATCAAAGAGCAATGGCAGGTTTTACTGGCAAACAAATAAGCAAAGAACTGGGGATGCTGTGTATTGGAAATAAAGCCACCAAGAACACCAAGGAGGAGGGAATGCTGAAGGAAATCACCAAAAAGCCAAAGGGCAGACAATCAGTGAAACTGTCAGGAAATCGGGTCAGCACTGAATGAGTGAAAGGACCTGAGGGAGCAGGCAGAGAGATTCCAGAACACTGTAGGTGAAGAGATGACTGGTTCGATGAAGACTGTGACTCTGGAAACAGCTCTGCAGATGTATCAAGGAATGAATGGAGAGAGGGGCCTACCCAAGAAGAAACTTGAGGGTTAGAGTCCAGAATGGCCCATGTGATGGGGAAAAACCAATATATGAGACTTAAATCCTCTTAGAGATAGAATCAGAAAAGTGACTAGACCAGAGTGTTGAAGAAGAAGACAGGCAAGAGCCCAGGAGGGGGACAGGGCTCGCTGGACACCCACGAATTCCCCCTCAGGCCATTTTCAGGCTAAGGAAAACTCAGGGGCTAAGTTTCTGCAACACTCATGCCAAGACATGCCTTCTACTCCACAGCACCAAAGCAACTCTCTACAGGGCTTGCAGGCACTGTGGGGACAGTAAGACAGGGAGGCACGTGTCCTCTCAGCTCCGGCATGCCCACACTTACCAAGTGGACTGTTCACTGATACCGGACATACTCATTTACAGAGACTCCTTTATCTACGGGCAGTATAGAATGTGCTATAAAGAGAGTTGGCCACCCTGATCAAGGCCTTATTCAGAAATACATCGATCCCTTTCTTTTTTTTATTATTATTATGTTCAGTTAGCCAACATATAGTGCATGATTAGTTTCTGATGTCATGTTCAACGATTCATCAGTTGCATATAACACCCAGTGCTCATCACCACACATGCCCTCCATTGATCCCTTTCTGGGAAAAAAAAAAAAAAAATCACCATTCCTCACACTCAGTCTGGGGCAAGGGAGAGCTGAGCCTCACATGCTATATCCCACTCTTTATTTTTTCTCCAAACTCCCCTCCATCTGGGTTCAGGCAATCTTTTTCTATTCTGGATGGAAGTGTCCCATAGCATCTTCTCACAGACTTTTATGTCTCACACCTGCTAATTGCCTTTGGCATTTAGAAGAGAAGAATGCTGGTGTCTGCACCCTCAGTTCCCTTAGTTTGGACTGAGGGGCCCCTAGAGGACACCTGTAGGAAGCCCAGAGGGCCTGGGAGAGACCTCATCAACACTGCACAGATCTGCCACAGTTGTTTCTATAGCTCTAAAATGTTTCACCTCCAAGTATCTCAAAATTCAGCAAAAGAAAATCACTCTAAAGTGTAAAATAATTGGTTATCAAATCCACCATTGCTGTTTGTTGGAGGAGGTGGTAAGAATACTGAGTACCCGAAATGGTGGGTCACAGGGGCCCAGGGGTGAAAAGGAACTTTTTTGGGTAACCAGTGTGGTAAAATCTCCAAACCCTCCTGTCCACCACGACTCTTGGAATGAAACATCCAATTATGTTCACTGAGGCAGAGAGCCATAGTGAAGAAAGAGAGGATGGGAATGTAAAGGAGGGCTTTGACAAGGCACCAACCACCACGATCATAATTGGCCTGGCTTCAAACACAGCTACTTTCTCCTCCTACAAAGCAAAAACAGAGTAGAAGCAGAGTTCTTTTAGATTTCTGTGCACCCCGGCATATAGAGAGCTAAGTGGTAATATTTCCTTCATTGTGTTAGGGAATTCGTGTGCACATTCTACCCAGAATAATCCCATCCAGACCTGGTGCTCTCCCTGGCCACTGCCTCTCCTGTAGAAACTCAGTCCTCACTCAACAAATTCCAACGTCCCTTCACTACCACACCCTTGGTCACATCTTGTAAAGATCATTCCCTGATGAAATGTGGCTGCCTGTTTCAGATCAGCAGTTCAAAATGGCAATAGATCACATATTAGCTTAAATGCTCAGTGAATATTAATAGCTAACAATACCTAACCCTTGTTGAGCATTTACTATGTGCTAGCACTGCTCTAAGAACTTAATCACAATAATTCTGTGAGATATTATTCTTGCTCGTATTTTGTGGATGAGAAAACAGAGCCACAAAGAGGTTAAAGCAGATTTTCCAAAGACACACAGCGAGTAAGTGGCAGAAGCAAGATCTGAGCCCAGGCGACCTAACATAAGCCAATACTATTATTAAACCACTATGTAATTCTGCCCCTTGAAGAGATCAGAATAATTAACATCATGGTTAGAAAGATGTGATTTACGATTTGCTATTGGCCCCGCTTCCCAGTGAATTCTAACTTCTTTTCCCTCAATGTTTACATTTGATGCTTTCAGCCTTCGCATCTAAAATGCAACAGGGTGCGTTGTTATCTTATCATACTGGAGTCTGAAACAAGGTCTCAGTGGGACTACAGCCCATGTTCAGTTCAGGAGCAGTCAGGTTCTGTGTTCATGTCTGCATCAAGGCTGACTCCAAGTTCCCAACTGTGCAGACCACACAGATGGTGTTAGCACTAAGAGAATTCAAGTATCCAGAAGGTAGAGCAAGGTTTGAGAAACAGATATTTAGTTTAGAGTGTTCATTCAGTCAACAATTATTTTTAGAGCCTTTAGTAGCTGATACTGTGCTGCATCCTGGGGATACGAAAGGGAGCCAGACGGAGTCCCTGTCGTGGCAGCATTCATTAGAGGACACTCTAGAGGAGACTGAGAATAAACAAGCAAAGAATAAGAAACAGGACACCATGACAAAATAACCAATGGGACCTCTTTTATATGGGGCATTCAAGAATGTAGTAAATTTAAGATGCTCAAAGAGAAGCAGGTGGCTATAGAGGTCCTAATGACATGTTGTCCTTAAGGCCTTTAGACTAGCTTCCCAGGAACTTCTGTATTTAAGAATAGTTTATGATGCTGTAATACAAACTTCTTGACCTGGTGCTCCAAGCCCTGCTCCAGCCCCGCCCTGCCTATCTACCATCTTCCCACAGCACTCCCAAACACACCCTCTCTGTTGTATTCAGGCTCATCTCTCGTTGCCCCACAACACCCCAAGTTCACCCCCACCCTGTTCTCTCCCCTACACATCTTAATTCTACCCATTCTTCAATACCAGGCTTCCTCATTCTTATCCACTACAGGCTTACCAAGTTCCGCTCTCCTCCAAACTACTAGTTCTCAATTAATTACCTAAATACAGCTTTCTGTCCTTCACTGCTGTTCCACAAGCACCATAACCCAGGACTTTAACACCAGGTAACACAATATCCTCCCAGCAAATGTGGGCAGGAAGGAGACCAAGCACATGTCCTGAGTTCTCAGGGCCAGAGGCTGAGACAGGTGACTCAGGCTCAGAGAGGCAGTTCAAAGGGACCAAGCAGAATGCCCAAGGAGCACAATTTCCAAGGAGGAGGACACAGAGTCTCCAATCAAGTGGACAGATCTCAACAACTGTGAATACGGGTGATAAAGAGACAGTTCTAGAGGGGCACTAAGTAAGGGGCATCTAATCAAAGCCTAGGACTAGAGGACAAAGCATAAGCCTGGTCTCAAAGACTGGTCCAACACAGTGTAGAGGGAATGCAGAGTCATGACCTAGAGATAACCAGGGAGGGGCACCGTGTGTCAGCTGGCAGCAAAAGGAATATGGGGAGAATCCGGGAGTGGGTGACCAAGTTTGAGAACGAACTCAATTCCAAGGTGTAAGTAGAGATCACCAGTGGACTTGTTTGGGGGGAAGCAGGGAAAGCAGATGAAAGAGAGGAAATGAAGACCAAAAGTGTTTATGGATAGATTATTAGTCCCTTAGGTGCAGGGGCCATGCCTCATTTCTAGCCTCCACGGCACTCAAATAAATATTTACTGATTATGTAAAAGAGAAAGATCACAGGCAGTTTTGGTATTACCCAACGGGTGGAAATATGCCAAGCTGACCTGAGTCATCACTTAAGCAGGCTGTGTATTGTGCAGCTTTACAAGAAGGCGCCATCACCTTGGCAAACACAGAGTAGTAATGTGATCTGGTACATCAACACAGGGCTAGGAATGAGGCGGTAAAGCTACACCAACTTGCCAGGAACCCCCCATAAGACCTTAAACAATTCATTTCACTTCTCTGAGTCTCAGTTACCTCATTTATAAAAGGGTACATAATGTAACTGCTGCAAATTTTTCATAGTCTCTAGAACACCCTTCCCCCAGATTTCTGCCTGGCTAACTTCATTTCTTTTGAATCTTTGCTCAAGTGCTCGCTTCGGCAGCACATATACTAAAATTGAATCTTTGCTCAAATTTTGCTTTCCTCATGAGGCCTATTAGCCACCCTCTTCAATACTGCAAACTGCCCATCCCAAAAACCCCACCCCCACACACTTAGGTTTACACTTCTCTTTTTCATAACACTTCCAACAAACTATATAACTTACTTACTTATTTTCTTTATTGCTGCCTGCTAGAATGTAAGCTCCATGAGGGCAAGAATCTTTGTTCTAGCTCACTTATGTACCTCAAGTCTTTGAATAGCATCTGGAACAGAGTAGGCATACAATAAATATTTATTGAATGATTACATGAATGAATCCAATAAAGACCAAAATCTTGTGAAAGAAAAAGACCAGAATAATACATCGTTTATATTCTCTCTGAGGCCAGGAGCTCCTGTCCACATCTTCATGCATCCCTATACCCCACCCCCATACCTTGCACCATAATGTGGGGTAGATGTTCAAATAAGCCCCTCTGAAATTATAGGACCCAAAAGGACAAACACACTCACGGTGCTCTGGGGCCACCTGCTGACAAATCTATTTAGTTGCCACCTAAGCAATTAAACTGACAGACATTTCCAGTGGAGAAAATGGAATTGCAGGGAACATCTCCTTTGAGAAGTGAGGACGACCAGGCTCCACGTAAAAACGGGAGGAAGGAGGCTAGCCTGGAAATCAGAAGTTTCCAAAAGCTCCTGGAAGAGAGAGTTAAAACCTTCTCTGAAGAGCCAGACGCCCCAGTGTTTCCCAGGACTCCTTTTCCACCTACAATGGTAACAATAATACCATGTTCTAAGCTGTTTTGAGCACTTCCGGTGTTATTTCATTTAATCAGCCTTCTGATGCTGGTACCGTTGTCACCATTCTATAGATGAAGAAAATTTTCTTTAAAAGTACAAATTTTCAAAACGAAAAAACAAATGTTTCCATTTAAGTAAAGCGGCGAAACCATTCACACCAAAATATGAGTAATGTAAGAGACATCAGGACCAGGCGTGCGCACGAAGCTTGAGAAACGCTCATGCACATGCGCTGGCCGGCGTGACACCGCCACGGAGGACCCACAAAACGTCAGTGTGCGCACCAACCCGACCGTGCCCCAAAGCCAGCCGGGGACCCCTGGACTCCCACGGCCCCTTCCGGCCGAACAGGCGGAAGCCGGGACCCCGACCTTCCCGGAAGCGCGGCCCTCGTCCCCCCCGGCACCGCGCCAGGGCCGGTGCAGAGCCGGCGCCCCGCCGCCCCACACGCGCCGCCCGGAGGGCCCGCGCGCAGCCCCCCCCTTACCTCCCCGGGGGATGGGGGGACTCGTCGCGGCGCCCCACTCGGGAGCGCTCGTTCGCCCCCTGGCGGGTAACGCTCCGGGGTCTTCCCGCCGCTGCAGCCCGCCTGGGCTCGGGCCCTAGAACGCCAAGTGCTTCCGGGACGGTGGGGCGATGGCGCCCCCTGGTGGTGGGCTGGAGCTTCGGCGCCCTCCCCACAGCCCTGGTTGGTAGTTTCCCAAATGGAGTGTGCAAGATGGTTTTAAGTGCTACCTACAGTTTAACAATGTTTGAGTTACTTATTCTTGTGCGTGTTAGAAAAAAATTACAACTAGTGCAACAAATCCCATTTATCTCGAATAGTGTTTAAGTATAAGGGTAAGTTGTGTGTGTGTGCATATATAAAACATGGTTTTATTTTTATGATATTGGAGATGAAATAATCCAGGGCTAAGCAAGTAAATGGGTACGTGCAACATCTGGCAATTGAACAGTCCCGCTTAGTACCTTTATTTTTTTTAAGTTTTTATTTTAATTCCACTTATTTAACATAGTGTTATATTAGTTTCAGGTGTACAGTATAGTGATACATCACCCAGTGCTGTCACAGCAAGTGCCCTCCTGAATCCCTATCACCTGTTTAACCTATCTCCCCATCCCCTCCCCTCTGGTAACCATCAGTTTGTCTCTATAGCTGAATCTGTTTCTTGCATTGTTTCTCTCTTATTTTTTCCCTTTGTTTGTTTTATTTCTTAAATTCCACAAATGAGTGAAATCATATGGTGTTTCTGACTTACCTCACTTAGCATTATGCTTTCTAGCTCCATCCATGTTGTAAAGTGAGTGGTTAGCATTGGTTTAAAGAAAATATTAATAAATACACAGATATTGCAAAAAAATCATGAAAGGGATAGTCAAATAACTAACATCAGGGGAAATGACCAACCCAACAAGGACAACCAAGGTGTCATGGTTAATTTTATGTTTCAACTTGCAGGGTGTTTTTGGATGAGATTAACATCTAAATCAGTAAACTCTGAGTAAGGCAGATTACCCTTCATGATGTAGGTGGGTCTCACCCGATTAATTGAAGGACTGAAAAGAACAAAAAGACCCATTGCCTGAGCAAGAGGGAATTCTTCAGCAGGCTGCCTTGAGACTCCATCCACAACATTGGCTCCCCTGGGTCTCCTGCCTGCTGGCTTACACTGCAGATTTTCCATTTGCCAGCCTCTGTAATCATGTGAGCCAGGCCAGTCCCACACAATTATACATTATATATATAGTATATCACATGTATACTATACATATATATGATATATAATACATAATACAATTGTATGTATTATATGATAATATATAATTGATATATAATATATAATATTGTGTAATGTATAATTATATATTGTATATATTATATATATTCATACACACACACGCACACACACATCCTATTGGTTCTGTTTCTCTGGAGCCCTGGTAATAAAGTGGGTAATCTCAAATAGTCTCCAATTCTGACTCTTGGTGGGGCTGTAAGGAGATCAGCAGGGAAAAAGGGCTTGACTCCAACATCTGATGCTCTGAAGTGCTAAGGGAGTCACCCTATGCCCTGTTCCCTAGACCCAGTTATGTAGGCTTCACTGCTTCTGTCCTCCTTTGCCTTCCTACTCCTTCTGCTTCCTCTTTGTAGGAGAACAGTGTAGTGCAATATAGATGGAGCTCTGGACCCAAGTCAGGATGTCTGGTGTCCTGGATCTTCTCCCTCGCAAGCTTGCAACACTCATTTATCAAAATCAGAATTCTGTTGCATCTGTACAATGATGCAATGCATCTGTGCAACTAGATGATGTTTAAGGTTTCTGAGGGATGTGACTGCCTTCTCCCCACCCCTGGCCTCTCTCCACTCCTTTCTTCTCTTTGCCCTGGAGATGGAAGAAGGAACTGGTTGGCAAATTTTGTAAGAATAATTGGCTTGGGTCTGCCCTGCTTCTGCTTGGGAACTACAGATGCTCCAGGCCATAAAAGGGACCTACACCTATGCAGAGATGCCTGCCCCAGCCCAAGGTTGCCATTGGGAGGGCAAAATCTGTCTAATTCTGAGGTCTAGTATGAGCAAGCTCTGGCTAACAGACCTACAGCCATGGCCTATAATCTAGCCACTATCAGAAAAAAGGTGGCATCTTTACTACTATATTTTTGGTTTAATTTTTTCAATCTTGTTCAGAACAAGAGCAGGGGAGGGATATACTATTTATTGAAATACATTTGAAGAACCCAGCAGTTCCTTTTAGCCCCTTCTAGCATTTCCATTCAATAAGCAATGAAAACATCTAATGAATAAATTCACATCAGTGGGTTAAGGTAACCCTTCATAAGCTATCTACACCTTCAAAAACACTATAAGAAGAATATGCAATATGCAAAAGACAGTCTCTTCAACAAATGGTGTTGGGAAAACTGGACAGCAACATGCAGAAGAATGAAACTGAACTATTTTCTTACACCATACAGGAAAATAAACTCAATATGGATTACAGACCTAAATGTGAGACCTGAGACCATAAAAATCCCAGAAGAAAACATAGCAATTTTTTTGACATTGGCCATATCAACACATTTTTCTAGATATGTCTCCTCAGACAAGGGAAACAAAAGCAAAATTAAGTTATTGGGATTACACCAAAATAAAGTGATTGCACAGTGAAGGAAAAAAAAAAAAACAAGAAGGCAACCTACTAAATGGGAGAAGATATTTGCAAATGATATATCTGATAAGGGGTTAATATCCAAAATATATAATGGACTTATACAACTCCACAAAAAAAATCCAATTAAAAAATGGGCAGAAGACCTGAATACACACTTTTCCAAAGAAGACATATAGATGACTTTTCCAAAGAAGACATACAGATGACTTCATGACACACAAAAAGATGCTCAACATCACTCATCATCAGGGAAATGCAAACTAAAACCATAATATGGTGTCACTTTATACCTGTCAAAATGGATACAACCAAAAACACAAGAAGTAACAAGTGTTGGCAAAGATGTGAAGGAAAGTGAACCCTCTTACACTGTTGGGAATGCAAAGTGGTACAGCCTCTGTGGAAAACACTATGGAG
This sequence comes from Neomonachus schauinslandi, assembly GCF_002201575.2. NCBI lineage: Eukaryota > Metazoa > Chordata > Mammalia > Carnivora > Phocidae > Neomonachus > Neomonachus schauinslandi. The sequence continues at coordinate 103,963,769 of NC_058406.1, read as the reverse complement.
TTTCCTCAAGAAGTTAAAAATAGAGCTACCCTATGACCCAGCAATTGCACTACTAGGTATTTACCTCAAAGATACAAATGTAATGATCCAAAGGGGCACCTGCACCCTAATGTTATAAACATATAAACAAGCAGCAATGTCCACAATAGCCAAACTATGGAAAGAACTGAGGTGTCTATCGCCAGGTGAAAGGACAAAGAAGATGTGGTAAACATATACAATGGAATTTTACTCAGCCATCAGAAATCGACATGGAGGGAACTGGAGGGTATTATGCTGAGTGAAATAAATCGATTAGAGAAAGACAATTATCATATGGTTTCATTCATATGTGGAATATAAGAAATAGTGCAGAGGATCATAAGGGAAGGAAGAGAAAACTGAATGAGAAGTAATCAGAGAGGGAGACAAACCATGAGAGACTCTTAACTCTAGGAAACAAACTGAGGGTGGCTTTAGGGGAGGTGGGTGGGGGGATGGGGTAACTGGGTGATGGGCATTAAGGAGGGCATGTGATGTAATGAGGACTGGGTGTTATACGCAACTGATGAATCACTAAATTCTACCTCTGAAATTAGTGATGTACTATATGTTGCCTAATTGAACTTAATTTTTTTAAAAAATAGAACCACCATATGATCCAGTAATTCCACTACTGGGTGTTTATCCAAAGAAAATGAAAACACTAATTCAAAAAGATATATGCACCCTCATGTTTATTGCAGCATTATTCACACTAGCCAAGATATGGAACCAACCTAAGTATTCATCCATTGATGAATGGATAAAGAAGATGTGGAATATATATATATATGTGTGTATATATATGTACATATATGTGTGTGTGTATTACTCAGTCTTAATATATATATGTATGTGTGTATGTATATATACAATGGATATATATACATATATGTATATATATGTAAAGCTGTATATATGTGTGTAATATATTATACATACATATATGTGTATATGTGTAATATATATGTGTATATATATACACACACAATAGAATATTAAAAAGGATGAGATCATGCCATTTGTAATGACATGGATGGAGCTAGAGAGTATAATGCTAAGTGAAATAAGTCAGTCAGAGAAAGACAAATATCATATGATTTCACTCATATGTGGAATTTAAGAAACAAAACAAATGAACAAAGGGGAAAAAAGACAAAAAAACAGACTGTAACAAACTGGTGGTTGCCAGAGGGGAGGAGGGGTGGAAGAATGGATGAAATAGGTAAAAGGGTTAAGAGCACACTTACTGTGATGAGCACTGAGAAATGTATAGAATTGTTGAATGATTATATTGTACACCTGTAACTAATATAACACTAGGTTAATTATACTTGAATAAAAAATATAATTTAAAAATATTCAAAAAATCACTATAAGAAACTTTGAAAATGGGCAATGCCTGATGGTAAATATAGAGCTATACCCCCTTGGTGGAAAGTATATTTTGAAGTAAGATCTTTTTCAGGGTCCCTCAAGTAACAAACATGTGTATCAGTCAGTCAACTATTGTTTATTAGAAGTTAAAAGTAGCGATTATGGAGGGGGGAAAAGATGGTGGAGGAGTAGGGGACCCTATTCCAACCAGTCCCCAGAATTGAGCTGGATATCTACCAGACCACTCTGAACACCAACAAAATCAGCCTGAGATGTAAGAAGATAGATCTGGATCTCTACAAACAGAATATCGCAGGCGGTTGGTTTCGAGGTATGAAGCGGGGAGCGGTGATTCCGCGGGCAGATATCGGAGGATAAATGGCAGCAGGAAGGAGCCTGGCCATGGGGATCCTATACCACCAGTGAGTGATAGCCTCCCATGCTGGGGACAGGGCACAGACTCAAGGACCAGTAGTGGCAGGGAAAGGACTTTAGGGCAGTCCTCTGGATGGAAACCTGGAGCAGCGAGGTTGCGCATGTGAAATGGGGGTGGCTGGCGGTTTTAGAAGCACAAAGGGCAGAGACATGCCCCTGTGTCCCAACCTAGAGGCAAGGACTGGGAGCACTGCTGAGGGGCACACAACCCAGGACGCTGCAGTTTATATCAACACAGACAGAAACAGAGATAGTGTGGCCTGGAGAGCTCACTGAAGAACAGACAGCGATCTCTCTGCTCTGAGGCAGAGGGTTGGAAATGGTCTCTTCTGCTCTAACTCTCGGAAAAGATGTGGAAAGCCACCAGGGAAAGCCACCAGAGAACAAAAGCCCCCAAAAAACGGTTTTCACTGAACCCATCCCCCACCACAGGGGGCAGGGCAACTCTGCCCAAACAAGGTTGCCTGAGTAACAGCGCGGCAGGCCCCTCCCCCAGAAGACAGGCTGGGAGAACAAGAAGCCAGCAACCCTAAGGTCCCTAGAAAACAGGTGCATCTTGCTTGGGTCGTGGTCAATAATTTGGACTCTATACATTCCCTCAACCACCCATCAATAGAATGATGAGAAGGAGAAACCTCCAAAATAGGAAAGACTCAGAGATTATGACTTATGCCACAGATTTACAAATGGATTCAGATATAACCAAGATGTCGGAGATGGAATTCAGGCTAGCAATTGTGAAGACAATAGCTAGAATGGAGAAATCAATTAATGGCAACATAGAGTCTCTAAGGCAGAAATGAAAGCTGAATTGGCAGAACTTAAAAACGCTATCAATGAGATCCAATCTAATCTAGATAATCTAACAGCTAGGGTAAGTGAGGCAGAACGAATTAATGACCTGGAAGACCATTTAATAGATAAAAAAGGAAAAGAGGAGGCCATGGAAAAACAACTCAGAATCCATGAAAATAGAATCAGAGGAATAAGTGACCCATGAAACATTCCAATGTCAGAATTATTGGAATCCCAGAGGGGGTGGAGAGACAGAGAGGACTAGAAGATAAATCTGAGCAAATCATAGCTGAGAGCTTCCCTAATCTGGGGAATAAAACAAACATTCGTGTCCCAGAGGCAGAGAGGACCCGTCCCAAGATCAAGGAAAACAGGCCAACACCCCGGCATGTGATAGTAAAACTCGCAAATCTTAGAACCAAGGAAACCATCTTAAGGGCAGTTAGGGGGAAGAAATTCCTTATGCACAGAGGGAGGAACATCAGAATAATGTCAGACCTATCCACAGAGACCTGGCAAGCCAGAAAGGCCTGGCAAGACATATTCGGGGTACTAAACAGGAAGAACATGCAGCCAAGAATACTTTTTCTGGCAAGGCTGTCATTTAGAATGGATGGAGAGATGCACAGCTTCCAAGACTGGCAGAAGCTGAAAGAATATGTGACCACTAAGCCAGCCCTGCAAGAAATATTAAGGGGGGGAGTTCCATAAAAGCAGAAAGACCCTGAGAGTGGTATAGAACAGAAATTTACAGGAATAATCTATAAAAACAAGGTCTTCACAGGCAACATGATGACAATAAATTATTATCTTTCAATAATCACTCTCAAAGGGAACGGCCTAAATGCTCCCATAAAACGGCACAGGGTTGCAGATTGGATAAAAAGACAGGACCCATCCATATGCTGTCTACAAGAGACTCATTTCGAACCTAAAGATACATCCATACTGAAAGTGAAGGGATAGAGAGCCATCTTCCATGCCAACAGACCTCAAAAGAAAGCTGGGATAGCAATTCTTATATCAGACAAAGTAGATTTTAAACTAAAGACTGTAGTTAGAGACACAGAAGGACACTATATCATTCTTAAAGGGTCTATCCAACAAGATCTAACAATTGTAAATATCTACGTCCCCAATATGGGAGCAGCCATCTACATAAGCCAACTGTTAACCAAAATAAAGAGTCATATTGATAACAATACGTTAATTGTAGGAGACCTCAATCCTCCACTCTCAGCAATAGACAGATCATCTAAGCAGAAAATCAACAAAGAAAAAAGCGCTTAGAATGACACACTGGACCAGCTGGACCTCATAGATATATACAGAACATTCCACCCTAAAACAACCAAATACTCATTCTTCTCGAGTGCACATGGAACTTTCTCCAGAATAGACCACATACTCAGTCACAAATCAGGTCTCAACTGATTTGTGAAAGACTGAGATTGTTCCCTGTTTATTCTCAGACCATAGTGCTTTAAAGCTGGAACTCAATCACAAGAAAAAATTTGGCAGAAATTTAAACACTTGGAAGCTAAAGACCACTCTGCTCAAGAATGTTTGGGTCAACCAGGAAATCAAAGAAGAACTTAAACAATTCATGGAAACCAATGAGAATGAAAACACATCAGTCCAAAACCTATGAGATACTGCAAAGACAGTCCTAAGGGGGAAATACATAGCCGCCCAAGCATCACTCAAAAAAAATAGAAAAATCCCAAATCACCAACTAACTTTACACCTTAAAGAACTAGAGAAAAAGCAACAAACAATGCCTAAGCCACGAACAGAGATCAATGAATTAGAAACCAGAAACACAGTAGACCAGATCAATGAAACTACTAGAAGCTGGTTCTCTGAAAGAATTAATAAGACTGATAAACCACTGTCCAGACCTATCCAAAAGAAAAGAGAAAAGACCCAAATTAATAAAATTATGAATGAAAGGGGAGAGTTCACGACTAACACCAAGGAAATAGAAACAATTAGAAATTATTATCAACAACTATATGCCAATAAACTGAGCAATCTGGATGAAATGGAGGCCTTCCTGGACACCTATAAACTGCCAAGACTGAAACAGGAAGAAATTGACAACCTGAATAGGCCAATAACCAGTAACGAGATTGAAGCAGTGATTAAAAACCTCCCCAAAAACAAGAGTCCAGGGCCTGATGGATTCTCTGGGGAATTCCACCAAACATTCAAAGAAGAAATAATACCTATTCTCCTGGAGCTGTTTCAAAAAATAGAAACAGAAGGAAAGCTTCCAGACTCATTCTATTAGGCCAGCATTACCTTAATCCCCAAATCAGGCAAAGACCCCATCAAAAAGGAGAATTTCAGACTGATATCCCTGATGAATATGGATTCCAAAATCCTAGCTATTAGGATCCAACAATACATTAAAAGGATCATCCACCATGACCAAATAGGATTTATCCCCGGAATGCAAGGGTGGTTCAACATTCACAAATAAATCAATGTGATAGAACACATTAATAAGAGGACAGAGAAGAACCATATGGTTCTCTCAGTTGATGCAGAAAAAGCATTTGACAAAATACAGCATCCTTTCCTGATTAAAACTCTTCAGGGATAGAGGGAACATTCCTCATCTATGAAAAGCCCACAGTGAATATCATCCTCAATGTGGAAAAGCTGAGAGCCCTTCCCTTAAGATCAGGAACACAAAAAGGATGCCCACGCTCACCACTATTCTTCAACATAGTACTAGAAGTCCTAGCAACAGCAATCAGACAACAAAAAGAAATAAAAGGTATTCAAATTGGCAAAGAAGAAGTCAAACTCTCTCTTTTCACAGACGACATGATACGTTATGTGGAAAACCCAAAAGACTCCACCCCCAAATTACTAGAACTCATACAGCAATTCAGTAATGTGGCAGGATACAAAATCAATGCACAGAAATTAGTTGCTTTCCTATACACCAACAATGCAACTGTAGAAAGAGAAATTAGAGAAATGATTCCATTTACAATAGCACCAAAAACCATAAGATACCTCGGAATAAACCTAACCAAAGAGGTAAAGGATCTATACTCTAGGAACTACAGAACACTCATGAAAGAAATTGAAGAAGACACAAAAAGATGGAAAAACATTCCATGCTCATGGATCGGAAGAATAAACGTTGTTAAAATGTCTATGCTGCCCAGAGCAATCTCTACCTTTAATGCCATCCTGATCCAAATTCCAATGACATTTTTCAAAGTGCTGAAACAAACAATCCTAAAATTTGTATGGAATCAGAAAAGACCCTGAATCACCAAGGAAATGTTGAAAAAGAAAAACAATGCTGGAGGCATCACATTGCCCGATTTCAAACTATATTACAAAGCAGTGATCACGGAGACAGCATGGTACTGGCACAAAAACAGACATATAGACCAATGGAACAGAATAGAGAACCCAGATATGGACCCTCAACTCTATGGTCAAATAATCTTTGACAAAGCAGGAAAAAACATGCAATGGAAAAAAGACAGTCTCTCCAATAAATGGTGCTGGGAAAATTGGACAGCCACATGCAGAAGAATGAAACTCAACCATTCTCTAACACCATATGCAAAGATAAACTCCAAATGGATGAAAGACCTCAATGTGAGACAGGAATCCATCAAAATCCTAGAGGAGAACATAGGCAATAACCTCTTTGACATTGGCCACAGCAATTTCTTTCAAGATACATCTCCAAAGGCTAGTGAAAACAAAAAACAAAAAAACCCCCACATTCTTACACTAGTTAGAATGGCAAAAATTGACAAGGAAAGAAACAACAAATGTTGGAGAGGTTGTGGAGAAAGGGGAACCCTCTTACACCACTGGTGGGAATGCAAGTTGGTACAGCCACTTTGGAAAACAGTGTGGAGGTGCCTCAAAAAATTAAAAATAGAGCTACCGTATGACCCAGCAATTGCATTCCTGGGTATTTACCCCAAAGACACAGATGTAGTGCAAAGAAGGGCCATATGCACCCCAATGTTCATAGCAACAATGTCCGCAATAGCCAAACTGTGGAAAGAGCTGAGATGCCCTTCAACAGATGAATGGATAAAGAAGATGTGGTCTATATATATACAATGGAATATTACTCAGCCATCAGAAAGGATGGATACCCAAATTTTAAATCAACATGGATGGGACTGGAGGAGATTATGCTAAGTGAAATAAGTCAAGCAGAGAAAGTCAATTATCATATGGTTTCACTTATTTGTGGAACATAAGGACTAGCATGGAGGATGTTAGGAGAAGGAAAGGAAAAATGAAGGGGGGGAAATTGGAGGGAGACATGAACCATGAGAGACTATGGACTCTGAGAAAAAAACTGAGGGTTTTAGAGGGGAGAGGGGTGGGGGATGGGTTAGCCTGGTGATGGGTATTAAGGAGGGCACGTACTGCATAGAGCACTGGTGTTATACAAAAACAATGAATCATGGATCACCACATCAAAAACTAATGATGTATTGTATGGTGATTAACATAACATAATAAAATAAAATTTTTTTTTAAAAAGTAGAGATTATGGAGTTAAGACAGTCTGGCTTCAAACCCTATCTCTTTCTCTGATTAGCTCTGTGACCCTGGGTAGGTTACATCACCTCTCTGCCTCAGTTTTTTCATCTATAAAATGCGGATAATAGTAGGAACCTAAAAGACACTTGGCAAGCACCATAAAACTTCAGCTACCTTTTAGACATTGTGTTAGTCCTTTATCCACAAGCATTTTACCTCTAAAATAAATTCTGTGGAACTAAGAAAGGAAATTAATTGCAGATTGTAGAAATAGTAGAAATTAAAACAAATGTGAACATTTGGTCCAGGGACAAGGATAAACTTCTAGATAAACCTGACTTAGAAAACAGGCCCATCTTCCCAGGATGAACCCCTCAGACTGACTAACTTAGCCTCCAAACCCAGGAAGTGTTTTTAGGTGTCTGAGACACATCTAAGCAACCTACAGGCCTTTGCTCTGATAATACTGACTTTAATTCCTCCAAACTGCCACCAGGTGTCTATACACACTCAGACTACCCCTGTTTGACTTCAGGGTCAACAAGTGTAGAAGTTGGAACAGAGAGGGAAGTAACCAGCCCAAGGACACAGGGTGTATCAGTAGGGGGCTTTGCACTAGGGCCCAGGTTTGGGTGGCTGGTTAGTGCTCAGACCCAGTTCGAGCTCATGGAGTATGAACTCCATGAGCTAGTGCTCCAGGGCTGGGAAGGAGAAACAGATTTCACAGAAAGAATCATAGGATTCCATCAAATCACCCATCCTCTACCTCTTCACAGAATAACACTTAAGTCATCCCAACCAAAGGAGAACCCTCTAGTCCACCAGAAAAGAGATTTTTTTTAAGGTTTTATTTATTTGAAAGAGAGAGAAAGCATGGGGGGGGGGGCGGCGGGCAGAGGGAGAGGGAGAAGCAGAAGCAGAAGCAGAAGCAGGGACTTGATCCCAGGGCCCTGAGATCATGACCTGAGCCGGAGGCAGACACTTAACTGACTGAGCCACCCAGGCGCCTCCAGAAAAGAGATTTAAATCACCCCTCTGTTTCCCTGAACCTCCACCCCAGGCTCTGACCCTTTACACACCCGAGAAGTTCGTGGCTGTGCCTTCAGGTGCCTTCATTTCAGCACTGAAATGTCCAGCTTGCTCCAGCAGGCCCAAATATGTTTTCCTCTTTGTGCCTTTAATATCTGTCTCCCATGAGCACAGGAACACATTAGCATTGTTCAGCACACAACAGGGGTCCCCAACTGCAAACTTCTACCTCTCTTTCCCCTGTCATCAGTTCCAGCTGTTGACAAACCTGGAGGTAGATATTCACTTCTTTTTTCTCTGCACATACTTGGTACCTGCAGCTCGGGGGCCATCAGTATCATCCAGCATGTTCAGGCTCACACTGCCTCTATTTATGTGTTTATCCTGTTTACACAAGTGCATACCACCACCGCTGGATTGTAAATTCCTTGGCTTTCTTTTATTCCCAGCACCACACAAGGTAACTTACATGTAGTGATGCTCAGTGAATGCTTGTTGAATTAGCTCCAATGGTGACAAACTTGAGAGATTTGTGTGAATTCTAAATATGGGATTTTATGTCCATATAAGATGGTTGCCCCTCTACCCTAAGGAATGGCTTCCCTGGAAAATGGAAGACATCTCCCCAGTGGCAACACTGGCTCTTTTTGAATACCCATATGGTTGGTATGATGCATAACGTGGGGTGAGGCTTAGCTGAGCCAATCTGAGGAGGCCAAGGGTCACAGGCACACAGGCTTCCATGGCCTGGGCACCCCTGACTCTCTACAGCTACCCTAGGGGATCACCAGCTGCCTTTCCCACCTCTTCTCTCCCCCTCCTTCCATCTCCTCCTTTCTCCATTCTTCCCTCCTTTACACCTTATACACCCTCCTCTTACATCCCTTTTCCCTCTTCTCACCATCCTTTCCCCTGTCCCCTCTTCTTTTCCATCTCCCTGTATTGCATAAACACCAGAGCTCCATTCCTAAGACTCAGGGCTGTGGCTAGAGGGGCTCCAAAGACCAGCTCAACAGCAGCTCAAACACAGTGGCATTTGGAATCACCTGTCCTAAAGGGCTCTGCACCAGGGAGGACCCCAGTGGAAAACCCTTTACTAGCTCTTGCACCCCCATCTGGCATTACCTATATATGTTGTTCAGCCAGTCACTTGCCCCCAGGTGTTGGCTTCCACCAAGCCCTCCAGAGTAGGGCCAATCCCACCCTGTTCCTTGCCACGTGTGAGCCAGTCCCCCCATTCCCATAGAGGGCACTCAGAGCACCACCAGGACAACTGTAGGAGACAGCCAGTATGTGCCTCCTCCATACCCAGAGATCTGTGGCAGTACAGCAGCTTCAGCACCAGTCAGGGAGAAGCAAGCCTCTGGGCCTGAGGCAGACTCATACCCAGGAGTACAGTCTTGCAGTTCTGCTGCCCTGATTCCAACTCAGCACTTTTCCATGAAGCCCTGAGCAAGGTGCTGAATGACGCTCTATGCTAGAGCAGAACTGACACACATCCTGTCCAGATCCAGTTAACCTGGTGCCGACTGTGGTAGCTGCAGTGCCGCCCCACCACTACCTAGGGGCTCTTCCCCTCTACCTCCTTCATAGCTCAGGCCTTGGTCTGAGACCCACTCTCATCCCGTGCACCCTTGCTAAGGGTCTCTTCAGTACCTGGTGAGCAACTGTGAGTGTTCACTGATTTCATTTTATTTCTGGCCGTAACTTTAAGAGATGAAAACTGGCAGGAAAGGAAGACCACAGGGGAGAGATCCAGAGGGAGACATGTTGGAAATGCCAGATTCCAGAGCAACTCCGTGAGCTCATGCTGCTGATTAATGTGGAGGAACGGGTACCCTCCCAGACATCTTAGAGCCAGGACTGACAGAGTTGAAAAGGACCAATGCTCTCCTTATTCCTTCCCACTCTCAGCTGTTGTGCACATGAAAAAACTAAGAAACACACAGGCAAATTGTCCCGGCCAACAACCCATGGTTCATCAATGCAGGAGTCGGGTTGTGAGCCGGGTTTTTCTGACTCTTATTAGAAAGCCTATTTCCATAACAAGAAACTACAAGTGCCAAATGTAAGGGTGAACCTGTGGCAGCTTTCAGGTGAGGTCAAGCCAGCCAGAAAGCTACAAAGCTAATATGCAATATAGCAGCCACCCTGGGGGATAATCTGAAGTGTATTCCACTGAGAGGTTGATGGCTAAGGAGCCAGCTCGTGGGTTCCCCCTGGGGTCTTGAGGTACCAGGAGTCTGATTCACAGGAACCACACTCAGATTTCCTGACTGATGAGCCAAACACCAGTACTCATGTATAACAGACACCAGTCATCCTCAGGCCAGGCACTAGGATGTGCCTATCATGTGTACAAGACCACTAAGGAGTCTGATACCACATATCACAAGTTTATAGGAGACAGGGAGTCAGCACAGAAAATATTTTCACCTTGAGAGAGATTTTAAATTAAAGAAACAGAATGCTCTTTCCCAGAATACTGCTAATTGAAATCTAATAATTCAAACTTCTTCCACTCTGCTCTTTTTTAAACATCATAGTAACCTCTTTGTTGGCCTTTGTTACTCCAACATCCCTCCACGCCATGTTAATAACTTCTTATAAGACAATTTCCAAGCCCATGGAATAGTTCCCGTTGATTTCCCTTCAGGGTGGCTGTTTCCAGGCGCTTCCTTACGGAAGCACTGTAAACTCGCCCAACTGTCCCCAAAGCATAGCTGGATAAATTATTTCCCGGAAGGCTTTCGGTGGAGCAAGCAGCCCACCTCCCGCCATTACACCTGACTTCAGGTTAACCTCAAAGAGGACTGAGGTGGGCTTCATGTTCTCTTCCAGACCTTTTGCCTCTATTTTGTCTTCAGCTCTTTGCACCTTATGTCCCTCTTCCCTTCTAATAACTAGGTCCCACCCCAAACCCAGGTCTTCAGTGCCTAGGGCAAAACAGAACATTGAGAGTGGGCCCCTTGCCCCCCTGGCCCACCACGTGGGCTGAGATAAAGTTCCTTTCAAGTCTATGCTTTCAGCCATTCAACCTTCTCTTCCCCACCTGTCCCATCCTCTGCATGGTCAGAACCCTGCCACCTGTTCCAACTCTTGTGCTGTCATTTGAGGGAGGCCTTACTCTTCATGGCAGGCCCTTTCAATAATGCCTTCTGGCTATTTCTGACCCAGGGTGCTGGATGAGATGAAATTCTTCTTTAGATTTCGCTGTGGTCAGTGCAGTGCATAGTAATAACAACTATACTAGTAATATGGACAACAAGGTGACAATAATAGTAGTTACTGGATGATCTCTTATCATTTGTGGGCCAAGGGGAGGAGACCAGGTTTCTGCAGAGCAGAGCCTCACTTCACTACTGTGTGCTGTGGCAGGAGGAGCCATGCTGACCTCTGCCACTCTCCCAGCCACAGTGCACAGAGACTCAGCCAGCGGGCCAGCCTGGGACAACTGAGCCAACCTTGGCCCAAACTGGTATTCTGGAGCCAGGAAAGACAAGAGAGGAAACCATAGCTCTGCCTCTGCTTGATGAGGAGAACCAAGGCAAAAGAAGTGTAGATACAGTAAATTTCCTTACAACCTGCAGCCCATGGATACATACCTGAGACAGGCAGAGCAGGACATTCCTCCAGAAACTCACAACTGCCTTAATGGTAATGCTTTGCTAGAGAGAAAAAGCAACCTCAGCTTGACAATAGCCAGACCTCCAGGATCCTGGAAGTTTCCTTTAACACCTAAAAATCCCTTTAAAACTTCCTTTATCTCTACCCTCCATCCCCAATGTAAAGTATATAACCAGTTTCTCCTCACAACCCCAGTGCAGCTCTTCCTGCCCAGGGGTCCTGTCCCAGTGCTTTAATAAAACACCTTTTTGCACCAAAAATGTCTCAAGAATTCTTTTTTTCCTAAGATTTTATTTATTTATTTGAGAGAGAGAGCATGAGGGAGAGAGAGCCAGCAAGAGCAAGGGGTGGGGGGAAGGGCAGAGGGAAAGGGAGAAGCAGGCTCCCTGCTCTGGGATCATGACCTGAGCCAAAGGCAGATGCCTAACCAAATGAGCCACCCAGGCACCCCTCAAGAATTCTTTCTTCTTTGGAGAAGTGTCTGTTCATGTCTTCTGTCCATTTTTTGACTGGGTTATTTGTTTCTTGAGTGCTGAGTTTGAGAAGTTCTTTATAGATCTTGGAT